>NC_133824.1:34875129-35184009 GCF_047830755.1 Zonotrichia albicollis
CTTAGTTCTTTTGCCCAGGACTTTCCACCCAAAACAACTTTAAAAAGAAGAGAACAAAATAAGTGAATTATTTCAAGAAGTGTGAAAAGAAAATAAATTCTAAAGTTTTTTGGTTTTGGAACAACTGTAGTTATTTAGTTCTATTAAATGGGACTTATCAAAATTGCAAGTAAGCCTTGCCTGCTTAGTTGCAATTTTGATGAGAAAATATATCCTGGAAAGTCAATTATATAATTGCATCACAGGATCAGGGACAAGGAGCCTCTAGAGATCAATTAGTCCACCAACAATCTGGTCAGGAACACTCTCAACATGAAATCATCTTTCCTAAGATCTCAGGATTTGAATTCCCACATTAACAATACATCCAGAATGGAAGAAATGAAGGGGCTAAAGAAATTAGAAATCCTTCAGTGCATCTTATGTTTTTCCATTTTGTGTTCATCAATCTCCTTGCAGACGTAACTAAAATTAGTAGAGAGAAAAACGTAATTTGTTCGTACTCATAACAGAGGTGAAAGAAAAACTGTGATGTGCAATTTTTTTGGCTTCCCATCCTTAAAACCATAAATTATGAATCATAGATACCTACTATGAAATTATCAGTCTGAATTGTTTTATGTACTACCAGGAGAGTGCATTGTGTTAATACACATTCAGGTTTCAGTGTGTGATGAGAAATAAATCTTACATCTTAGCCTAATTTTATTTTTTTTTATATAATGCTTTTCTTTTATTTGTTGAAGACTGACCACTTAGTTTATAAAATGCATGTGTTCTCTGGCAGACTGCACCTGGTCTATGACTAGAATATTATAATGAGAAGGTGTATAATCAATCATAGGAAAAGTAAGGCTTGCTGTACTATTCTACTTGATGATAAGTCCCCCTCTAGATTTGAGACTGAGTTTTAGGTGCTCAGGCACGTTCACTTTTTGATATTGTTAGTCTGGAATTGTCTGAAGAAAAAATATTTAACTTAAAGGTTAAAGTACTAGTTTCTTTCTCTAACTGGAAAAACAGTCAAATTGGATTTACATTTCAGAAATTGGCAAGAAGCAACAGAGGAATAAAACTGCAGCTAAGTAAAAATGTGTTTTTTTTCCTGGCTGGCACTGATTTCCCTTATGAATTTCCTCACTGTGTCATAATGATGAAATTAATGTGCAGGTTCACTCTGTAAAAGGTCAGTGTGTCCAGAGAAAAAATCCCTAAAGTGTTGCTGCTCTGGATTTATTATCAGGCTTCTTGAAGAGTTCACCCATAGAATTTAAGAATGATCCCGAAGCCAAAGGCATGCATGAGATGACTATTTTCTCCTGCACAGCATGGATTGCCACAGACTTGCACCTCTGCGTGTTTTGTTCTAGTCACAAACTGTTTAACATCTCCCTAGGTTTCCCCAGCTCACTTTACAGAACTCCTAGAACAGAGCTCCTGAATTTGGTGATCCCTCCAAGCTCTGCAAAGAAAACAGAAGCATTCACAGACACTTGGATATCATTTGGATGTTATATATTTTTATGCAAATAAAATACTTTTTATCGGTCATCTGGGTAGAGAAGCAACAGTGCTGAGCAAAAATGCCTTTTTGTCAGATTCCTGGCAGTCACACAGCACATTTACTGCAGTGCTTTCCTAAATGTCTTTTCTCTGGTGCTGACGTCTGCTTTCGCTTCCCTCTCACTCTCCTGCAGTTTCTATGAAAAGCTGTGTTTTATATGACTCATCTGATCTGCAGCACAAGGCAGGTAGGTGTTCAGATATTTCTGGGAAGGTGTTTACCTCAGGTTATTTTCTCACTCACTTTCTGAATGGTCATCTGGCTCTAGGTGAAACCTCAAAATGAATAACCCATAGCAATATTTTGACTCTCAGAAGTCATGCTCTGCTGAAATTATTTGTGGGAACTGCTCTACACTACATTCAAATACTATAAGGATTCTTAAAGTCAACATTGACATTCTCAATGTCAACAATTACTAAACAATACTTTTATTTTAATGCATATAAATCCAAGTTTTCAAATATTATGATTCCCAGGGAGGTTCAGGCTATTTTTTTAGGGAACATACATACAGGGGGAAAAAATGGAAAAAAAAGGTAAATAAAAAAGTTCATATACCACTTGGTGATTAAGGAGAAGTGCTCATTTGATTCTGGGACAGCGTCAGTTGTCCTGGCTTTTGGTAGTTCAAATGGAGATAGCATTTTAAGAGAGCTGTACATGCTGTATAACAATTCCTTCCAAAAATAAACTTCTTTTATTACTGTAAATAAATTTTCTTGTAAAGCTGAAAAAAGTAGAAATATTTAGAACTTGAGTATTACTCACAATTATGTTTTGCAGTATCCTAAAACTTCTAAAAGAAGCATGCAAAGAGGAAATCTAGTTAGGGAGTGACATATTAAAGCAGAGATTTTCTTCAGCTATAAAAATTATTGTAATAAGGATACTTCTTTACTTGTGGGAGAGTTCAGAGGGGACTCCAATGGCAATTCCAAACTTACTGGACAAGTTTTGCCCACATGAACTTGTGGATTTGGCAGAAGAAAAAGAAAGAAGCATTAATGTTGCACAAAGTATGCCTACGACTTTTGTTGTATTTTATTATTTATCACCTGCTGTGTACATAAAGGCTTTTTCCTACTCCACCTGCCTTTGCCCTGTAATAGTCATCACCCTACAAGCCTGCTACTGCTCATGCAATATTAACATTTATGATGCTGCCAAAATGTTTACAACAGAAGCCAGAATATACTTGCACGCATGCACACACCAGGGATGGCATACTTTCAGATCACAGAGGCAATATCCCAAGCATATGAATGCACTGTGCAAGCAGAACTGGAGGGATTAGAAAAACTGAACTTGGCTGCAATTGACTGTACGATTAAAAGGTTAAGTAAAGCCTTTCCAGTAATTTTTCTCAGCATAATTATTCAACACACTGCTTCTCACAGGGTGGAATGCTTCTGAACTGGACCTGCAGTTGTAGTTCAAGGTGATTTTTCTTTTAATAGAATCTTATTATATTTACAGAAGCCAGAGAAATGCTATATAAATTTGAGTTTAAAATTTTATCTTCTGTTTGGAGACAGAAGTGTGAGGCAGGTATTTTACAGGAGGGAGACACATCTAATGTTAGCCTGAGAGCATGCAATGTGAATATTATCATAATTGTAACAAACATTATTTTTCTCATGGTCTACTAGATAAAATAGAATCATTGGATAAACAGCCTCAGTTCAAGCAGTCTCTGCTAACTGGTTAAAACAGATAACCTTGTAGAACCTTATAGAAATGTGAACAACAGAAAAGAAGAGGTGTCCCCATCAAAATACAATGAGGTTGGATCTAATCCTGCAAGTGCCTGGTGAGGCTTGATCGTTAACACTGAGCATTTCAAACTCATCGTCAAAAGGCTTAGCATGAGGAAAGGTGTTTTATTTTCACTTCAAAAATCACTGGAAGTTCTAATTATACTTTTCACTTTCATAAAGTTATAAATCATATGATCTCAAAAGGCATTGCAATCCCTGATGAACTTAATCTCATAATGCCCAAGAAATAGAAAGCTTCTTTAAATAATATTTGCTAGGGCTTATGGGAAACTGCTAGCTCAGCCAAGCATAAAACCAGATCTCCTTACCCCTTTATCTGTGCTTCTGTCATCAAAAAAACCTGTCTAACTAATGGCTCTCACCTTCTAATTTTATTTTCTTAATTTTCTTTCAGTGAGATAACTCTGGTCTTCTTAACAGGCATCAAAAAACTTTCACCAAATAAAGTTACCAACTAATTTACTGGAAAATCAGAGTAGTTCTCAGCTAGATATCAATTTTTCAAGTATCTATATAAAAGGTTTACACTTTAATTAAAATGGGTAACAGTAAATTACAGGGAAATGTTGTTTAAGAAGCCAAACATAATGAACACCATCTCTATTTAATGAAAATTTGCCTGCAACTATATGTAGGGTGACTTCAATGAATTTGATTACTGGAGATCTTATATAAATTGTTAGCAGATTTGTGTGTGTGAGAAATAGCTACTCTTCATAGTTTAGGAAGGTCTATTAAACCTTATCAAAAATACAACAGAAGACGGAATAAAGAAAAAAGATTACGGCGCTGGGAGCAAAAGATTTTCCCTGCCATGTGCTCAGCTCTCTCAAAATGGAGATTTTCCCTTTTTAACCCTTTAACCCCCTCCCCAAATTTTGTCCATCAACCCCTTCTTCGATGCCCAGTGGTGGAGATCTCTTCCTCAAATCCTGATTGGAGGTCAGATGTCACCATAGTGTCAAGCCAGCCCTCCCAGATGTCCCTTGACAACCACGCAAGGGGGTACAACATAACTATAAATCTGTAAACTTTTCTTAACCTATACACATGATATTTTTGCATTAATTGTAAGAGTCAATCATTACATTACTCATCTATCACATTGGGTTTGCTTTTTTCGGGGTTTTGTTTTGGTTTTTTTCAATTTTCAACCATCTCTTCAGTCTTTCATGGAAAACGTTCTTTCTCACTCTTCCTTTCTGTATCACAGAATGAAACAGTAGAAATTTCCTTTTTTAATGGTAAGAATTGATCATTAAGGCTTCTGAAATTTCTCCTGTGTGTCTCAAATCAAAAGAATTTGAGACTTTCAATGAGAAAGTGAAGTCTAAAGAGAAGTGCTTTAGACATAGAAACACTGTCAAATGCTTTCTCTTCCCTGAAAAGCAGAATGGAACATGAACCCTTCTAAATTCTGAGTCATAGTATAGATCCTTCATGAGAAATGGGAGAGATCCAAGTAAAGAAAACACATAGATCAGCAACATTTTAAGGAGGCAGGGACCTGACTGTGCCTGAATATAATGATTAGAAATAAAATCATTAAATCAGTAGAAAGAAAATATCTGAAGGAGGTGCAAACAATATTTTTTCTTTTATGTAAATTAGTAAAATAATATGAATTACTTAAGCAGTCTTTTGCCATTTACAGGTGATATGAACATGTATTAATGCTAGAAATACAGTCAACCTGCTATCTAAATTACCTGAGTAACTGCTGTTTATGGGCTGTGGTATAGGTGGCAAACATGATTGTACTACATCTTAAAGGTGATAAAATTTGAAAACATATGTAACCTTTAACCAATGCCTTTTTAAAATCTCTTTGAATCTCAATTGTTTGTGGCTAATGATTGTGATCTAGATTAGATGTTTAGATGTTTAGATTAGATGTTTAATCTAGATTGTGATCTAAATTAAAGTTTTTGTGTAACTTTTGCAAAAAAATTCTTGGAGGGACAAAGAGGTTTGAAAGTCCTAATGTCAAGAAAGTTTGATTTTTTTCCAATGTGTTTACCTTGTGACTTTCTGTAAGCCATCCATATCACGTGGATTAGGAATTAAATGCTGTGGTTGCAAAATCTGGGTTTTATGTGAAAACTGAAGGTCAAATTAAAAGCTGATGCTATGCTGTTAAACTAGAAAAGGTAGCATTTAATAGGCTGAAAAGAATGTGCACACTCAAAGGAGAGCAAATCTTTTTGCTATGGAATCTGAACAATTACTAAAGTCCGTATTACAAAGGTGCTTGTTTCTGACAGATGATCACTGATAGATTACAGCTTTTTGTGTCCATATCTTCATAAAACCAGAAACAGTCAGCTGCCTGAACAATTTCCAATGTAAAAAGAACAAAAATGAATATATAAATTTGGTACAGGGAAAGATAAACCCTGACTATCAATAGAGATCAACATAGAAATATTAGCTTGAACTACTGGTTTGAATATAAAGGGAAGAAAAAATAAGGTGTATTTCATAGAAAAATTACACACTTAGTTTTCTTAGACTCTGAAATAGTCCACGGGAGCATTGGTGGACCCGGGCTGAACAGTCACATGTAGCCAGGACAAATTAGTAGCTATAAAGCAATACAAAGCAATTCTCTATCTATCAGATAACGTGATTGCTATTATTGTTGATTTCTCATTCTAAAAATGCTTTCAAGGTGTCTTGGTGCTTGAGTTTACAAAAAAATCTTATCCTATCCACTCTGTGCTGCGCATATAGCATACTAGTTGACTTCATATTTCATATTAATCCCAATCCCAGCAGCGCATTTGCTTCCTATTGTTCCTATATGGTTGTCGTGTTGTTTTCAACTGCTGCCCTTTTACTACTGCAATTGCCCTCCTACCTTGCTGACCTTGGCAGTCAGTGAACAATTTTGAGGAGCTAATCAGGCTTTTACAGCTTTCCCCTGAAGAGGTAGTGGAGTAGCATGTTGTCAGACAGTGCAAAGTGGACAGGCCTTAGTACTTCATGATGCTTTTTCTATACTTGTTTTGACACACAAAGATCTTTGTCCAAACATCTGATACAAATACATACGAGCAAAAGTGATTTATATTTAATTAAAATGCCCTCCAGAGCTTGACTGAGCAAAAAAGTCTTTCAAAAATACATCCCCCAAATAAGGACTCTAGGGAAACATTTACAAAACAAGATAAAAATGATAAAAGCACAACACAATTACTTAGCAAGCCAAATTCTAATTTAATAATTCATGCCTTTCCTCCATGCCATTAGCTGAGATGAGGAAGTGGGCATAGTGGCTAAGTGTTCAAAAAGGACTTGTAAATGTACACTTTGAACTTTCTGAATATTTCAGCTTTCTTATGGGTCAACAGAACCAGTTCCTTGAGGAGAAGTGCATCATCATCCTAGGAATTATCATTTGATTTATTAATCATTCAAGCTAACTCCTAGTTGTAATTGCTGTAGTTCATTAGAACTTCATTTTTGTCATTATTTGCCTCAGTACCTACTTCAAGCTTTTATTCTTTCCTCCTTAATTCATGTTGTTGAAGAAAATTACCTTTTTATTTCCCTTAAGCCTTTATTTATTTTTATGCTCATATAAACAAAGAGAGTCATCTGAGTCTAATTGTCACCAATATACAAAATATAGACACTAATTTATCCTTCCCCATAATAACACCTTAAATATCTTCTCTCTCTATTTCAGGGGTGCAAAAGACATTTTTCAGGTAACAAAGCTTGCTAAATCCAGTCCCAAATCTCCCTATTTTGACTACTGAACCACTCTACTTGTCTTTTAGTATTAAATACCCGGTGTCAGACTGTCTCCAACTAGCATTACAGATGTGTCATAATTTGTTTTAAACAAGGGAAGCATGGTAGCCAATTAAAAGGTCTGAGACTGCTACTCTACCATGTATTATATTCTGGTGATATAAATAGAGCTCATTGGTGTGCCCTGGCTGGGCCTTAGTTCCTCATTATATAGTGGGTTAATTATGCCATGTTAAGCAAGAGGCAGGAGAAGAAGAAGAGTAGATTCATTTGTGCTCCTCATGGCATATTCTGACAGGAAAACAGTGAATACTTGTCATATTTATTGTGGAATTAGGTTTCTTACAGAGGAGCAGTGTGAGACTTATATGACTCTTATTGTAGTCCAATGACCCTCCAACTCCCTTTTCCCATTAAGGAATACTGAAAAGAAATGTGAACCATTATATGCTACATTCACTATAAAACTACAGAGTGTTTGTGTGGAGTTTTGGGATTTTTTTAAGTTTGACATTAAATGTGCAAGACATAATTTTTTATTTGGACTCAGATCTTTATTAGTTTTTATTTATATTACAGTCTCAAACTTTGAGTTCTACAGTACTTTAACAAACTAAAAATAGAGCTGTTATCTTTCTCTCTACAAGGCTTTTTAAGGTTAAACTGTTTAATTAAGAAATTACAAAATTTTTTTTTTTTTTACTTTTAACTCAATAACTAACTACTTGTGGTCTGTAATGTGGACTTTTTAATTTAATTACACAATATCACCCAAACCCATGAAGAAGAAGGTGAAGAAGGACTCTGCCTTAAAACATTCATCTTGTTTTATGTATATTACTATATTCCCAAACCTTAAACTCCAAGTTTTCTGTCATGTGATATTACACACTTCTAGTCAAGATACACACTCATAATTTTAGTTCTATAATTTAATTTTGGAAGCCTTCTCCATGGCCTCAGGTCAAAAGTAGTGTTCTCTTAGGAGTCATTGCCTCTTAGCACAGAAAGTCTAAAATTTTCAGTAACTAGGATTCCAACAGGTTTGTGTCAAAGGGATTATACACTGAAACTAAAGTTTCAGTGTAATAAACTGAAAATAAGTACAAATGCACTTATTTTATAAAGTTAGCTTTTATACACCATTCCACTGTAGTTAATTATACCCATGACTCTTACCTGTGAGTGGTAAGAATTCAATCAACTTACATTTTGAGACTTCTGAGAGTTTGCAGTCTTGATATTGCAGGAGGTGGCATCAAGCCTTGTAGCTCTACCACAATACTCCTACACCTCTGATTCACCTAAGTGAAACAGTTGTTCTTCATGAAGATCAGGATGGATTGATGTCCATTAGAAACTTTCCATCAGCCTTAACATGTCTGCGTGTGTTACTGCCGCCCTTCATCACTCCTCTCTGTCAGCCTACTGGCAGTCGGGTATTCCCCAGCCTGTTTTCTGTGGACAACTGTTACAGAAGCATTGGGTAAGTATGAAGGGAGAATGGGAAAAGCTGGCTGTGGAAGGTGCTGGAGAAAACAGTTGCAGAGAGAAGCTAACAAGAATAGCAGGGCTTGATGGTCCCAACATTAGCAGCCATCAAGATGCCAGCACAGGGAGGGGTAGGAGATGGGTGGCGAAAGGCAGGTAGGGTACACTGATGACTGATAGCAGCAGAGAGATTAATGACCCCTTAATTAGGGAGCAATCAACTTCAAAAATGATCAGAAGAGATTGTTTTACTAGTTGGCATCCACTGTCACCTGTTCAACCACAAGAAATGCTGTAAAGATCACTTGGATAAAATGTTGGTTTCATGGTTGCTGGTGCTGCTACTTGGATGCACATGTGTAGTGCTGGAAATATGTAAGTATAAATATGTCCGTGGTAGTTAGTGAAATCAGTTTTGATACAAAAATGAAATTATCCTCTCCTGCTATGATATTGCTTATTGAACTTTGCTACCTTGTTGCTACAACCCTCCATCAGTTTCCCACAAATCAATAGCTGTCAAAATACAGTTATACAGCCAGGCAGTGCTCATCATTAAAATGGAGACATGGGAAAAAAAAAATCCATTCCATAGAATTAAATATACAGGTAGCAAAGGTTCAATCAGGTTCATCACTAAAGCTGCAACAACATCACTAAAACTGTCTTCTTTCTCCCCATGCTGAGCTTTCTTCCATCTTCCATTTTCTGGGAGATGTGTCTCATGCAAGTTATGTGTTGCGGCTGAATGCCAAACATGCTTTTTCTCCTACAAATAGTGTGGAATAGGTTAAGAATTTTAATCATCATTGTATTAGAATAAAAGCCTTTTTTTCCCATTAAGACTTGCTCCTCATTTGTCAAATGTCATTTATAACAATTGATTTGTATCCTGCTAATTTGAAGTAATTCATCTGAGATTGAAAATAAGAATTAAAAATAGTTGCATAAATGACACATTCTTTTACAGGATTACTATTACAAGACATTTGTCTAATGGGCTTCAATGTATTATTGATTTTCTATCATTGCATTTTCTAAAAATAAAATGATTATTTAATTCATTTTTCTCATCATCCTATCTTGTGTTATGGCTCTCTGAAATTGAAAGTGCATTATACTGTGGATCTCTGTATTTTCTTCTACTTCTGTGGTAGCACACAGCTTTCCTCCACAGCTCAGACTTCTAACGTGGGGTCTTTTATTAGGCTGTATAGAAATGTTACATGAGTTGGCAGAGCCAAATAGCAGATTCAAGACAGCTAGATGGAGACTGACAGAAACAAAGATGGAGCAAGGAAAAATAGGCAGCAGGAAAATACAAATAAGGACTGAGGAAACATAACATCGCCATGTAGCTGTAGTACCTGGAGATTCAGTCCTGAAATTTCTTATTCTACCATTGATTTGCTGTGTTAATGTCCTAAACACCAACTGGGTGGTGGTGGAAAAGAATCCTAGATTTTAATTTTACACATCTTCCTTACAATTCAGATTGAAGGAGATGTGACCAAAATCCATGTCCCAAATAAAAGCTATGTTAGCCAGCTATAGATAGTTTTGTCCAGTATGAAGAAGCATGCAAGCTAAATTTGAACAAAGTCGCAAACATAAATTCTTAAAATGTTGGATATTTTTGTCCTATTAATTTAAAAAAGTGGGTCACTGGATCATCTGTACCTAATATACTGTTTTATCATTAAAACTGTAGAAAACATTTATATCTAATGACATTTAGTAAAGTTTTCATAAGCCAGACTGCACATGATTATTTTTTATTCTTTTCACTGCATGCATGTGAGTTGTCTCTGACCTTTCATCATCTTCTTGGCTTTTTGGATTTATCTCAAAATGAGATCTTATTGTCATGCAAACTCAGTCAATAAGCTGGGGAGAAACTTCAACTGAGATTTGTAATTGTCACAATCACCCTTCTAAGTAAACAACTTATAGGGAAAAGGTTGGCTTGAAGAAGACTGAAAAGTGAGGCATGAAAAATCTCCTGTTCAGACAGTGGAAGAGCACATTAATCAGTCTCTTTGTGTACTTTTCCTCAGGTCTAGTGCATACCACCATCTAGTGGCTCTGAATATAGTATGGAAAATGGCACTTTATTATAATTCTTTTTGATGTTTGAAATTAAAAGTCCTCAAATAAACTTTTACAAGAACCATTATTGGTAATGTAACATTTCCTGCAGCATTAAGCCCATCAGAATTACATGTGAGATTGCAAACTGTCTTGGCCTTGACTAGGACTGAAGTGCCATGCCAGAACAAAAGGCAATGGAGGCAGGAGATAAATATCCCCTAGTCCTATTCTTCTCTCTTCTTGGCACTGAGAGCCTCTGAAAAAGAAGTCATAATGCTAATCTATAGAAGGGGAGAACTCCTGCCTTTAATAAGGAGGGTTGCACACACCTTAACTGCAACAACATGTTAGTGTGCAGTCAATAAAAAAAAAATTACTTTGCATCTACCTAAGAACTCCTTTTCAAAGCTGTTACCATAATAATTTATGGTAGACATTCCTGCTGTAGTAAACTAGATAAACACAGTGGCATAATATGAGATTTGTAATTATGGACCTTGAGACCTGACGTGAATAGCAAATCCGTGGAATACATATTAACCAAAACTGAATACCTGAGCATAATTTAGTGCATGAGCTGCACTGATCCAGAAACTCTTTCATGACTGGTAAGGCTTCATATAACAGTGTTTTCCTACATAGAGAAATCTTAATCAGTCTACATACAGTCATCTTAATCTGATCTTGAATTCAACAAGGCAAAAGCAGTCCCACTAGACAAGATGCTGAGCATAGGGAAGTCATGGGACAGAAGATGGAGACAAGGAAATACTCACAGACTAGATGCTGCTTTTTAATTCTATCACTCAAGTGATAAATTCTAATTTCTTCTTGTCAATTCAGGCTATATTAAAACTAGGAATGACTCATTCAAGAGAGCCGGCTAGAAGAGGGATTAGAGGCATTTTTCCACGTAGTTCAGAGGCAGGAGTGGGCTTGGCAGGTGAATTTTCCACACATAGTGACAAAAAACAAAAACCCACATTGCTAAGGTGGGTGGAATGCTGAACTATAACTAGGAAGCAGAAAATAAAGGAAAAGGAAGAGTAGAGGAAAACATGCAAAAATAAATTGAAGGTCAGATGGCATATCTGTGAATTACAGAGTACTGGGTTGTTCAGAATACTTCCAGCAAGACCAGTCCCTCTTTCATAATACAGTCAAGTCTCACAAATTTATTGTGAGATATATCTCTTAATAACTTTGCTCAAACAAATGAGCAAAACAGTAACATAAAACCACAACCTACTCTTCTAGCAGTATGCATGTATTTTATTTTAGGGATGCTAACAATTCTTCCACACAATTGTAAATGCTGCTGAACCCATGGGAATCAGCCTGTGATTGGACACAAAGATTTTCTTTCCATTAGTAGCCAGTACTCCCTGTGGTGAAAATGAAATCAAAGAAAACAAATCAGCATTATCAGTTAGCTTTTCAGAAAGCAATTTTGGAGAAAGCATTCCTATCGTGATCACAGATAAATTTGTGGAACAAGAATAATTTCCAGCAAAAATACTGTTATGCAATACATTTATCTCAATTATTTTTTTCTCAATTTCTGCAGTAGAAATCATCAAAGATGCTTTGAGCAGTGCCAGATATCCTGCTGGTTACTCATAAAAAGCACAGTTTAGTGCTATTATGGCATTTTAGCCAATACTCTCTCTCTCTAATTATTTTTGGTTCTTTTCTGCACACTCAAAAGAGTTGAATATGTGATGGAGGTTGTGAAAATATGTTTAGTATCTAAAGCTGTTCATACTAACAGTGACAGAAATGAGCAATTTAGATTTGTTTTGACACTTAGAATGTGTCTTACTTTAAGGTTATTGCACAAAAGGAAATACATAAATTTTGGATATGTAAGAAAGAGTAAATAATTGAAGAAAATTAATTCTTTTACTATTTATACTTATAAGTACTTATAACTCATAAAACATCTTTTGAAAAGAAAGGCAGTTAGAAGGAGTGAAGGAAATACAGAAATTGAACAATGAAAGGAATGGAGAGAGTAAATGTGTTCATTTGTTTAACTGATTAGAGAAAAAATAAGAGTTGATAAATAATTATATAGAATCTTCACTAACAAAATAATATTAGATATTGAAGAAGGTGTATAGTATAGTGAAGACCTATGTAGCAATAAATTATGTCTATAATTTTAAGAATTAAAATTGGAGATGTGGCCAGCATCTTTATCTGTAAGGGTAATTAACCATTGCAAAATATTACTTTGGAAAATTGTTCATTCTTTATCTCTTCAATAAAGGCACATATTATGGTCCTGCAATTAAGAGTGGCTGGACGGAATTCTCTGGTTTGTTAGACAGAAGGTAGAATTCAGATGATAAAACTGTATTTTACTTGCCTTAAAAATCAATAAAAGGGTTGTAATTTTAAGCCCTAAGTATCATAAGGAAAACTAATCATGCAAATCTGATTTGTCTGTATTATAAGGATTCTTAGCGAGAAAGAATGTCAGAATAATGTAGCGCAAAAGGAACATTCTCTTCTGCTGCTTCTTCTGCCTGTCTCCATATGGTCACAACTTTGGGACTTGTCATCATATCTATTTCTTCATTATACATAACAGTTCTAGATTGATCCTGGAAATAGTTGTTTGCAGCCAAACCTAATGTACTGGAATTAAGTGCAGTGTTTTCAGTCACTAGACCCACAATTTGTGGGCAGTCCTTATTAGTTCACAGCTTTACTCTGGCAGCATTACGGAGGAAGGAGTTGCCAGAAGGGTAAAGTGCTGAGTACTTCACTTCATGTGTGAAACAGAAATATTTGCTTCTAATAACTTTCTTCCAGGCTGCATCTTCCCACAAAACACATGGAATTGTGGTGCATTTTCATGCCAACTGATCTGTTAGATAACTCTATTTGCAATACAAAAGAACTCTGTTTTAATGGGTATACTCTGTCTCCTCACCTTTCTTTTTGCATGGCTACTTTAGAAACAGTGTAAATTACAAATGGTAACACAAATTTGGGATGGGAGGTGCTGCATGTAGGTGCAAAAGATTGTTTCTGCTTAAGACCCACAGAAATCTATCTATAATGGTCATAAATTGTTATAGAATAAGAAAAAATGCATTCCAAATTTCATTCCTCAGGAGAGGGGGAGAGAGATGACTTATAATGATAATCAAATAGAGAAAGATCAGCCAATATTAACATCCTGAATAATAATACAGAGATTGAGCAAAGAGATTTAAACACTGCAACATACCCTGGAAAAGAAAATCCATTTTTCTGATAGCAGTTATTGAAGATGAGCTATGGCAAAATATAGTTTACAGAATGAATGTGCAACTACAGCACAGTACTAAAAAATATCTTGCTATACAATATGTAATGGCCAGATATTCTTTTGGGGAAGATCTTGTTTCCCATCAGTTCAATGGGTATCTGTAATACCAGTCTTCATCATGAGAGTCAAGTTTGGTTTCCAGCCTATGTGCCCTGATAGCCAATTACTTATTCTTCCATGATTTCTTTTGTAAACTGTTTTGCTCTGTTCTAGGCATGAAATACTTTTGTTAAGATCACATTTTTCTCATTCTGCTGTGCAGGTTCCTCACACCAATCTATATCTTGGGTCTATATCTTTTATTCACATAAAGTAAATTCTTGTTTAGACTTAAATTTATCACACCAAAGTCAATTGGATTAGGTAGTTTCAGTGCTCTTTTTACATATTTAATGATTTTAATTTTTTAGTCTCTGATAATTCCACTAAATAAGTTGCATAGAAAAATGTGTCAAGCATATATCTTCCTTAAAAAAATATAAACCAGAAAAATGTTAGACATGAAATGTCTTGAATCTCCTATTTACAGCTGCACCCATCTGAAATATTAATCCACTTTAAAAGCAAGACAAATGGCTATTTTTGAATTTGAGCTGTACCTTCTTTGCTCTTGTCCCCAGCTACATGCCACGAAATGAGTCAACCAACAAATTTAAATAAAGAGGATTTTGCACTGTCTGCAAAAAAATTATTCAGGTAAGTTGTGGCCATAAAAATGCTTTATCTTTAATCAGGGCAGTGGAGCAATTGAGCAGCCACAAAAGACTAAATGTACTTTGAATCTAAAACCTGATTTCCAGTTGCCAACCCTGTAAGAATCTTGCCAATTTATATTTGATTTTTACTCATTAGGAATATAATGAGTAAAAAAATCCTAACTTTTAATAAGCCAAAACTCACCTCATGTGTGGATTATTTGTTATAATGAACTGGAATGATATTAATCATCCAGTTACAAAACTGGGTTTTTAATTGCACAGCCCCCAGCTTATCACATATGATTGGTTTGTTGCATTTATCAGTGGGTTTAGTCAAACCCCACAAACAAAAGCCATTACAAAAATCCTCATTTAGGGTACGCTTTTGGATTGGTGTTTTCTCTGGAGAAAGGAGTAGTCTAAGGTTTCTTTGATTTGTATACCCAGGACAATGTTCATCAACATCTTAGGACTGAGGAGTGGTAGGGTAGGTCCATCACCACACTGTTCCTTTGTCTTGAGCCGAACACGGCGAGGCAGGGCAAGTTTTGCAGTGCTTTTCTGCTGCCTACATCTCTTTTCTCCAACTCATTATCTTTGGTCTTGGCTCTAATTTTACAGTGTCATTTTTAGCTAGTGGCAGTTATGATTTTTTTCAGCCTTCTAGAGTTTTACTGCAAAATTAATATAGCCTTATGATATCTTAGTACACTTTGGAATTTTACCACAGGTATTTAAAGAGAACTCAGGTTATTTTTCTGTAAAATGTAATGATTGATACAAACTATGAATCTCTGTATATAAAGCTATGTGTATAAAAATATGTGAAAAACTGATTAACAGAACTTTTGGGACAGTGTTATTTTGTTAGTTTCCGTGAGATCTTTTGTTGTTCTGTTGGTTGTCTGTGTGGTCGCACACACAAGTACAGGGATAGCCCTACTTTGTCAGGAGTTTAATTATTTTCTCATCTATACTTTGGTTTCAAGCTTTGAAGCTTACTGAGGCAAAGTATGTGGGCAGCACAGCTGTCACCCTTGTTGCTGCAGTTCCGAATACGGTAGTCCTGATTCCCATTGTACTGCAATTAATCTTCTGCTTTGCACTAATGGATGAACAAGCATATTTACTGCAGCATAAAATTCTAATTATTTCCTGAACAGATGCATAAAGGGGATTTAAATTAATGGCAAGTGACAAATGTGATAAATGTAGATAACATCTTTAAATACTAATATTCTGCATTGCAGACATTTTTTCAATACTCAGTTTCTATACCTCCATAGGGTGTCTTCCCATTTGTAATGAAGCTCTGTCCCAGCCAGATGTTTCAGGCACCATCTAACTCCCTCTGGAGACACCCTTGCCCAGCAGGCATGGCTGAATTTCTTGGATTCACCATGATTGCACTCCCTAATTCTCCAGCAAGGTGTTTAGAGGCCTCCTTTCATCCCAACTCCTTTGCTTTATAATCATGCAGTATCTCTGGTCACAAGCTTACAAGTGAGGTCTTCATCCTCCTCTCACTGAACTGCCTTTAATGTGTTATGTAGAGACAAAACAGATTTGAGTTTATTTAGAAAATTATCTACAAAGTAAATTTGCTACATGACCACATGTGGTTCCCATGCTGGCAATGAGAACTTTAACAATGTAGCACCTAATATTTGCCATGTCTCTAGGGAACATTTACCTAAATTTTCATCTGCAATGCTTCCAGGAGTGATCACTACATGGTATAGAATCCTTCTTCTTTCACACAGAACAGACATATTCTAGGATCTGCTTCTCCAGATCCATCAGGGCCTGACTTGAATTGGCAAAGGATCTCTTATTTTTATGTCATGTAGATTTTCAGTTTTTGTCTGGGCAAACAATTGTATCGATTTGCTACTTAGCAATAGCAACAGGTCAAAGCATGTTAGTGAATGCGTCTTGCAGGCTATATCCCTTGACAACACAAGGGTAGTACCTGGTCTGGGCAGCTTTACTAATGCTTTCATACAAATATGGGGGGGGATGGGATGACTAAGAGCTAATTTTTTATCTTTTCATTGTTCAGATTTTTGTCTACAGTTATTCTCGTCTTCTTTCATTTAGTCTAAGACAGCTTTTGAGACATCCATGACTTCAGAAATTCACATAGTTTTCCTTTTTTGTATGTATCCATTCAATGTTGTCCCCACTCTTTTAGTTCTCCTTGTTCAAAAATAGCATTTCTGTGCAATTTTTGTCACTTTTCAGTTCTGTCTTTTGTCTGGCTGTGTCACTGTTCCACCTTGCCCACTGCTGTTATCAGCTCCTTACACCTCCTTTTTCAAGTGTGCATTAGATTTAGATATCACTATAATGATGCAGCAGGGATTCCAAAAGTGCCACAAATTAGATTTGAAAGTGTATATTAAAATGAGCTCTCTCTTTCACTGCATACCAAGAGGGATATTAGGAAAAACTAGAATATCTGAAGGTTTACCACTCTCTGGAAATCAATGGCACAAGTAGCAGAATACAAATACAGACAAATACAAATGCAGACAAATACAAATGAAAGTTATCATAGTATACCAGTAGAATTAACAAGATAAACACTTAGGTTTTAATCAGAATACATTTATCATAGAATATTTTAAGAAGCATTCGTGCTGCTGCCTTTTAGCAGTTAATTTCTGCCCGAAGGTACGAAGGTTTACATTCTAGTAAATTTTTATCATGTCTGGGTTCTCATTATCCATGTAAATGTATAATTCTTTATTAATTCCATTTAAGCACTTAACCTCAATTATATCCTGTCGCAACAAGTTCCACAGGTTAATGACATATCATGCTTAAAAAATTTCTCCTTTCATCAGCTTTATATTTATCTTTTAACATCCTTTCTTTATGGCCCTAATACAATTTATGTAATTCCCTAGAAACTTTCTTGTACTCCAGCTCTGAGTTCTTTTTTTTTTCCTTTTCTCAAGCACAGAAAAGTCTGACAGTTTGCCATTTTATATTATTTTAAATAAAGCATACCTGAAATAATTAAAACCTATGAGACTTGATGTCAAAAAATTTTTTTGACCTCAAGATCATCTGATGGAACACCTTCCAATATTTTATTTGATAAATAGAAGTAATCCAGAAAGTTATAATGAATAAAATGTAATTTCGGAAGCAGACGCTTTGTGTAGAAAAAATAGTTCTCCACTCCTATTGTACTTATTAGCAAACTTGATATAGTGTTAATTAAGTTTTTCAAGCTGAAACTGCAAAACATGAATAAAATATAACTTGAAACACCTTGTTTCTCAAAAGCCTAACCAAACCAAAAGACCATGGATGCTACTAGCAAAGAACTGGACTGCTACAAACAGTTAGTTCTACCATGGAAATGTATTTCTCAGGTTATATTTTTCAAATAGAGAAACACAATATTAGCAAAGATAAAATCTGTAGAGATAGACTTTATAAAGGTAGTGTCCTTTGTAGTTTTATAAGTGTTACATACAACTATATATAACCTTATCTTTTGCAGTCATTGACTGATATACTCATTTTATTGGAAATGTATATATGAGAAATCAATGTTGCCAAAGTATTATTAGATTTCTAGAACTGTTTCCTAATTCTAATTTTCCAAAAGGCTTATCAAATGAAACATTATGACATATTTAATGATTGAATTTAATTTTGCCTGATGAACGCACTCAAAGTTTTCCCTCTCAGTTTTCCCATATTAATTCTGGTATGGTATTGTTGTAGAAAGATTGTGATAGATTATCAGAAGATTGGCTATCAAAACATTGTTTCCAACAGAATCATTCTTTGTGCTTTTTGAGGCCATATGTAGTTCCAGTGGGTACAGCAGGAAATATTTTATTATGTATGAGACATGCAGATCTAAAATGGCTGCATAAAAAATGTTGAGCTCTGCTTTAGATGCCCCAAGCAGATAAAGGAAGTTCCTTTTTCTTTGACTGAGTTTCTTTCTAGCGCAACACTCTGGAAAAGGGCTTGTAGAATTTCACTTTACCAAGGAAAACAACCAGATTTCCTGAATAATTTGAAGTGCGTTGTCAGGATGATACCTGCCCCCAGTCAAGTCCACCCCAATGTCTTTAGGGTACTCTGTAAATTTGGAGAGGTAAAGAGAGACAAGCAAGTACAGGTAGCTCTTGTGGCCTCCATAAAGGAAGAGTTCTTGACTTTTGAACTGGTCTCATTGATCTAAAACTGTGGGAAGAATCAGCTTGGAAGCTCACTGGACCACATCTTCTGTGACTGACACTTCAAAGAAGAGTTTAAGTTCAGTTCTTCACCCTTGTCGGTTCTACATTTACACAAGTATAGAAAAATAAATCCTTAAAAATGAGGATTTAAAATAAGACTCAAGTTTCTTGAATCCATTTTTCTGGCACAAGTTCAATGGACTGAGTTTTATGAAAACTCCAAGAAGAATGAAAATGGAGGTGAAGGTTTAATTTTAATGCATCCTTCTGTGTAGCTTTCCCAGTCTCTGCAGTCTCTACTACATAAAAATCCCAAACAATTCTTAGGGCTTCTGAGATGTGATGACCTTCTTCCTTTTACCTCTGTTGTGTACAACTACAAGTGAATTCCAGAATGTCATCAGCCCCATAGCTCATAATTATTTCAGCACAAATCCTCAAAGACTAAGTATCATGCCTCATGGTACACTGCTTATTTGTGGATGCTTAGCTAAATCACTCTTGATAAAATAATACAAATTTTAATGCATCTTATTTGATGAAATTCACAGCAGACTTATTAGAAGTCTGACGTATATATAAAGTAAAAATATTTCTTAAAAGTAGAGCAATATCAGTAATTTTGTGCTGGGTTTGTGGAAATGTAGAAAGTCGTCTGTCTTCCCAATAGTCAGGCTCAGAAACAATGACAGACGTGGGAACAGAACCAGATCTTCCCGTGTGTGATCCCTGTGGCAATATTGCCTTTCCTTGCATGCTCCGTAGTGTTCTCAGGCTCTTCGTGTTCAAGAAACAGTGAGTGAGACCTTTCAGACTGTAATTCAAGTAGAATAGGGTGTTAGAAGTATGTGATAGAGTTATTTTCCCTTTTGGTAATCTGTCTTCCATTACTAATTGTAAGAAACAGGGAAAAAAATCAATTTGAAAGACATTTTTCATTATAAAGTTTGCTTTCTTTTTCCTTCTCTTAACACTAAACTTTAAAATGAAAGGTCACTTCAATATTAAAAAAAAAAGAAAACTCTTGTTCCAAAAAGATTAGAACGAAACTATTTCCCTTATGAAGAATGTTTTTTCACTTTTCCTTAAGAGAATGCCAATCAAATTGGTATATTCATGTTAAAGGTTGGGGGGTTTTAACAAAGAAAGTATTTTCTAGAAGAAAAAAAAACATTCAGCAGGTCTAATGAAGGTTTTATATTTGAGACATGGATAGAAAACTTAATAATTCATGAGATAAAATAAGACCCAGTTTATTGTAGCTTAGTGGCTGTGCCCTTCAAATCTAACAGAAGGGAACTTGATTAGTCACAAAGTCAGATGATTCAAACATACTCTAGCAAGTATGTACATGGATAAGGAATAGCTGCTTTGGACAGACTTGGTTTTGGCCATAAATCTACTTTCAGACTGCTCTCCAGCTCACCTACTAGTTACAGCACTCTTATCAGTTCAGCTGAGCAAAAATGTTGCTGTAGGCTGGGGATGTCAGAACAATCTCATTTCAGATGATGATTTTTATACAATTCTCAGATTATGCTACATGACACACTATAGCATTTTATAACTGAAAATACTGTAAAGCATACATTACTTGCCCTAACTGAGTGCAAGTGGCACCAAGTTATGAACAGGCACATGCAAACTATTTCTTTGCAGTAAGCAGAAGTTTGCCATGGCTCACTAGGGACCTGTGCGCCACGAGGGACAGCTGTTTATTACGGCACAGTTCATAGTGAGGGGCCTTTGTTCATCCACAGCTGAAATTGTTGGTCCTGGGTAGAGCATGCAGAGGCTTTTTTTCCTTGCCTCAATAAAAAACCCCTTCTCTTTGGGAGAAGAGGAGGGGTAGCACTAGTGCCAGTGTGGATTTTGGACTTAAGAGGTGCCACAGAATGGCTTTGGGAGAAGAGGATGGCTATTTCAAAAGGGGCATTGGTTTAGATATAGACAAAGACCACAGTGCTCTACTCAAGTAGCTCATGGGTGACTTTATAGGCCTCAGGGTAGCCAGTGGAGGGAAAGAAAACCTTATTTAGGGATATTTTTGGTTATAGCCTTGCTTCAGGCAATTTCAGAATTTCTCATGAAATCTTACTGTGAAAAACTCCCTAGGGAACCATAAGAACTGCAGGCAGTGAAAAAGCCACAGAGGAAACACAACAGATCAAACTTTCTGTCAGGCTGGCCAGCTGACCATCAGCTTTCATGGCTCCAGTGACTGCCTTTTTCTAACAAATATGAATATGTACTAGAGCAGGATTTCAGAACCAAAGGCTGCACTGAAAAAAAAAGAGTTTGTAGGACCCCTAGTATCTTGTGAAACAACTCTTCTTTCTCAGAGACAGATGGTGTCCAATATGAGCTCTTGTATTCATCTGCCCTATGATGACAGCTGAGAGAAGTCATTCATGCAAAAAGATGATAGCACTTAACAAGCAAAATCTGTAGTTTATTAATAATTAAAAATTATTCCCATGTTCTCTTACTGATTGAATATTTAATCATTTGTTCAGTCAACACCAATGTCTCATTTATTATTCATTAAAGATAAATACTTTGTAGTGCTTCTGGATTGAAATGTGTTACACCAAGATTATTAAGAGCACCCAGAGTTGATTTATTATTTAGAAATCGATTAAACTTTTGTACAGAATTTAATGACTTAAATAACCTTTCAGATTTTTAAAGTCAATAATAAGTTTTATTTAAAAATCGGTTATGTGAACACAAGCAGTGATGGTGAAAAAAGAAATTCTCAGACCTGAGTTTAACATTTAAACTGAGATGGTTTGGGAGAGAAACACATCACTAATATCAGACCTTGCTCACACAGACAGAATGACTTCCTTCTATTTAATGTAAAAGTACAACACTACATGCTGTGCCATAAGCTTGCAACCACTTAGTCCAGTCTTCTGACGAATCATCAGAATTCTACTCCATCCCCTCATTTTTACCCCCTTCACATTTTGTTACTTGACTTTTTGAAGGGACTTCTGTATGATTTATGGAAGTTTTGCTGTAGCTCTTTTTCTTTGTCTGTATCCTGAATAAAGCCAAAGATCAGGAAAGGAGAGTTTCATGGCTTCACATCCTCTCAGTGGTAACTTACCACCTGAGGAGTATAAGGAGATGAGACCCTTCTTTCTTCTCTGCAAGTGGACAGTCAGCCTAGCAGCAAAAGGTCTGCTGTCTCTCTCTGTCTAAAAAGGTTTCTGACTTGACTCCTAGTGACTAACTGCTTAGTGAAACCAGTCTACAAAATGAAAAGTCTCTGATTTCTGTAACTCCTTAATTGCTGGGGCGAAGCTGGACACTGCAGCCAAGGTGAAGAAATCTCATTTACTTGAGGAGACAAAGATAATGAGTCAATGAGTCATGAGTGGATCAAATGAAAACTAGCTATTGTTTATACCTTCCAATTAGAGATCTCCGGCTATATATGTTGTGCAAAAATTGTGAAAAAAGGGAATAGATCATTATATTAGTTTGTCATAAATAAACAAAAAGTCTCTTGAGGTAATAACAGAAAAATGGGTTTTTCTCTACTATTTTCTTTTCAAGCTTTCTATTTAAGGTTTGGAGCCCTTTTTCCTCCTTTCAAATAATGCAGGCCTTCCCAATCTCACTAAAAGTAGTTTTCTGGTCATTGTTTTCTCAAATGTGGGAAACAGCGAATTCAACTACCTAGAAATATCTATTGTTTAGTCTTGCAGACTGTAAGGACATGGAAGTGGCTGCCATTTGGTTTCTTTTTTCCTCCAGCAAACCACATTTCCTGAGGTATCTTTGTTTTCTCATGCTTCTCAGGATGGCAAAGCAGGCCCCAGAGGAGAGAACCCTGATAGATTCAACTCTCTCAGAGAAGGTTTAAAAGTTTAGTGGAGACAGTATTTACAAAATTTAGTGATATTCTCTCCCATTCTGGTTTATCTGTACTCAAGAAGAATAGAGAGCACTTATGCAACCCCAAGGTAGATTTCCTCGTCTCAAAAGCAGATCCTTTTTTCTGAGTGTTCACATTGCTGAGATTACAGACATGCGTGTTTTCCATGTACTTTTTGGAGATGGGCAATATTTCTCTGCACATTTTCTTTACAGATACATTCCTATTTCATAAAGAGTGAATGTAAATATCAGGCAGAACAAGCAGAAAAGTTTTAAAACAATTGTTGAAAAAGTGCCAAAGTTTTTTGTCCAGCAAAGCAAGGGTCCCCCGTGTTCAGTGCAGAGGCGGCTGTAGCAGAGCATCAGAGCTGGCAGGAATGAGGGAGGCTGCTTCATTATGGAAAGACTTGGTGGAGAAGAGACGCTTGAGGAAAAGGAAGGTTTGTTGTAGTCTTTGGCTGCATCCTACCAAGCTAGACAATTAACAGTGAGTGCCCTGCCATGGGAAGGAGTAATATCTCATCGGTCATACAAGAGACAAGTTAAAATAACTCCTACTCTGTATGTGTCCACAAAGGCTCCTGAGAGGATTTCCTCATTAAAAGTGAAGGGTAGAGACAGAGTGTAAATATCACTACTTTTCTGTGGTTCTGCCTGATGTTGATTTTATTGAATCAAAGCCCTCCTTTTCCTTAGATTCAGATGGGTGAAAAGGGAGTGTGTCCAGGCTGAGAAAGGCTGCTCGGTGTTGCTGTGAGACACTGCGGAACTGAATAGAGTAGCGTGAAATTCCAAAAGAAATGTGATTCAGGGGTGAAGAGAGGATGAAGGTGTTGGTCTGGGGAGGTCTTCAATAAAGACAAATTTACTAATAGTTATAAATGCAAAATATCTGTCAACATTTCTAAACACATAATTAAGGTTAGCTTACATGTGTCAAATTCTATAATTAATTTCTGCATGTTGTAATTATAGAAAGGAGAAGAAAATTGGTTTACAATTTAATTATTGTATTGTAATTATATTGGTTACAATATAATTAACATAAAAAATCATTAGAAAAGACATAAGAAAGGCAGTTTTGAGTACTTCAGGAAACATTTTGGGGTTAGGTAAAGAATTTTGGCTCTTAATTTTTTGTAAAAACTTAACATTTTTAACTCCTCACTGAAAAAATTATTTCTGTGTTCCAAAACAATTTGAAGTGTTCCCAATGTGCTGCTTAATGCAATATATCAGAAAGAAAAAGAGTCACTAAAAAGACAGGACTTTGACACTTTTAAGTATGGCTTTAAAGTAGCTTTTAGTGAAGAAAATGAAACCAGCTAGGAAGAAAGGAAAAAGAATTCAAAATAAATAAATCTTTGGAGATGTGGAGTGGTTTGTGTGCTGTAGAAGATTCTGGTAACTTGAAAGCTTTGCACTTACAGAGACCCATCTTAAAAATTAATCACATCAAGAGAAACACTTTCATCTGAAAATGACTTTTCTGGGCCTATTTATAACAGACTTCATGGATCAAATTCATTGAAAATATAGTTAATGAGATTTTCAGTGGGACTCAGAGCCAGTATAGGACCTGAAACTCATTTGAAGTCTTTTACATGTTATAGCTGGAATATTTTTAATGTTGTTTAAAAAAGAGATGTGGTTCTATCAGTTTATAACTAATCAGATCATTGGTGTGAAGATTTAGGGCTTTGTGTTCTTTGGTATTTATTTTGCCTTTACATATATTGAGAGGAGTGTAATTCCATTAAACCGAAAAAAAAGGTGCTAAAAATGCATTTTTGACATTCTTAGAAACAAGAAAGTAAAGCAAAAATACATCCTTCTCTTAATATGATGAACTGTTCAAATGCTCTGGTTTCAGTTTGCGGGTCACATCAGAATCTAGCTCATTATGATTTGTATGGATATCTCAAAGATTTTCAGAATACATGATGTGACTAATTTAGTACTGATGTCAAACATCTATTGTGACTTCATGCAGATTAGAAAACTGCTAGTTTTGGGCACAGTACTTACACTTCTCACTGGTCCTAAAGCCTCAAGGGAATATTTTTGTGGGTTAGAATCTTTATTTTGTTTATGAGTTTGCAAGGTTAAAAGTTTGTTAAAATTATTTTTTAATATTTAGCATTATGCCTTTGAACCTTGGACTTTGTTGTAAAATGCTGAAAAATATTAGAGTGATTTATATATATTTAAATATTTCAATACAATACAAATAAACTAAAAGGCAGCATTCAAATACTGCAGTCTTTCCCTGCCCCTTCCCCACATTTCTATATGACATATTACTCAAAGCCATGGTATGGGAATATTTGTGATATAAATGGATTTCCTCCCTGCCTTTGTTTTGGTTCTAAAAAGCATCTTCCATTCACTGTGTGAGATTTCAAGTTTGGAGCCTGAATGTTTTTTGTCCCTATAACCATATTGATCCCTGTGTAGTCCAAAGCCTTAGGAATTATAGTAATAAATTCCGTGACAAAAGCACTAGAGTTTTCCAGCACTTCCCTCCTATGGAATGAAGAGAAATGGTCAGGAGAATGCAAGGTTTGAGGTCTTGATATTTGGTGAGTTTCTTTTACTTGACTCTTTCCTGGCAAGGAAACTCCCATAGACACAGCAGTACAAAGAAGGGAAGACTAAAGGAAATGGAGTTTATTGCTGGCTTAAGCTACTAGAAGGTATTTTTCAGCTCTGAGGTAGGGATTTTACTCTCCTAAAGGAGACAGTGTTTGGATGTCCAGTCTACTCAAACATACTGAATAATTGATAACTCCCATCATGACCTGTGAAAAATACTTTGCAGAGATTCTTCTTTATGACTGATAATGGACAAAATGGATGACAGTTCTGGATCTTCTCCCAGCTTTTGTTGGGAATCTGTAAGAAGCCAAAAGACAACAGAGTATGCAGTTTCACAATTCTGCCTAAGGCAAGATGCTTATTAATTAAAGTGTCATAATCCATCAGAAATACTTGACCACATTATGAAAGGGTCAGACTGCAATCTCTTGAAGGATGGGGAATTAACACCTTTGACAAATTCATTTTTAAAAATAGTAATTTGTTTATTTTCTTTTTCTGAATTTGATCCCACACTCCTAGACTATAATCAAATTACCAGGAGACTATTATTCAGTGAGGAATAACCAGCTGACAGTTTTCCTGTATATATATGTGTGTGTGTGTGTGTGTGTGTGTGTGTGTGTGTGTGTGTATACATATAGACACATATATGCATGTGTGTATGTGTATATACATATACATAGAGATAGATAGATAGATAGATAGATAGATAGATAGATAGATAGATAGATAGATAGGCAGACAGACAGACAGACAGATGGGATTATGTGATTTCTAGTACTGAATTTGCATTTTAACCTCTAAAGGCTTTATGATTTGTGTTTGTGTCACTTGATTCTCTCGTGGCACATAGCATTAAAGTAATTTGACTCAGGTATGGATAAGTCCCAGTAGAAAACATGCCTAATGGACAAGTTTAAATGAAAACTTCTCTAGCGGCTTGCTACTAGAGCATTCAGGCATAAGGGGCAATAACTTCGGCTCAAATGTCAAAACTTTCAGTTTTCTGATAATACTGAAGGCTTTCCAGAAAATACCATGCCTCATCCAGTTTTAGTCAATGCTGCAAAGAGAAAATTGATTTTCAATATTACAATTTTGCCTAACTTCATGCATGGAATCCAAGGGATGAAGTCTCCCTTAAAGAGAGAATTCTCTAAAGTTTGTGAATAAAAACTCTCGTAAGACTGAGATGTGATTTCACATTTCAGAATTGCAAGTGTTGGATGGACAAGAAGGAAATATTACAACAGAAGACAGTCGTAACAGAAACTGTGTTTCAGCAACAAGCCTTGATGCCCAGTTACATACCAAGGCCAGCTCTGGGAATGACCACCTCATTGTTTAGGTGATCTTGGGCCAAATGATTCTCTTCTCTGCCTCAATGCTTTTCACAGAAGATTTTGTGCTAAGGTGTTACCATTGTCCAGCCTTCCCAAATCCCTATAAGTGCTTCGAACTGCGCTAACCTCTGTGGGGCTGTGAAAAGCCCATCTGTTCATCGGCTTTTGACAGTTGCACATTTAGCTGTGATGAGAT
Source organism: Zonotrichia albicollis (assembly GCF_047830755.1). Classification (NCBI taxonomy): domain Eukaryota; kingdom Metazoa; phylum Chordata; class Aves; order Passeriformes; family Passerellidae; genus Zonotrichia; species Zonotrichia albicollis. The sequence continues at coordinate 34,902,078 of NC_133824.1, forward strand.
TTTGTTTATAGCCTTCCTAATATAATGGGTTGGATGTTTTCCTTGTGTTGCTATAGCATGGGCTTGCAGTTATAAATTTACATTCCCTTCCTTTGCAGGCAGTTGCTAGCAGTATGATGTCGAGTGGAATCTAATCGCAAAATAAATTCACCTCAAGAGACCTTTTTTTAAAATAAACCAAAATATACATTTAGAAATAAATCTTCATAAAGCCACATTAGTTCACAGAAAATCTGCTTATTAAATGTTAAACATCACTAAAAATACTTACTTAAGAAGTAATTTGAGAACTACATCCGATTTGACTCTAGATCAGCAATGGATATTCTGATGTTGCTAGACACTTATTTTTGATTGTGTATTAATTTTCTTTACAGATATCCAATCTGTTCTATGGCAAGTTTGATATCAGCAGATGTCATGGAGACTCAAGAAGGTTCCTTATCATTTCCCACTGTATGAAGTAAGAATTGTATCTTTACTTTTTGAAACATGTACAAGAGCTTTATCAAAATTATCTCTGAAGGGCTGCTATGAATACTAGAGCAGATAAATACACGTGACTTGGAAGAAATCCCATGCCAATTTAATAAAGCTTCTGATGTTCGGGCACAGTTTGAGATACTTGTCTAAAGTCTAAATCAAGCTGTTGTGGATTGTCTCATGACTCTGTTCATTGCTGATTCACCTTTAAATTTAAATTGAGCTTTTGTTAAGAGTCATTTGAATCACTGCTATCTTACTGTTCCCATATTTTTCTAATAAATGAATAGTTGTTAATTATTGCAGTTGAAATGTCTCTTTTGGTATCAGGTCCTTTTTTTGCTTCCTTTTTGTGTTATCACCATTGACACCATTTCAGTTGACAGTTCCTCTATAATTTTGCTAATGCTGCCAAAGTCCAGTGAATGCACTGGCTAAGTACCAACAGCCTTATTTCTTTCACAAGGGGCTACCTCCTCACAGTGAAATCCCTAACTTGTGCTCCATACAACCCCTCTGCTTCAAGAACGTTAGATGTATGAAGTGATGTAAAATAGTACAATCCAAATCTGTGGGACTTTGAGGGCTTGTACCTTTTTTTCTTTAATATATTTTTTATCCTTAGGAAGTGAAGCTCTGGTCTATTGATATGATAAAATGAATTTCTCTCCTGCAAGCACTTTCATTCAAGTCATAAACAACCTCCACATGACATTTTTGGGTCTCACCCAGCTCCTGTTTAACATATATCTAAAAGGTGCTTAGCACATCATGGCCTACATTATGCTGAGGTGATTTCACAGCCGACTTGGGAGCTACTTTCTTATTACTGCCCATCTGTACCCAGTCCTGTATTAAAGATCTTATTGAAAGCTTACATTTTGTGGATTGCATATTGCTGAATGAATTTGGAATGCAACAGGCACCTTCTGCATTTGTTTTTAAAAGGCTATAGTCAGTTCATCTGATCTTATGGGTGATGTTAATTTTTCTTCCTATGCTGAAAAAAATGAGTAGTTCCAAAATTACAGAAGCGCAGATTTGGAATAAAATGTTGTTGACATGTTCATAGATTTTTGGTTTTTTTTATACTTTGGGACTTAAGTCAACATGAATGAGCAGAAATTTCATATCTGCTTCTTCCAAGGTCTCTTGAACATTACTCTGAAACATGGAACTGCTTCACCTTGGGGTCAGAGCTTTTTACTACATGGAAAACTTATTTAATCCACTTATGGTTTCTCTGTTTCAAGTAAATGAGTAGTTCACTGATGCAATGGAAGAATTACGAATAACTGCAATGAAAGCACAGGCAAGCCAGATACTAAGATATCACAACAGATCCATTCTTTGAAACAGTTCAGCTGTGCAAGTTTTCAACACAAAAGTACATCCTGGGTAAGTACTGGAGAAAAAAATGAGTTACACTAATTCTGCTAGGATTTTTAATTGGATCACATATAGTTTGTTTCTCTACTAATTTAGACCTTTATTTGCAATGAGAAAGTGAAAAGTAGATATGAAATACAGCTATTCTACCTCTGGCAAAATCATAGATAGTCTATGTAGAGGGAGATTACAAATGGCAAAACAGCAGTTAGTTTAGCCCACACACTTCACAAAATTATGTTTCAAGCTGACTATGAGATGGTGTCTGCAAAATCTAGATAAAATCTCCTAAACAAATGTATCAGATTTACAGACAGGTTTTAGAGAAGTGAACGTGAAGTATAGAATAAAATATGTCTGTCTAACAAGGTTTGCCTAGATATTTATTAATATAATATTTTTTATTTATGTATCAACAGTGCAAAGAAACTACAAAGAAGGTCTCAAGTAAAAGCTTCCACAATAGAACCACTGAGTAACTGTACAGTTACTTTTATCTGCATGAATGCAGCCTATTAGGCTTGTGCAGTTAAAATATAAATTGATCTGAGTCCAAACAGTTTATAGTACTTCTGAAATGACTGCTTGCTCTGCTGAGAAATTGGTCTTTTCAGTCATTTGCTATAAGTGATTTCAAATCCTGATCATTGTTTTGCTGTTAATTACACATTTTCCTGAGATAGTCTAATGAAAGGCTTAAAAATAGAAGTACAAATCAGGTTTACCCATGCCATTAATTCTTCACCCTTTCCAGGCTGTCATTGCAACTGTCTCTGTCTTCCTCAAACTGTCAGTCTGAGTTCTGTTTTTGAGGCCAAGGAACAGCATCATTAACAGGATAGTGGTAAAGGAATATGCAAATGGGAAACATCTCTTCTGAATTTTTTATATCTGCCCTGTAGATTACTAGCAGGGCTGTGCAAATGACTGCAGATGTGGAGAATGTGCAGATGTATTAGTGACTGAATGAAAAAGATGGTTAAAAAGATACTTACATTGTGTCACTAATCAAAAGGGACTTCTGTACTGTCGTTATCTCCCCAGATTTGTTTGATAGGATAAACAGATTGAATTTTTATAACACTGTCAATGTAAAATATTTCTGTTATCCTTGTGAATTTCTGAGTGTCTTTTCTCCACCTTTTCAACTTTTCTAAATGCATGAGAATCTGAATACAGTTTTCTATTTTTTTTTTCATCAATCACATGCAAATACACTCTTCTTGTGCCCACTACAATCTGTTAATTATTCAGGGATCTTAATTTCCAATTTGACAAAACTACATACTACATGCTTGTCTTGAGCTGCTAGACTGCTCTGACTCTTTTTATGTTTATCTGATTCTTAAGATGAAGTCCTCCTTCTATGTATTTTGGCTGGCTGTGTTGACTTGGTTGAGATAATACCTAAGTTCAGTTTTAACTGCATTATAACAGTTCTCCATATCAGTTATTGGTCCATATGAAATGAGAAAAAAATAATTTCTCATGGCTAGATGATTAGAATATAGAATGAATGCGCTGTGTTTAGACAACATATCAAGTAAGGTTTAGATTTTTTCTTCCTTCAAATATATCAAAATATCAAATACAAAATGCAAATCCCAAATGGATGCCAATAACCAAGATCAGGTAGCTACTGAGATAACTTGGAAAAAAGAAGAGTCTCTAAATAAAGTCTCGGTGTACTCAGTTTTGTAAACACTTTAAGCTCTTGCTAATTCAATACATTGCAGGCGATTTTTCAAAAAGCTACTCAGAATTTCTATTATAACATCTGCATGGATTATTTACTCACAGTGAGTAAAACGAAAAATATGCTAGTGAAATATATGGATTTGAAATTAAGTACAACATTTAATATTTCCTTTTAATTGGGATAAAGTTTTAAAAGCTGGCCTGGCAGCACCATCCTTCTGTGCCTCAGACAGTGGAGCATTTCTGCTTTCTCTTTGCAGAGTTTTGCCAGTCTGACTCTATTAAAAAATTCATGATTAGACAGACAACATTGCTGAAACAAGAGAGAACACATAATCCATAGGCTGGAGAAAGTGGGTATGCTATTGTTTTGATTTAGAATGAGCTTGGACTATCAGGTACTTGAAGTTAGGAGAAAGGGAAGAAATTTAGGAAAGAGAAGTAAGAAAAAAAAATTAAGCTGTGTGTGCCATTAATTTTGTCTGTAACTGTGTTATTTTTATGAGCAAGGAATAAATGTTACTGTTGAGCATTGCAAATCAAGTTATTAATTTATTTTCTAAGAAATGCCTCTAAGTATCACAAAAAGCCTGAACTCCACCAAATAATGCATATTCTTAATAAGTATGAACTTTGAACATGAATGGAGCCAGGGATCATTGGCACTTTGTCTCTTTAGTGTAAGCAGGAGGTGAAAGCATCAGGAAAAGTACAAGGATTCACAGAAAAACCTAGAGATTCTGAGAGACTGCTTTCAGCTGTCAGACACTAACTTTTTTCTGGTTTGTGCAATGCTGCCAGAACTTGAGAAACAAGTTAGTCATAATCCCTTTTTTTTTAATCTGGTGCATTACATGGGATGAAAAATTGAGTAGAAGCAAATAGGGACCAATCATTAGATTAAGATTATAGAATGACAACATCCATAAGGTATGTGAGAAATAACAGTTACCAATAAAATGAGGGATGTTATTTTAGAAATCAAGTCCTGTTAGGGAATATTTTCTAATAGAAAAAGCAGCAAATTAATTATTTCACTGAATTTATTGCATTCTTCTATTTTTATATAATGTTCCTCACATTGTAAATAAGACATAGTGCAAATACTTTCAAGGAAAAAAGACTTGACAGCTGATATGTAGTAACCTGGTGGCAGAAATAGGAATGGAATACATTAGAAAAGTGATTAGAGATCTGAGAAGTTCCAGAAAAAAATAACAAAGAGAAAAAAATATGTTTACAAGATTTTGGTGAAGTAAAACAAAGATACTGGGGAAAAAATACTAGTGATACAAATTTGTTTTCAAGGAAGTTTTAACCATTTTGACCAGTAAAGAAGATGATATCTAGAAACCTGCCCAGCCTTTGACCATTTCTCCTTATTTGGAGACACTTACTGTCAGCTGAAGTGATTACTGGCCAGTTCCTGGTCATGACAGCATGAGAGAATGAGCTGAAATACTCCAATATTAGCATCTTAAACTATTGTGAACACGGGACTTCATAGGTAGCTTTGGCAGGAAACCAGAAATTCTACTTGTCTAGAAGCTCTCACATTTTGTAAATAATGTTTTCTTCAATCAAATGGAAAAGCTGACATTTCAGAACACTTAATAGACAGTTTTTTGGGTTTTTTCAAAGGAAAAAAAACCCCAAAAGTTGAAGTATTTTGTTTCAATTGTGTAGACAAAACACACCAAACAATATAAACAGATGAAACAATACTGAATTCAATCCTGCATTATAATTTTGTATTTTTTAAGAAAATATTTCGGAATGTTTCCAGCATGTGCACATTATTGTGAAATAGTTTTTCCCATGAAGCAGCATTGTCCAAACAGGACACTATTTTTTGTAGCCTCTCTCTATCTAATTTCCCTAAAATACCTGCACAACAAAAACAATATAATAGCTAGATAATGAATGGTTGCCATTTTTCAATGGGTTGTTTTAAGAGATAGCAAAATGCTTAACTATATTTATCTAAAAAAATTTTATACATTTTCCATGCTAGAAAATAATTTCCAAATTGATGGTCTCATAATTGCAAATAATATTCCCCAGATCATTTTGAAATATAGGTAAACAATAATTGAAAATATTAATGAAAATTTTAAGCTGAACTCAAAATGAATGATGGCCATCCTCTTGTTCAGTTTATCCCATTCAAAAAATCATACAAGACATTATTTCTCTTTCTTGAATAAGTCAGATTGATTAAATGTATGTGAACTGTTGCTTTTAAAATGAGTTTAAGAAAAACTCATTTTCATTTTCTTTTAAACATAAAATAATTATTCAGACTTCAAATTTCTTTTCATAACATTTGTGATAGCAGAGTGTTAGGACCTGAAGCACACTGAATATGTGAAGGAATTTCAAATCAAATCAAAAGGAAATTTGTACTAAGATAACCATAAACATTATTGCAGAAAAATTCCTAGTTTCAGCTTGAAAATTTGAAGGTCAATTTCTAATTTGATGGTAACTTGCTGATATACGTTCTAGGAAAGTATTTTATTTTAGAATAGATTGTCAAAAATCAGATAGTTATTTAGTAGTTTCATACTGAATTCCTGTATTCAGTTTTCCAGAAAAAAACCAACCTTATGCCTATGGTGTGCTCTGATAGGAGAAATTAGAAAAAGGTCAATACTTGTCTTTCTTTTCAGCATCATTTTTAAGAAGAAATTGCACTCTGAGCTCCCATTTAAAATTTGAAGACTAGAAATGTTGTAAAGATGAGTTTTATAATGTTATGTAACATCTTTGTCTGAAAATTATTTCTATAGCATTCATAATATGGCTATTTTGCAGATCTATAAATTGAATCTCGACATAGGGCAATTATTTCCAAATGAGGGATCTAAAGTTCTGGTGACTAAACAGAGTTCTTTACTTTCCCCATAACCCTAAAGTCAGTGCTATGGTTGAGAACATATTTCCTTTTCACCTTGGTGGCTTAGTTCTGGCAATCTTTTGATGTACAGTGAGATTTAGTATTTGTATAGGAACAGCTTGCACTTCTATGGTGATTGCTTATCAAAGTCACAGATAAACTGAAGTCTTAACTCTGACATTACTCATAGGAATTCATGGCATTGATTTCAGGAGAGCTTGTCTTGACTCTGCTTTCTTCATCCATTGGAAAGAAAAATTTCAATCCTGAGTTCAAATCAGCTACTGTTATGTATATTTCTCGTACTATTTAAGGGACAAAGTTAAGAGAATTCCCTTTTGCCCCCCCATATTCAAAATTATGGACATCAAACAGGTTCTCAGAATCAGGCACTCCTTTGGGTTGGAAGGCACCTCCTGAGGTCTCAAGTCAAGCCTTCTGTTAGGAGCAGTTTAACACTGGGCATAAACCATGGTCCTTAAGATTTTGTTCATTTATGTGTGGTAGACCTCCATGAAGACCTCCAGAAATTGCATTATATCTTTACAGAAAAAAAAAAAAAAGTGTTGGGTTTTTTTTCTGAAACAGTTTTATGAGAGAAATCTCTTATACTTGGCTGGCTGATGTGCTAAAGCTTTCCCTTTTTTCATATCCACAGTGTGATGCAATCGTAAGCCAAAATATTTCAGCATAAAACTGGTATTGTGAGGAGGAGGATTTAGAGCAGAAATACCACACACTGGAGGTGGACTAGAATATCTGGTCAAACTTTGATGATTTTATTGAGACTTGAAATTTATTCTTCCACAAATTGACAGGGAAAATGAGATAGGAAAACTGAAAAGTCCTTAGGCTTTGAGACTTTATAAAATTTCCTCCAAAACTTAGGGTTCTAAAACTCTTCCTACTGGAGTTTAGATAGTATTTATTACACAAAGATAATGACTTTTTATTTTCAGTCACTTCATGAAAATTGTAGTTTTCTTGTCTGCTCAAAAAATTTACACGATTTATGTGTCAAAATGAACCCTGAATATTTGGATCATTTTCTTCTGGACCACTTGCTTTCCATGAGTTGTCAATGAATGAAGCTGAAGTTTGCTGTCTAGGTCAGTAGCTCAGCTGTCTTCAGGTAAGACTGCATGGAGGGTTGATTGGTTGTAGCAAGAGAACCCTTCTCTTTTGGAATTTAGAGCAAATATCACCTCGGAATTTCTCTTGCTTTGTGTCAGATGTAGTATGCGTTGTAAGTTATATTTCTGAGATAACATAGGAATGCCAGTGTAGGAGGTTCTTTGACATCTTTATCTGGTACCAAAATAATATTGTCTAAATGTGTTGCAATTTATGATAGAGAAAGTGTCATAAATCAACATGTAAGATGCTGGTTAAAATGGAACATTTTTGTTACAAGATGTCAGGTTGTACCATATTGATTTTTTTGTGTATGTGCCATGTAAGACAATTTTTGGTCTGTTTTCTGTTTTATGGATTTGAATTAGAACACATATGAATGCCTACTCAGTGAAGATTATTTCTCTGTGTTTCACCTTCAGAAATACAGATGCTTCATCATTTAAATTGGTCAGAAGAACATTGAAATAATCTTTTTATGATGGCTAAGTTGCATTAATTTTCTTTTCACTTTACTATTCAGCCAATAACCTAAGAGGCTGATTAGGTCCTGTTTGGATATTTCAACTGTCCTGTTAAAGCTGCTAAAATTAATATTTCATTCACTAGAGTTAGTATTGGAGGGATTTGAATAGTCAAAACGTGGAGCTAGAAAAAAGCCCTTTCCAAATATAATTTTGGTTGTCACTGCCTTCTTATCTTTCATGTGATATATTTATGTGTAATTCAGTCTGAAATTCTTCAGACTCCCATCTTAGATATGAGCTTGGGATGTTAATAGATGCACCTGTCATTGTCTCAGTGTGAGTGGCCTTTATAAAAATGCTGGTGATATAATGGTAATGGTGTCTCACAGCTGTGTCTGGGGGAGAATCCAGGCATCCTTACAGTGTGGAGTTTAAATCACCTCAGATTTTTATCTGAGGTCAGGTTCCTATCTCATTCCCTGTAACTCAGGTGAAAAAATGTCTGGGGCTAAATGCAGAAATCAGCATCTTTAATGCTATCCATGCAAAATCAGGGTCAAATTTTTTACAGAATGAAGGTTTAGTTAAATAAAAGAGGATTTCAATTTCATCCTTATTTGATATAGGCTTTTTTTTTCCTTTCTCTTTCTTAAAAGGCAATCAATCTTCAAGTAAAAAATAAAAGGGAAAATCTCTGTCTATGCTTGCTTGTATATTCATAAGCAGACTTAAATAATTTAGTAAGAGCTTAATCCTTTTCATTTTTAAATACATTACATTAATCCATTTATATGAGATTATTATTTCTGCCTCTTCTGTGAAGCAGATATTTGTTACCTAAAACAGTCTTTTCAGTGGGGTTGGGGAGGGAAGAAAAAGAAGAGAAAAATATGACAAACTTCCACAAATAACAGTAAATACAAGGTTTGTTCCTATTACAGTTTGCATGCTGATAGCTTTTTCCCCACCTCACAGATGTTTAATACTAGTCCACAATTTGAAGCCAAGGTCAGTTTCAGTTTTCTTGTATAACACTGTCTGCTGAGGTTCTGCTTTCCATGCTTTGCCTGCTGCTCAGCCCCAGGCACCCTTTGCTCTTGGTGGCTCTTCCCTTCACCTAGACTGTCCATTAAGGAATCACCTAAATCCAATGCAGGAGCATATTTATGCTCCACAGCTCTCACTTCAGAAAGTTTGTAGATATCTAGCCCAGATAACATACAAGATGGCATTTCTAATCGTTAAGAGCCCATTACAGTAAATTCATCCTACATCCTTTCCAAAGGCCAGGCTAACTTCGAAGTCTCTCAGGAGCTGTATGTGCCCTTTGCAGATCAGGCTTTTTGTATTCCCACAATTCATAAATAAGCTGAAGCATTGCTTGCAGCAGGGCACTGTGGATGCTTAAACATTTACATAGTGTCAAAAAGCAATTAGACAAATTAGAATGGAAAATAGATCCATGAGGGTGTTATTAACCACAGGGATAACACTTTTGGTTCAGGAAATCACAAAGCCACAAATCCTTGCAGCTGGGAAAGCGTATCAGAGAGTCACCACTGTGTGACCTCTGGGCAGGCACTCACATATGGCCATCTCCCATAGCAGCATGCCAAATGAACTTTTATGCTGAGCTGCTGCAGCCACTTACCCAGACAAAAGCCAGTAAAATTTTCCCTAATGGAAGGTTAGGTCTATTTCTTTGTAGTCAATGACAACTTTGCTGGAGTCAACAAGCTGCTGGGGCCATTCCATCTGAGCTGATTCCAGATCTGACAGTGTTAAAGATACTTGTTGTATGAGTGTGGCTAATTGTGAAGAAATGAGTGGGTATAGTTGTGATCATTTCTGTAGTGTGGATGTATAAATTGAAAACACGTTGAAATTTAACTAAATTTTATTAATGATAAAAGGGCCATAGTTGGCAGATACCCATACACATGAATAAAATGGCTGGAAGGCTGCAGACTGTTCATAAGAGCTTTATAAATAACAAGTGATCCTCTCTTTGTCACTCACATAGAGAAAAGAAAATTTGCTAACTGATAAAGTTTCTGGGATTTATCTTGTCTCTTATAACAATAGCAATAGGTGAAAGGAGGCTGAGTAGGATATAGGAAAATACTCACCTGTTCAAATATCTGTATCATGATAAATGAATTAATTTGTACTTAGATTCACTGCATTAGCTCAATTTCTATAGCTCCTTTCATCCAAATGAGTTCTCCCTAAGTGCCATTCAGATTTATTCAATGGATATATAAACGAGGGACAGAAAACACTGTCATTTCTTTAGCACTACAAAGCAACTCGACCTAAATCTGCACGGCTGGAGGAGACTTGTTAATATTCATTGTTCACACATAGATAACATCTCCACTGAATCAAGAGTTGTCTGGGCACATGTTTTTGCAGTGAAATTTGGAGTTACATCAGCAGCTAGCTCTGCCCACAGTCCCAAAAGCAGCACAGAAGTGCGAGCTGATGGAAGAGTACAGGTGTTAGTGATGCAAAATTTAAGGAATGATTAGAAGATTCCCAGATGACTGGGAAAACAATTACGGAGACCGTCAGCCTCTGTGCTTAAGCGCATTTAAATTGCCACCAATAGCTCAGGAAAGATTTACATATGTTATGTTACAAGGCTACTCCAGTTGCATGTTCTTCTGCTTTCCACTGAAGCATTAGATAAAGGACAATCTGTCTGCCAAAACAGTTGAATAATTTATTTCACAGAGGCATTTGCTTGCAGAATTCATTCATTATATTTACATAGGGTATTCTCATGGACTCATAGTGTCTAAGTTAATTGGTCTTCCTATATGTATACAAACCTGATAAACAATTCTAAAGATGCACAGAAATACAATTTAAAATTCTCTCCTAGTTATGTAGCTAGTTATGCTACATATTTTATTAAATCTCTTTGCAGGTTTTTTTTCCAGCACTGGTGTACCTACAAGTGTCATAAAAGGACACTATAGGGCTGGTTATCCAGGACACAAATGTCATGGCACTATCTGTAAAAGGTTTTACCCACTTAAGAGTGCAGCAGGGAAATTGAAGAACAAGACACAGGCTCATGAATTAAAATTATGTGTCTTATTTCATCATTTCCATTGCTATTAGCATGATCACAGTTGGTGGTCCTAAAATTAAGATGGCTTTTTGTGCACTTAATTTTAAAGGATGAAAACATTGTACTTAATTTCACCAACAAAAACAAATTTCAAAATTTAATGTTCTGTTATTAAATACTTTCATTTAGAAACCTATTTCTTTAAAGATTATTGTGAAGGATAATGTGTTTTATTGCAATTCTAAGCTAATACTGTTTGGAACTGTTGTATAAACACTGGCATAATAACATTTGTTTCGCTTGCAGGGTTTGGCTAGAGGAAAATGGCACATTTGCTAGACGCTTTATACCAAGATATAGGTAGTACAAATATTTGCATACTGTATTTCACTAGTTTCTCTTGGTTCATAGCTGGTCCCATTTACAGTAGAGATTATGTGCTGAAAGACAGGGACCACTGATCCATTGCAAAGATTGCTTACATTCCAGACTGTTCCAGTCTGTTTCATTAAGTTTCTGTTAAACTGTTTTTCATATTTTTCTGAGGACTGAGATGAAAATCTCTAAAGATGTTAGAGATTGTGTGCTTTTGTTGAACATGAGTTGTCCTCCATAGTGGTGGACTTGGGACCCCTTGAGAGGCATGTTGGATTATTAAGATCACCTGTGACCTCAATGCAGCGGGGTGTTGCACTGTCTCAAAAGGTGAAAGCCATCCTTGACCTTGAAAGCCAGGGGCAGTGGTCCAATGGGAAAAGCATCTTTATTTCTGGAATTCAGTGGAGTATTAGGCAGTTGGTTTTCTGTCTGGGTTTTTTTTTTGTTTTGTTTTGTTTTTGTTTTTAAGGGTTTAAATAATGTAACTTTACTGTAGTAAACAGAAACCATTTCAAAATCGTAACTTTGTTGAAATTAAAAACTGTGAAATAGCCTGTTTCTTTAAAATTATGTGAAAAGTAGTAACTGTTAGTGCAATTCTATATCCATGGTTTATGTTGGAAGTATGTAGTGGGAAGAAACGAGGTTTTATCCATATTAGTTCATCACCTCTTCCCAACAGGAATCAGACAGGACAGATGTCAATGAAAATGAAAGCTGTTTCAATTTTTAAACTGTCATTGACCAAGTCTGATTATTATCTCCCTGAGATCTTTTCAGTGCATCACTGGATCAGATTCTGCCAGTCTTTCTCCAGTTCTAGTTGCATCAAAGTGCTGCAAAAGTATGATAATATTTAGTATGCTCAGGCATGGGAGTTTGAAGTTAATCAGCTAAATTTGAGCAATACAGCTGTCTGTCTGAAGATTCTTTCCAAATTCAATTTACAGTGTTGTATGTAAGGTGTGTCCACACTATAGCTCTTATTTTGCCTTTAGCATGTCTACACTGCACCTGATAACAAACATGTATGACTCGCCTTTGGGCCCCATTGCAAGGAGATTTCTGGCACAAACACAATGCCCTTCCTCACCAGTCTCACAAAACCTTCATCATTACATGAAGAAATAATTATGTAAACATCCACATAGGTGTTTATACACTGTTGTTTGGTGATGTTCCTGCTACCAGGCTGCACAATCACAGCAACACTATCAGGGAGGCACTTCATGGCTTTCTGTGATGAAACCACAGATAGCAGGAGGTGGAAAGATACAACCTTAAGGAGGGATGTGCTATACATCCTAAATATAATATTTATTTTAAAACTCTCTGGAAGGTGAACAGAGCTGCTAGTGTGTTGTGTTTCTAGGACAGAGACAAAAGCTGCTGATGGGATCATAATAACTCTGTGTATGTAGTATTCCTCATAAGGGATAAGTGTTTTAGGAAGGATATATAACACTTACTATGGTGCTGGGGCTTACCTGTCTCCATTTATCTGTGATAGATTATGAATTCAGACTAAGTAAGGACTTGGATTACTCTTTTCTCAAGTAACCCAGCCTGGAGACAGAGAAGTTATCCAGGAAATAGTTGGGATGATTTCATATGCCAAACATTCAGTGAGCAGACTGGCATAAGACATCTTAGCACTTAAGGATATGAGAAAGTGTAGAGGGATGTGAACCTAGAGAGATTTCCAGTGTGATTCTGTAGGATGATAGACTTACCCCACTATATCTGTACCATGAAAGTGAATGGTAAAATGAGTTAGAAAGGACAGTGATAGGATAACTTACCACTTACAAGATTAGAAAACCCAAAAGCTTTTTTGTTTGCTTGCTTTTTTAGATATCACCAAAAAAAAAAAAAATCCCTTATTATCTCTGCTCTACAGAGTGATTCAAACTACCTGAAGTTAAAGGAGCCACTTGGTGCACACCAACGGTTCTGCCTAAAGGCAATTTAATATGCACATATACTTTCCAGAAGTATATGTAATAACATTAAGAATACTGCAAGGCAGCAATTTTTCTGAGCATTTTTGTCTTTGTGTGACTGCATCAAAGAAGAAAGTTATTGTATGCAGTATATTCTGCAATTCTTTATTGCCCTGTCATTTTGAGAGGCTTTGAGAAGTCAGAATGGCCACAATAGTACCTTCCAACCTTCAGTGAAAATGCCATTGCTGGTTTGCTTTGCAAGCCTGAGAACAAGCTCTCTGTTGAATGCTAAAGAACCACAAGCCTTAAGAAATGAAGCGCTATATTTGATGCTGTCTGAAAAACATGCTGACCAAGACCAATTTTGCAGAGAAAAATCTGAAGAATTTCAGACTTTTGTACCAAAGGACGGCACTCTTCACAGTCTAGACAGTCTATTGTAGAGAGTTTAATCTTTTTATCTCCAGAAATTCTTTTGTTCAAAGCAAAAAATATTTTACCTAGAGTGGGGACAATTTAGCCAGATTACTATTGTGTGGTCCTGAATGGAACATGTCTGCAGGGGACAAATAAAATCAGACCTGCTGAGCTTGATGCAAACTGGTTTCACAGGACTATAACCCAAGGATTCTGCTAAGAAAGGAAGAATCTTGTGATTAAACCCCCAGATATAAGTATCAGTTAAGAAACTGAAGGAAAAGACTCCATCAAAAAAAATTAGAAGAGGTTTTGTTAGAGAGACTGGGAGGGAGACAAAGCTGTTGCCTTCTTAAATTATCAGTATTTTGAAGAATAAACTGTTTCTGCGCCATATATTTTCATCTTTCTTTAACTTAGAAGAGGGTATATGTTTTTCTCTCTTTCTGTTTTAGACACTTACTTCACCTTGTTAAAGGTGAGTATACTTATATGGATGTTGGAAAGATAATAGGTGTTACCATATGTGACAATTGCCTTTTGTCAGTATGAGGTTTTGAACTTGCTTGAAGAATAGCAGAAGTTCTGGAAGGGAATGGGCAGCCAATTTACCTTTTAGGGTCCCTGGAGGGAGCCCTGCTGAAAACATTAAAAGTGGCTGACTTTTCAGGCTGTGTGGTTTCATGTGCATGCATCCATTTCAGGTTTGCCAGGAGACCAGATACAGAAACTTGAATTTCTTTATGTGCCCAGATGTGTATTACCTGGTTAACAAAAATGAAACGTTTTCCTTAGTTTAGAGGATACTGAATGTCTCTATACCTAAGAAACATTAAAAATCATGGCCCATTTTCTGTTTAGTCATCTGACTAAAAGTCTTCAAATTGAATGTGAATATAATATTTTTAATCTTGTTACAGGTCAGGAATTTAATGGATTGACTTTGCCACAGGTCAGAATTTTAAGGCATTAACCCAGATGTGTTTAGGAGAACTTATGTGACCACACATGGTTCATGGCTCTCTAAAGACTTAGAAAGTCTTACTAGACTCTGGTTACTGAAACATTAATGTTGCATCATGTATTGTGTTTGCAACAACCTTTTGTGCTTGTTCAGGGAGTGTGAATGGAACAGTGCAAATTTTGCCACAGTATTTCATATTTAGAATTAAATCATGGCACAGAGGAAGCACAGAATATAATTGTGATTGAGCAAAAAGAAGCTATGAAAATTTAAGAGCAATTTATTGTCTTGAACATTAAAGTAATGCAGTTGTTACAGACCTGGAATCAGGGACATACTTTTCCTCATCTATTTAAAAATTATATATAGCTCAGGGAACCTACCTGAATAACTATTCTGGAAGCTTTTGCACAGGTTCCCCTATATGCTGAAAATAGCCTTGGGAAATTTAAAACCTAAATAACAATACTTGGTAAAAGGGTTAGAAGAATTAGAGTCAGTTGGCAAGGTGAGTGTTGACGAAGGCAACAGCAACAACTCCAACAGCAGCTACAGCACTAGAATGAGCTGGGCAGGGAGTTCCTAGAGCCAGAGAAGCTGAGCAACAGCTGAGAGACCTGAGTCACCAGACCCTGAGCCACACAGGATCACCTGGAAGAAGCAATGAGCAATGGCAGTCGGTGACTTCTCACTGCAGGGGACAGGGACACCCATCTGCCCACCTAACCTCTGTCCTGAAGAGTTTGCTGCCTGCTAGGAGCTTGAATCAGAGATGTCACAGAAAGACTGCCAAGGCTTCTCAACATGCCTGGCTATTATCCCCTGTAAGTCTTTCATGGAGGTATTGATGAAAACAAGGGCAAATTTGAAACCTTCATCCATGTTTTTAGAGCTCTGGGGACACTGGACAATGGTCTGTGTCCTGAGGTAGTTTTCTCCTTGATATTTTTAGTTATGGTAAATGTTGAAGGAAAAACTGATTTACCAAGTAAATGACTGGCTACATTGCTGGTGTTGTCAAGAGGGGCTTGGTTTCAATAACCATGGGACCCTGTCTGCTGGCACTTGATAGGGAGAGATGAGATCCACCTCACTCCTGTCGTTATTCAAGCATAAGCAGGAAATACACAGGAGATGAAAGCAGGGTCCGCTCAGTTGGAACAAATATTGCTAATAACACAAAGCCAGGAGGAGGGGCCCATATCCCAGAGGACTGTGAGCCCTTCAGAGGGAACCTGAGGGCTGGAGAGGTGGGCAGGACGGAACCTTCTGAAATTCAACAAAGACAAATGCAGTGTCCTTCACCTGGGGAGGAATAACCCCAGGCTGGGGGGAACCTCCTGGAAAGCAGCTCTGTGGAAAAAGACCTTGGGGGCCTGGTGACAACAAGTTGTCCATAACCAGGAGAGCCCTTGTGGCCAAGAAGGACAATGGGATCCTGAGCTGCATTAGGAAGGGCTTTGCTGGCAGGTCATGGCAGGTGGTCCTGCCCCTCTACTCAGCTCTCTACAGCTTAGCTCATCTATGTCCAGTTCTGGACTCCTCAGTACAAGAAAGACATGGAGCTCCTGGAGTGGGTCTAGTGGAGGTCTATGAAGATGATGTGGGGGTTGAAGCTCACTAGGACAGACTGACGGAGCTGTGCCTGTTCGGCCTCCAGAAGAGATGATTTGGAGGGGCCTCATCAATGTCTATTTGAAGGGAGGATATCAAGAGAATGGATCAGGCTCTTCTTCATGGTGCTGAGCAATAGGACAAGAGACAAAAAGCAAGAACTGATGCACAGGAAATTCCATCTGAATATGAGGAATACTTCTTTACCATGTGAGTGACCATGCACTGGAACAAATTCCCCAGAGAGGGTATGGATTGTTCTTCATTGGAAATATTCAGGAACCGTCTGGACACAGTCCAGTGCAATGAGTCATAGGATGACCCCGTTTGAGCAGTGAGGTTGGACCAGATGACCTCTATGGTCACTTCCAACCTGGCACATTTTGTGATTAATATCACAACTTATCCTGGGCATGAGTGCAAGTAAAGGAGGGCTATTGAAGGACTGCTTGATTTGAAACGAAGAAAGTATGAAAGCAGTGGATGTTGTGATTCAATTGGGCTACAGAAAGACTTTAGTCTAAGACTAAAGATTTCATATATGCAGCGTAGGAAAATTTTAATTTGAAAAGGAGAAAAGAAAAAATTTGGAACTATATTGTCAGGCAAAAATAAATACATGGATAAAGTACTGGTGCATAGCTCACTAAAACTCGATGACTGTTCAGTATTCATAAGCAATTAATTTCTGCTAGCAGCTTTAAAATGCTTATTTCATGTACCTAGACATATATGCCAGCTCTTCAGTTCTGTGCCCACTTGACCAAAGTTATAATATTTTCCTTTCAGCTAAGGCAAATTTTATATGGAAAAATGCAAATACAAGAATTTCACGCCCCAGGTCTGAATTTTTAATCCAACCAACTCTCTCTTGCCACTTCACAGCACATCACGCTAGATTTTACATGCAAATGTGTTGAAACAGTGCAGCTTCGGTCCCCCCTCTGGTGGGAATGATCAGAACTGCAAATGCTACAAAAGGGTTTTGTAGCTAATGGTCAGATCAACAGCCCTGGAAACAAACCCTTTAGTTTTTTCTGAGCCCTTGCCTCATGCACTTTGTTTTGTGCTGGTTGTGCTTTTTCTTTATTCCCAGTGTCATAAGACTGCTCTGAAAAAAAGAGACACCAAAAAAATAAAAAGGCTTATGCTATGTAACAATGACAGAACAGCTGTGTTTCTGTGTTGTTATTCCAATGACCTGTGGAAAGTAATAAAGAATGCTTGCTCCTCTAATTTGCCACAGGTATAAACTAGACATCTTATGGTTTCATGGCATAAGATGAAACAGGCATAACAACAGGCAAGAAACTCTTAGATTGCTTTAATAGGAGTTTCCATTATCATGTATGAGATCATATCCATTGCCTTTACCTGAAAAAGACTGGTAGAAATTTGTATATTTGGCTGTAGAAAGTGCACATATTGATCCATTTCAAACTCTTTTTCCTTTTATAAATTTTCACAAAGAGGTAAAATAAGAGAAGTGTGATAAGATCCAATTAAAATTTGAAAAATTATTAAAGATGTTCCAGAAAAGAGCAGAGAACTTTCTGTTCTTACCTCTTGACAATCAAGATTTTAAAGAATAAGGATGTAGACTGAACATCAGAAACATTTGTTCAGCTTGAGATTATACAAAGCAATACTGCAATAATACCTCTTAGTTTTGTACATCTTCCTTTATAGGACCCATATTTCTTAATAGAAAACTATATGTAATACAAGAGAAACATTTACATGCAGAATGAATTTAAAATTTCTTTATTATGTGGAGGTTTTGCTGAAAATACTGTCTACCTCATTCTTGAATTTTCAAAGTACTTTATTTTTCCTGTGTCTAGAAGCAAAGATTTTAATCTTGTGTGAAACTAAAGTTGAAATGTCATCTTCTTTTTTTCTTGGAGCAGAGCTCTAATCCAGAGTCTTGACAGTGAATAATGCTCCATGAATTCCCTGATCATATTGTAGACTTGTGAAACTCAGTGACAAACTTATGAAAAAACAAACCTACCTCCAAATTCAAACTTAATACTTTTCTACTTCTAAAATTATTTTTCAATATTCTGAAATTACAACATCACTTTGAGAAAAATATCAGACTACTGTTAAATCCCAAAAATGTCTCTGTCTGCCTTTGCCTAGCGCAGTAGCACTGTAGGTATAGTTATTTATAACTGATCTTAAAAATTTACATTATAGATAAAAAAATCCAAAACAATGAAAAACTTAAATGGAATTTGTTCCATGGCTAGAGAAATATGGCAAAAATTATATGAACACCACATTTTCAGGAAAAAGGCAACAGAACACAATTTTGTCAGAACAGCAAATAAAAGAAATTTCAGAAAAAACAAAACAATAGGTGCTAGGCATAAAAAAGTTAAGTGATGTTAAGAGAAGGTTGAAAAAACCCCAATCAGTATATGGTTAAGGCTTGAATGATATATCAGGAAACAATTTGTAAAAATACTCTAATGTCAGAAGACACTGAATAACTGGAAAAGCTATGTCAGGCAAGTAAATTGTAGTGAGTAGAAATTTCAGTTGATAGAATTAAGTAACAGTAGAAACTTAATTTTTCCTTTAGCATCTATGTTTTTGAAATAGGCTTAGGTTTCTAAACCCATCAAGAGCCTACATAAGAGGTGGAATATTTTAAGAGCTAGAAAAATGCCTGCCCTCTAGGTAGATTTAGTGAACAAGAAATTAAGTTGAACACAAGTTTAGTATTCTTGAAAACTGAAAGCCCAAGGATTTTGTGGCATATACACATAGAAATAAAAAAAGTTTATATGAAGAATATCTGTTCTTCTTTTCTGAATAATAAACTGCACATAAAAGGAGACTTTTGATGACCTTTGGTGATGCTGTAACAGTCATAGAGTAAAGCAAACAGAAAACACAGCAAAGAACCAGGGACAGAGTAACAGAAGGATGGCAATCTGGCTCAGAGAAGGTCAAATGGTAAAGTAAAAGAACTTCTGAAAGCTCTTGCTTTGAAAGAAGGAGCAAATATAGTGTCTGTTTCTTTCTATGATCAGGCTGATGGCCTCTGCAAATAAATAGGACTGCATCAATGAAATATACAATGTTAAATCAGTGTTTTCTCCAAAGGTAAAAGACTACAAAATTTGATTTTTTACAGTTTTGTCTATCAAACGGTAATGATTTTTTTTAGTGTGCAATAGAATTCATGTAGTTACTTTTTTTTTTTTTTTTTTAGTGCAGCTCTCATGTCAAAAGCTTCTGCTTTTAGAAGAAATATTCACCACAGAGAATATATGGGACTTTGGTGTTTATAAAACCTAAAGTAGCAGCTTCTCCAGAAATAAAAAGAAAGATTATTTCTCAACTGCAGTTGAGAAAAGTCTGAAGGCAGTTGGAAAGCTGTATGACAGGAAGGAATCACAGAATCACAGAGTCATAGAATGGTTTGGGTTGGAAGGGACCTTAAATATCACCTGTTCCAACATAGTTGCCATGGGCAGGGAACCTTCCACTAGACTAGGTTGCTCAAAGTTCCATCCAGCCTGACCTTCAACAGTTCAAGGAATGGAACTGTTCCACCACATCTCTGGGCAACCTGTTCCAGTGCCTCACCATCCTCACAGTGAAGAATTTCTTCCTAATACCCAATCAAAGTCTACCCTCCTTCAGCTTAAAGCCATTCCCTGCTGTCCTATCACTATGTGCCCTTGCGAAAAGTCTCTCTCCAGCTCTCCTTTAGGTCTCTTTTAGGTACTGGAAGACACTCTAGGTTCTCTCTGGAGTTTGCTTGTATCCAGGCTGAACAACCCCAACTCTGTCAGCCGGTTCTGTCTTCACAGCAGAGGTGCTACAGCCCTCTGATTACCTTTGTGGCCTCCTTTGGTCTCACTTCAGTGGGCCCCCCATCCTTCTTATGCTGGGGACCCCAGAGCTGGATGCATCACTCCACGTGGGGTGCCAGGAGAGCAATGGGGAGGAGGATCACCCCTCCCCTTGCCCTCTGGTCGTGCTGCTTTTGATGCAGGCAAGGACACAGATGCTTCTGGGCTGACATTGCTGGGTCATGTCGAGCTTCACATCAACCACTACTCCCCCCCAAGTCAGTCTTTGTTCTCAGGGCTTCTTTCATTTATCCATGTTTGGAATTGCCCTGACCCAGGTGCAGGACCCTGCACTTGGCCTTGTTGAACTTGTTGAAATTTGCACAGGCCCAGCTCTCAAGTCTGCTGAGACCCATCTGGATGGCATCCAGAAGGGAGTGCTCTCCTAATCCAAATGCAGATGGGAAAGGCTATGAAGCTGTGCAGCTATCTCTATTTCAAGAAATACCCAAATGCATGGGCAAATTGTAACCTGGCCTCTTGCCCCTAACCCTAGCTCTGACACTAGGCTGTGTTTGATGATTTTATTTTAAAAATTCAAACATTTAAGTTATTCCTAGTAACATTGATCCATGTGTCAGTTTCCCCATTGCAAATGCTGCATCATGAAAATCCCAAGAAGGATGACTCTTTGGGGAGTTATTGATCTCAGACTACTTCTTAGCATATAATACAGAATTGTTTTGCCTATATATTTTCTCAGTGTTTTCTGATTCTGATATAATAAAAGTTATTGTGAGCTAGCAACCTATTTACTTAATATTTAAGTAAATATTAGAATAGTCCATGGATAGTGCAAAGCTAACTGTCAAACCATCAAAACATCTGTTGTGTAAGAAGCCAGGATCTGTCTTTTGCTAATATAATTGCAATATTCCCTCAGTGATTTAATGCTGTCATGTATAGAGAAAGCAATAGATTCTAGTCTTGTGCCTGCTTTTTATAAAAAAATATTTTCCTTTGTTATGCGAGTTCATTCTTTGATATATAGCATGAAACATCAATAACAGAGTAAGGGAAAATGAATAAATTAAAACATTTTTGTTTAAATATAATTTGTCAACTAAAGGATCACAAAGCAGTTTTAAGAAAGCATTGCATGCAGTGAGTGCACAGAAGTTGAATGGAGTCTTTCCACAGAATTTCCTGGGCTTTGGATCAAGGCTTAAAGAATTAACTCTATTAGCACCCCAGTGAAGTAAAATATGACTGGGAAAAGTCAAAAATAGAAGAGATGCTTAAGTTCTAGACTCTGATATAAAATTACTGTGAATAGAACTGAAAAATATTTTCAGTCTTATATCATATACCTCAGATATGTTGCCAGTCATAAATCACATTCATTTTAAGGCCTTGAGGCACTACACAGAAATCAGTAAACACTTTTAGCATTGGAAGAGTACTGCAAGTACTAAATGCAGCAGGATAGAACAAAGTTAACCTGTTGGACTTCTGTTTGTAGAAGAATGTAAGAGAAATATCAAAGACTCCAACTCTTCCACTAAATGTAACTCACCATTTTTATTGACCATCTTGAAGCATAAAAATCACTGTATGTCTTGGGGAAATTATATTTGCTCATTTAAAACAATTTACTTGGAAATAGCTGTGAAACATTAAGGACAGCCTGAAAAACAGAGCTTTCTACTCAACATCCTGGCAGAATTATCTGATTCAGTAGTCAAATGAGTTTAAAATAATAGCCTTCAGAAACACTTTTTTTGATTTACAGCAATTTTCTTCTCTTTTCAACTCTTAAAAAACAACAGCATATTGACATAGTTTAATATCCTGTGGTTCAAAACAGTTCCAGGCATTCTATGGAACAGCCCTAATCTATAAAATATGGTCTTCTTTTTACAAATCATTACATCCATGAGTAATTTTATGTACAAGAGTTATTCCAGGGATTTGGAGGCACTCTTTACGCCTCCTCCCTTAATCATTCACAGAGTGTGTACACTAAAGGCACACAGGCAAATGCTTGCCTAAATAATGTATCAAATTAAAAAGCTAGAGTATTTCAAATTCACCTGCAACTTTCAGAAAGGTACTGTGATTTTTTAAAACCATACTGATTACACAATGCAACAGAATTCATGCAGCAAGTAGAAAGCAACACTGAAGAAAATAGTGGAGAAACATGCCTTGAAGTCGCCAAGATTTGTTAAACTGTGAATGATATTTCATACCAATAGCAAGAGGAATGTAGAAATCAATTCTGTAGTAGCAGGACTATGACAACAGAGGAGGACAGCTGGAAGTGACAAGCAGGAGCTGCTTAGAAGGAGAAGAAAGAGGGTTGTTTAGTGATACATTTGACTGTGAGAGGCAGTCCCCATGTCAGTGCGTAAAACTGGAGCGCAGATAGCTGATGCAGCGATGCTGAGCTGTGGCAGCGACTATGGAGTGATACTGTGGAATGATAGATGTGGGAGCTCTTGGCACCACTGACAGATAATTAGGGAAATTGGCAAGACTGGGGGAAGAAAGCTGAAATCTATTGTGCACATAAAGAAGATGAAAACCTGTTGTTGGGAGGAATATAAGGGCTTTTATCTCCCGTAAGTAAGGAGGGAATTGAAAGCTCTCTGATGAAGGTAAGAACTTAGTGTCAGAGAGTGGAGGATAACCTGAAGAATGACAATTTTCCAAGCTTGAGCCTGCTGCCTTGTAGAGAGCTTGCCATTTGTAAATGAGAAGCTTTCGACAGGGGAGAAATATAGAGCAAAAATACAATTTGGTGTCTGCAAAGGCGGGTGTTACAGAGATTCATGAAAAACATTGGCAAAAAATGCAGTGTAAGGCTGAATGCTGTGATATTTTTAAGATGACTTGGAACTTAATCAAAGTGAGCCACAACAGTTCAGTTTTAGCTGTAATAATAATAATAAACATGGCAATGTACCTTAGAGTCATTCAGTCAACTTCCTCTGGAAATCTCATGCCTGTCACTAAATGCCTGTCACTGCTGAAATCTGCATTAAGCAAACTCACTGTTCGACCTTAGGTATAGACTCTAAAGGAGATAGGAATGTCCATGTAGATTGGAGTGTCACATACTGAAAGAAAACACTGAATCCAAGAATAGCTGTGCTTGTTCAGGCCAAAGGATCCTCCTAATACTGTACCCCTAGCGAGTGGAGATAAGGGCAAGGTGGCTGGCAAACAGAAGAGCCTAGACTCAGTTTGCTATTGCTGTGTTAAATCAGGTTGCTTTCAATCACAGGTTACTGAGAAAAGTTTTTATGGCTATGGCCACACTTTACCGCAACATATATGCATTTTCTTCACTCACATAAAGTGTACTTAAAAGAATTCACTTACCCTGTGTTTCTTACCTGGGAATTCATCATTTGACTGGTAATTATAATGACTGTTCTTTGTACTTAGAGTTTTTAGGGAGTGGGCTGTAGGTAAAGCACCTTGTATTCTTTAGGTGTTTATATCTTATTAATTTCATTGAGAGTTAGACAACTAATTAGAAAGTACATGCCTGAAAACCTTTGATAAGTTAGGCCTTTGTTTCTGCAAACAGATGCTATGCTGCTGATAGTACTGCAACAGAGTGTAGTTACCCTGGATGGTTTTGTACATATGCAAGGAATTGTATAAGGTCTTAGATAGACTGAGACCTTTTCTTTTTAAATGCCCTACAAAGTACTCTGCTACTTAGTGAAGTTACCCAAGCTCAGCAGATCTCAGGTCTTCTCTAGCCACTTTGTTACCAACATCTGTCTCTTTTCAAGACACAATTCAAGGCAACATTTTCAAGATGTTTGTGGAAATAGAGGACCAGATAACTACAAATTAACAGAAAGGTGAAAAATATATGCAAATAGCATGTATTTTATATATTTCAATTTAATTTCTATACAGTGCATGTATACACTTCTTGATCAGGAAGGGAAGCAAAACACTTTCTTGGTTAAAGATCTATTTTCATGGCTATCTAAATGTCTTTGTCTCAGTAACACAAATACCCTCTATACTGCATTCCACAAGCCAGACTGAAAATGAATCTCTTTGAAGCTTTCAGTTTGTCTCCTATTTCTGACTCCAGATAGAGAGGTGAAATGTGTTGGAATGGAGATTTTGGTTTTTTAGGTGTATTAGATGTACAAGTCTGCCAAAACATGCTTGGTCTTAACAGTGATTCTCCAAGAAGGCTGTGAGACTTTCAATTTTCTTGCTGAAGTGATTCTACAACTAAAATGGTTTCCTTACCTCTTATGTGCAATTTTCTCATGGTTACACTGGGGAGCAGAACCTGATTGTATAATAAAATTTACTTAGTATGCAAAATTCTAGAGATGGAATCAATGAAGGTGCTCAAATAGAATTTTATGGTGATGATGAGTGACAGATAAACCAGCTCCCTCTTCTAAAACTGGACTAGCTCAATGAAGCCATTGAATTTTAGGTGTTCACTAATTTCAGAAAAGCCAGTGGTTGCTTAATTTTAGTAAATTTAGTAAAAATCCAGTAAATGCAGGTTTAAAAATGCAAATCTTGCAGAGCTTTCTCAAAAAGAATTGCTTCTGTCTTTCTTTTTCAAAGAATATATTGTCTGTATGATTCATGTAGTTGATGCACTGTGTAAGCTGTGATCCCAGTGGCTGACTACCAGCAAGGTGCAGACGGGTTAGTTTAACTGATGTAAAGTGCATACAGTTCTTTGGGCTCTCTCACGAGCAAAAGAGAATCAGCTAGAAGAATTTTTGCTATATCATGTTTCCAACTAAACCAATTTTCTAGTTGTTGATTTGAGTATTCAGAGAGAAGGAAAATGTGCAGAACAAACCAAACTCTGAGGAAAGGCTTGTCCCTTGCTTTCCCCAGGTTCAGCTTAACTCAAACACTGCTCCACCCCACTTCCTATGCCCAACTTTACTCAGTTTTTTTCACATGTAGCTCCCCAATTCCTTTGGAGTGGAGTTGGAAAGCACAGGGTCCAGGATTAGCACAGAACCATTCCTATTTACTTCTCCCCTGGTGACCCACAGCTGGGGTCCTGCAAGGCTGTTTCTGCCCCAGGGCAGGTCACCCACTGCTGAAGTTTTGGGGTCAGTAAGTTGCTTACACCAGCACTGCAGCCATCTGGAACTGGTTGTGAGTGGCTTGGGGCAGTTCATGTCCTCCTCTGGGCAGTGCTGCAGCTCCTACTAAAACTGGTTCTGGTGCAATACACTCTTCTAGATTTTAACAAGAACTGACCTATTTTTTAATTTTTAACAGATATCTGGTGGAATTTCAGAAAAATTAATCATGAAATTAAATCTCTACTACATAGGATAGCTAAACAACAGTAAAATATTAAGAAGGGCTGAAACACAAGCTTCAGTCACTTGCTAACAGTGAGATTCTTTCTGCATCAGTGCATGGAAAGATGTTTATGTGTGCAATGGGAGGTGCAACTTCCTGGATGGATATAGGTTGTGACAGGAAGATAATTTTGGGTTTTTTGAGAGTAAGAATGGTGGATGTCGTAGCTGCAGCTCCGCTGGCAATGTTTGCGCTGAAGATTTGGTTCCTTCTAGTTCTTCCTCATTTCTTTTTCAGAACTGCCACTTGGGCTGCATTGTCCATCACAAAAGCAAATTTGGATGTAAACTCTGGAATCCTACTAAAGACAATGGAGATGCTAATGAAGACACTGAGATCAGGATCAAGGCCGCCAGGTACAAGACAAAGGCTCGCTGAAATGGCCATTTTAAAAGCCTGAGGTGAAACATATATAACCAGTACTCTTCTTCTGAGAAATGATAAGCATATTTCTCTTGTTAATGAGAAACAAAATCTTTCTGAACTTGAATTTTTCAGCTGGGTGTATAGCGTCCCCCTTCCTCCCTTTCCCCTCAGTTGCTATCCTACTTTTAGACAACTATACAAAAATTTTCTTTTCATTTTGCAACATGTGGCAATGAATGAATACCCTTACTTGAATTAGAGACTAACAAAAGTTGGACTATTTGAAGAATACTGCCGAATGCTAATACTTTTGCATTCAGTAGTATTCTTCAAATAAATCCCTTGATGTGTAAAACAACATTTCTTCCTTCACTATCTGTATAAAATCTTCCAACAGTCCTAAGATTTTATATATTACAGTGATTTCTACAGTGACATTTTGAATATGAAACTTTTTCTGAAGAGAATTATTGAACTAAGACTACTTTTTTAAAGACAATTTGCCCTCAGTGCCGTACTGGACTCAGGTATACACAACTGTATTGTGCCTTACCAGAAGGGAGTGAATGCAAAAATTATTTTGGCATAACTATCTGTAAAAGTTATATGGGCTGAGGTATTCTACCTTTTATTTTCAAGGGGCTAAAATATTTCTGCTCAGCTGCACTGAGTAACTCAATAAAATGTGGCAAGACCTCCACAAGTCTAAGCCCTCTGTAGCTTCCTGCTCTGAGCAGCTCAGTCCAGGTGCTTAAATTTATAGGATAACAATCAAGCCAGTGTAGTCACAGGATTAATCTTATGTGGCTCTAGGTGTGTGGGTATGTGTTTATATGTAGGTTCACAGAAATAGCTGATAAATACAGTTTTATATCAGTAAGTATTAGAGGCAAAAAAAAAGCTTATACTAGCTTATCAGTAGACTGTACCTTACAGCAGCATTTGTCTTTTACAGGGAACCGGTGCAGGTTTGTGAGTGCACAAATAGCAGAAACAAAAGTTTCACTGGGAATTTCCATAAGCTCGTTAGTGAGATCATTCAAACACTGATCTATAAAAGAACAGAAATACAAGTTCTAAGAATGCCTCATTAGTAGCAAGTAACAAATGCATAACTGAAGCACATGCAAGCTGTGATGACTTCTTAATGCCACATAATGGGGAAGCAGAGGGCACAAAAATCTTGCCCCCTATGACACAAGTGATGAGTAGCTCTAGTGTCCCACCCATTAAAGATTTCCTTGTGGTTTAGCTGGAGCTATAAGAATAACCTTTGAGTGTTTCTATGCTGGTGGCTGCATCACTTGTTTTTTTTCTAAATGCTGCTAAACTTGTGGTTTTGCTGTGCCTGACCTTGCACCTTATTCACTGTACCTGTTTCAATTGACTTCCTGGGAACAGAATCACAAAGCAAAAGGCTTTTCCATGGGGTTTATCCTTGAACAATCTGAGAGCTTAATGACTACTAATATTCTGCTGTTATTTTTCCCTGTTCTTGTCTTATAATAAGGTTATATGATGCCTATTTTAATATGGAACAGAAGTTCAGAACATTTCAGATTAAAAAAATCAGAGCCACGATATAAGGAGATCAAGATTTTGGATTTCATGCTCTTTGGCACATCCTAACTACCAGCAGCTGTGAAGGATCAGGGCCAAGCTGGTGGCGCATATTTGACCGTACTTGCAGCAATCAGTGCTCAGCTGAGTGGGAGTAGGTGCAGCTTTTTGCCTGGGAGGAAACTTAGGGGCTTGCAGTGATAAAAGGAGTTTGAGCCAATACAGAATGTTTGTGAGTTTTCTCCTCCTCTATGCATCTGAAAATCATTGCCTAGATCAGACCTGCTAGTAGAGTTGTATTTTTTGGGGAAGGGCTCCTGGCTCTGGAAAAGTTTTCTGTGAAAACTGCTGAGAAGCACCTGAGGAGTCTGCATGTAGGACTGGTGAGTAATGCATATGTGGTGTTGTGTTTAAATTGCCTTTATCTACCTAATGGAAAATACTGATTATGGAATGATGCATGGAAATGAAAAAGATGGATGTATAAAATTCTTCTTCGTCTTCAGGTATCTAAAGCGACTATGCTCAGGGAACATTAGTATGTTTTGTAGATTTTTCTGAGGTTAAATAACCTATGTTTAAAGCCTGTGCAAAAGTTTATTATATTTGGTATAGTGGGGTACCCAAAATAACTGTGTGGAAACACCACACGAGAAAACGTGCATTTTCTGTAAGAGGACACTGTCTGGGTTAGTCACTTAGGCCGTGGGGAACCTGGTTTCTTCCTAGCTGTAAGTTCTCTGCATCCTCTAATTTTTAGAGGAGTACTCTAGTCCTTTGGACTTATCTGACGCGTACTGTTTCTTTCCTTTTTATCACTTAAGCAAATTCAGCTTTATGTTTCTGTAATTTTTAGTCCTTCTCAACTCCCTCTGTTTCAGCCACTTTGGCCTCCACACTTTGGTGGCCTGGCTGCCGGCTCAAATAGCACTCTGTTGGATGGGTGTCGACAGGGTGCATTTAGGTTTTGCATGTTTGTCTTACAAGTTTGTAATGCTTTCAAATATGGGTGGAAATTGTCTGATGCCAGGGAGTGTTGCTTGCTAAATAAAAAGTTATTCTAAAGCCCCAGTATGCTAGAAAAGCTCACTGGATTAGCTGTTACACTGTGCTTCGCAAATCAAAGTAATTTTACTGTAATTTTTGCTTTCTGAAGTTTTGGAATTAATTTTTCCAAACTGCTTAGCCTGAAGGAGGTACTTGACAGGAGATGTATAATCCAAAAGTGCTGCATTTCTGTAAAATTCTCACTGAGAGAGTATTTCTAAAGTTTTTTGTTTTTGTTTAGAGTGAATATTATAATCAAATAACCTTCATTATGCATGGTAATATCAATACTTTTTAACAGTTTAGTGCATTATCCTTTTAAAAAAAATATATAAATTAATGCTTTCTTGTTAGAGAGTGTCTAATTCTTCAAGAGGCAACAAAATCCTTGTTTTTCTTCTTTACTTATGTCTTTTTGAAAAACTGCAGTGTTGAAAGCGAAGGGAGACGACCCACCCTTGTTGATCAGCATCGACTCCAATTTTATTGATTCAATCAGTCACTTTTATAACAGTGTTAATTAAGCTCATACATATTGCAAAATCCGAGCTCATCATAGGTCAGAGATTGCACTCCAACCCCTCCTTTTGTTTTCAATACCAAGATTCGTGTTCTCAAAACTTACTTTTACTTTCCCAAAACAGCCAAAGATAGAATGTTTACCTGTTATGAGAAAACTGCCTGAGAACCCTGGTATGAAAGGTTCTCAAGGCCTTCATGTTTGTCACTTTTGCTTTCCCATACCTTATCCAAGGACAAGATATTTACTTGTTATTAAAAACAACCTGAGAACTTCTGCTGTTTACAGAAACAGGCTGTGAGAATTTGCTCCTCTCAGCTGCCTTTTAAGCCATTTCTGAGCAAAATTCTCCAACACTGAAGCAGCTGTTTGGGTTTTCTCCATTGGCTCATGGAAGCTAGCAATGGAAAGTAGTTAATTTATTTAGTCACCTAATGCCCCTTGCTTGCATAAGATTATTCACCATTGAACTCTTATTTTGTCCGGTTTCATTTCAAGTGAGGCTTATTCTAGGACTTATGTTATTTCTTCTGAATGACATTTCCAAAGCTGAAAATTATCTGATTATCATGCATAGTTTTCTGTTTTACAATTTAAACTTTTATTTACTTTAATTTCATCTAACCTTTCTTACTGAAAGCTTTTTTATTATGTAAAATAACTTTCCTGATTAGAAGTCAGGGTTTATTTATTTTGTGTCTATATGTTTACATATGCTTCTAAGACTTATGTTTCCTGCCAGTCTTTTGTTTCCAAACGACCTAAATAAAGTTAATATTTAAGAAGATTTTCTCTTCTTACTCTTGAATTAATTCAGACAACTTAGCACGTGTTTTGTCTCACACAAATTACTTTCAGTTTAGTTTAAATTATGAATCGCTTGTATTTATTTGTTTTTGAGCCAAAGTCATATAACAAACTGCTATGGTGGTAGCAACTGGAAACCACTGGACCCTACTGAGTCTTCAAATGCATGTGAGTTGTTTTTGATGAATGTTATTAATGGAGTAATCTGCTATTGAAGGAAGTGAGTTTTGGCTGGATTCCTTTGAGGTATTCTAAACAAGGATATTGATGCAAGTTTTCTAAGATGCTTACTTCCTCTCTTGTTTTGTAGCTTGTGAAGCCTTTAATTGTGCTTTGTCTCTTGCTTAATCCTTCAGCCTTCATTCATGTGAAAGTAGTATTTGTTTTAGTCTTATAGGGGTCTGACTTTCAGTCACAAATTTTCAGGCTTGTCCCATCTCTCCCTTCACTACTCCCTCAACATTTTCCCCTCTTGTTTTTCTGTCCTACACTACCACTCCAGTCAATGTCTTCTGGGGTTCTTCTGGTCATTCAGAGATATCATTACTCTAATTTCACAGAACATGGGGAGTTGTTTTTCTGTAACAGCTTCTTTCTTCCCACCCCTTGCTCTCTTTTTGTTTTCTCTCTCACCCATGGCAGAGAGAACAGGCTCACCAAAATGGCAGGTAGGAGGAAGCTCATACCCATTTCCATAAGTTTTCACTACATATCCAAAATATATTTGATGGGCCATTTCAGGCTCTCTTAGTTATGCTTGCAATAATTGCAGCTGACTGCAGGGCAAGCAGGAGTCAGGAAAATCCACAAATGCCTGAGGTTTATGTCCAAAAAGGACACAAGAGTCCTGCAACTTCATTCGAATAAAGGGAGAGAGTCCACTGAGGCACACAGCCATGGGGTTTTGGGGGGCACAGCCTCCTTTTATCCTAGACTCCTGTGCATGTTTCCCTCTTCCTTTCCTCGCTGGCTGAGGTATCAGGAAGGTACAGCCCCGAATCCCCTACCCCATGTCTGCCCTTGAACCTACCATTTTATCTCAAAATTCAGAAACTCAGGCCTGTACAGGCCCTTGTCTCTTTTGGGAACCAAGCTGCCTAAGCTCTGCAACAAACCTGCTGCCCAAACTTAGGAGAGACATTACGACCCATTTCACTCCTTCATCCATCAAATTGTTTGGAAAGACATTAGCATACATCTTTCCTATCACAGGGGATCAAGGTAGAAATGGGATTTGAATCTTTGTGTTGGCTGCAGTACAGGGAAACCTTCATCTCTGTATCATCCTGATCGAGTAGGTACAGAACAAAATTTGTCAAGCAGAACAAATCATGGTTCTGCTCTAGACTGTCAAGAATATGGAGGTAGCATTAATAAGAACAGGTGATTAACGTTCTAAAGCACTTTTTTCTAGGGTTAAACTTAAAAGATTTTTTTCTCCTGGTTGTCACCAATAGGTCTTTGAACCCTTTAGATTTTATTTGGAGCTTCTCTATTTGCATGACAACAGATATGCCAGGGTACTTTCCCTAATGTGATTGCAGGTTAATAGTAGTTAACTATCTGCTAATGCTAATATCAAACAAAAACACCTGCATGAAATCAATCTGTCTGAACTACTCACTCAAGCACTTCTGGGCCTGGGAGAATTTGGTCTTCTACTCACAAATAGAGGTACCTAAAAGAAAAGAAATTATAGTGCCCTGAGGTACGAACTCTTGCAAACAGTGACAATAAAGGGATTATGAGAGAAAAAATTTGGGTGTAAGACCGCAAGTGAAAGGACTGCTGTCTTTAAGGGTACTTAAATGCTCTTTTTTTGAGACCAATAAGAAAGAAAAAAGCAAGATGGCTTTAAGTCCAAAATGATCTCTTGTTTGTAAGCTTAACATTTAGCACAAGTAAGGATATCTTTTGCTGCCTGTTGCCCATGGTGATATGTAGGTGTTAGTATAAAGAGGAAAGGAAAATCTTGTGCAAAAAAATGTTTCACTGCATGTGA
The DNA here is from genome assembly GCF_047830755.1 of Zonotrichia albicollis. Classification (NCBI taxonomy): domain Eukaryota; kingdom Metazoa; phylum Chordata; class Aves; order Passeriformes; family Passerellidae; genus Zonotrichia; species Zonotrichia albicollis. Next base: position 34,934,045 of record NC_133824.1, read on the forward strand.
GGGATATGGCTATAATGGCTGATGAAAATTGATTAATGGGAAAGTGAGTCATCTGAGTCTAACATCCTCTATCAGCATATGTTTTTAAAGTAATAGAACTCAGTGCTCATGCAGTGGATCTTTACAGCATTAACTCTGAGATCTTTTAGGCTCTCAAGCAGTCTCACTTGGAAAGTGATGGGGACCCCGTTGTTCATACTTTAAAATTAGACTGCAAGCCAGTGAATGTACATTAGAGTGCAGCAACAAGGAGGTTTACTTGGTTGAGAGAGGTGGACCTCATAGATCTTGTTCCTTGATCAGCCTAAATACTAACTATTTTCTTCTTAAGGCTTTCCACCTTAATGTGTGAACTTGATTTGTCATGGAGCACAGGACTAACCCTTAAGGTCTTAAAACTACAGTTGTGTTTTATTAATGCTTAGTTTAATAGTTTAAGTATCTCTGTTTTGAAGTGAAAATAGCTTATATTTTGCAAATTTTGCAGTAGCTGTTGATATCTTGATTGGTCACAAGCCTTTGTCTCCAATGTAAAGTGAAATGTCTTATTTCAGGCCCAGCTTGGGTCAAGCTATAAAGGACTTAAATGCCATTTTCGAAATTGCATTGATGAGTGAAAGAGCAGGGTTGCTGTCACAAAACTCTTCTGAATATAAAACTCACAAAGGGGTGAGATCTTTGTCTTTTCTTTGAATCTAGATTTTTTTTTTAATTTTGATTCACTGTAATTTGTTTCTGTATGCCAACAAAGTTTAATGACTTTAGTGTCAGCTTGCAACTTTGTAAATATTCTAAAGCAACTTTGTAAAATACTGTGCAGTCAGAAGCCTACTAGAAGACATTTTGAACTCTCCCAATCATTTTGGTAATCTACAACAGTGTTCTGATAAACACAGAAAGAACACCTTTGTGACCAAAGAGAACTAATTTTACACTCATTCTGATATTCGCCTTGTTTAGCAATGTTAGTCCCACTACTGCTCAAGCTGGTTTTCTAAATTCCTGTGCAGACAAGTGAGACTTGAAAGGAAACCTGAAGTTGGCACTATAGGGAAAATGAGAGTCTCTCGAGAGCAGGAATATTGATAAAACCATACCTTAGGCATTCCTAATTGAAGTCAGAAAACTTGAGTTAGTGTAAATAAAAAAGTGCTGGTAGGCACAAGCAGTACAGAGAGGTTAGCCAAAGCTCCTGGACAATTAAAGCATTTGAGAATTGAAATACTGGTTCAAGATATATGTTCAATCACAGCTTCCAATTTTTCTCTTTTAATTATTTTTTTACCTGAATGTATGCGAAGTTCAAGGTCATGAAAAGAGTTATGACCAAATCAAAAACTCAAATTAAAATATTCTAGCTGCTTAGAAAATAATTTCTTCTAGGGAACTTAAATAAGCTAGTGCCATACCCTGGTCTTTTTTATATCAGTATTTCTTTAGCACAGGATAAATCCAAGATGTTTAAGTTTAATTTAGTAACTTTCATCTTGTTTCATAAACAGTGATCAGTATTTAGGGCTACCTATATATGCCAGGAATCCAGATGTTTTTAGCAAGTGCACAATTATGTGAGAATAAAGTCTAGACTATTACTTTGTCTCTGTTCACTAAAAGATGTACTGCACACTTCTTGAAACCCATTTCTCTAGAGGGAAGGAAGAGATACAATGGTCCCAGAGAAATGTAAGCAAATATACAAAGAATGCTCATGTTAGCTCAGGCTGAGGGTCTGTGTATTGGATCTGTGTCATCTCCTTACAGCAGTAGCTGCTGAAGGACAGAAAAAAGGAAGAAAAAAAAAAGTTTATTTGCTCTGCTGACAAGAGAGGAAAAAATGTAATTTCCTTTGGAAACGGAGTGGAATTGTTGTGGGGGAACAGGTATATGTCAGAATATAAACAGTTGTGTACAATTTTAAGCTTTGGAGTCTGTGGACATAGTTTTTTGAGATATATATATATATATATATATATATATATATATATATATATATAAGTCTCATGAGCTGAACTTCTGAAACAGACTTTGTTTTTCATGCTTTCAAACAAGGCTTTAAATGTCTTTCCTTTGAAGGAAGAAAGATAAAGAAACATGTACTTATTTTTTTACTTCTGATTTTTTCATCAAATTTTTCGGGTTTTTTTGTTTTTTTTTTTTTTTTTTGTTTTGTTTTGTTTTTTTTTTTGGTTTTGTTTTTTTTTTTGTTTGTTTTTTTGTTTAAGATATTAGGATTGGAATATCTGTCTTTAAATAATAGCATCCAAATAGCACAAAAACAAAGTGATTATGATTTGTATTTCAGCATTGCAGAATTAATCTGAAATTACAGGCTTGTGACACTGAATTAAAGTTTTTAGGCAGAAGACTGGAACTTGATGGTAAGTCTATTGGAACTAAAAATACCCACAATATAAGCTACTCAATTTTTCAAAATAGCTGGTTAGAAAAAAAGCAAACTGCCACTATATGAAAAGCCTGTCTTTATTTTAGGGCAGTAAATAATGAAATATTGTACTTAGCGTGTTTCTCAAGTTCTGAGGAACTCACTTGAGTTTCTCACTAGATTATGACTGTGAGTTTTAAGATATAAAGAACATGAAGAATGTGTTTGCTGCAGTTTTGCTGTTGTACCTTTTCCCTGGAGGAAAGGTTTAAGATGATACCATTATTGCTATTACTCATATGTCTATTGCAACAGTAATGCATAGACCCTGACAGATTGTCTGCAAGATTCTTGTAGCAGCAGAAATCTGTTTACCACTGATCTTGAATATAAGTTTTGCAAATATTTCTTAAATTAGTTGGCAATTAATTTTTCTCTTCTCCAGGTAATACATTCTCTTGTTTGCTTTTCTACTTTCTTTCACTGTTTTCTCCTAAAAATATTTGTGGCTAATAACAGCCACAACTCCCAGGAGAAAGATCACTGTGATCACTTTTCCAAAAGCCTCAGTATTGCGCAGTTCAGGTCTGAAGCTGTCTCAAGTCCAGCAGTGGCAGTGGATGCTGGGCTTCCTTAGGAGCAGCTGCCACTGCCCTCTAGCAGAGGCAGGAGAAGCTGCATGTGCTGCTTCACAGTCCCTGTAGCTTTGAGGCCGGTGCATAAATTTACAGCACCCATTGATCCTGACTCTGTTAGGACTGTGCCAAGCCAAATGGTGGATGAGAAACTGCTCTGTTTTCTTCTGATGATTGTCACTAGGGTGCTCATTGGGGGTAGTGTGTACTCTGGCAGCTGTAACTCTTCAAACTTCATCAGCCAGGGATGTTTGTACTGGGTGCCAGCCTCACCCTGTCCTCAGGGACCTCTTGGGTCATCTTTGACTCCTGCTGTAGTCTTGCTAATGCTTTCTCAGTGTGGGAATCAGACTCATAAATATCATCATTACTTCACAAAGGAACTGGAAATTAAGAGGAAACAAGGGAACTGGTTGCAAATAGCATATGGAATATGGGGCATCACTAAATCAAATGATGCCAATATAATAATAAAATGAAATATTGAAAAATATTTGAGGGGCTTTTGGAGGATTTTTGTGTGGGAGCATGTGTGCTGGGTCAGTATTTTCTCTGTTGAGGGCTTTGCTGAGCTATAAACTTGTGTTCTTCACTTGTGCTGAATTTCAGAAGTTTTCAGAGGAGTGACATTGATATTAACTGACAGGTCATCAAATTCAGCTGAATGAGGTGAGGGCTAGATTGAGGGGGAGCTGAAGTCAAGCTTCATTTTTTTTTTTTCCCCCCGCTTTGGAGATGGGATGGGGGAGGGGAGTGGTATATCCACCTGGTTTATATTGCATTGTAAACTGCATTTGTTTTAACCAAATTGGGGGAACAAAACCAAAGATGTTTGTAAGACTGTTGTAATCAGGAGGGTGATGAGATGACCTATATGCAGCCTGTTTTTGGGGAAAAAAATCTGAAATCAAACAGCAAGAAAAACCCCTTGAAGTGCAAAGAATATTTTTTCCTTTTGATTAATGTGAAAGTAATTAGCAGGTAGTATGGCTTTAAAAATGACATAAGGACAGGTGAGGTAGGACAAAAGTCTTTGCCTGCACCTTTGGGACTATGATGACGAATATTTGGAAGATACCAGTTTATTCTTGGGCAAAATTTAATCTTTCTCTTTCTGCTCTTCTTTAACATGCATTCTGTGTCATGGAAATTAGAATGCAAGTCAGTTTAATTACTTTTGCTGTTGTTCCAGTTCCATGGATTGTAAATATTAGATTTATGAATAGATTTAATTACCTCTGGAGCTTTTTTTAATATACTCAAGCAATTCTGACTGCACCTAGTAAAAGGTCATGAAGAAAGATGTCCACAATGGACTTTGGTCTAGGCATGAGGTCTTCCTTATGAAACCTTAGCTGATTAGTTAGAACTATAGATGTTATATCCCTGATGAACTTGTTAATCTGAGAGTAGCAAAATTATTCATACCACAGTCTTAGAAAACAGAACCTGGCATTAGCTTCATTAACATGTGCTCTGGGATGATAGACTCTAAAAGTAGGAAGTGCCAGTGTAGTGCTAGACTTCTGTGGCGTTTTGGTCACTGCATGAGGTGGAAAAGGTTAGTGCGGAGTGTTTGACTGAATAGAGCAAAGTCAGTATGAAGGGCAGGTAAATGCATCAGGGCCTCTCAGCATGAGGAACTGAGTCCAGGCTGCTTATGATAGAAGACTATGAATCTGTGAGTGGCATACTAAAGTGTGCAGAGCACTCCTATCTCTGATTTTTTTGTGGCACAGATAATTGAAGGTTGGCACAGTGTACTTGGGAAATGCCAGCATTTGCTTCCCTTGATTAGTGACCATGACCAATGCAGGCAAAACTTTGGCTAGATGGACCTTCCGTCCAAGCTGGTGTGGCTGCTCATGTTCTTATGTAAATAGGTATGTTTATGTTTGTGGATGAGCAAGAATACTCTCTAAGATCCACAAGTCAAGAAAACAGCAACAGAGGATGTTATGCAGTGATTGGGAATACAATGGAGGGTGAAGAAAGGCTGGGGTGGAGAAGCAAAATAATTGCAGCAAAGTAAAAACCAGTAACAATATACTAATTCTCCTGTTGGTACAGTGGATTTTCATATAAAAAAGTAATTTTCAATTTAAATTATACAACAATTTAAGATGAAGAAGTGAACAAAAGCCCAAGTGGTTATGTGTCATTTGTAAAACAGTGCAGGTCTTCCATCTTCTGAAACTGTGTCCTACATTTCTCTTCCCAGGTACCACAGCCTCCTTATCATGCTGTGTGGCTTTGCAAGTTCACTGGCTGTTAAAACTGCAGAGTTTACTTAGCAGTAGAAGATTTTTACTCCACATTAGTACTAAATATTGAGGCCACGGTGCTTATGGATTTTGCCCTGTTACATTGCAGTCCTTTGTGCTACAGTAGCAGTAAAACTGCCACGGTCAGTGCATGCAGGCTGCTTTGCCAGCTACTCCATGGCTGCTGTACCTAAAACTCCCAAAGCACTTCTACCGTGTTCAATTACAGTTTGGTTGCTAAAACCTGTAGTGGTAGCTCTTTCTGTGATATGAAGCACCAAACTCATTTCATGTAGCTCATTCTTTAGGGAGCTCTGTCAAATGTATTTGGCTGCTCAGACCCATGAACTGGTTCCTTAACAGTCCCTCATAGTTATAATTTACTGTAGTAATCCCAGAGCTGCTTCTGAGGAATGGTTTATTTTTGTTTTCATGTTTCTGAAGGGGTCTCAATCTTCAGTCTCCTGAAGGAGTCTGAAGTGTCATCTGCTGCAAAAAGCTGAAGTTATGGATGACAAGTGAGACAGCAGTGTTTGCATCCTGAACCTGATGCAGAGGGTCTGAATTACCTGTGGGAAAGCAAAGGCAATATGTCTGTTTTCCTATTTCATGAGTGAATTACAGCTAGGACTTGTACTTACCACAGCAGAATACTCAGGTTTGTGAACCAATGCAGGTCAGTAATTTAGGTAATAAAAGCAAAATCTGTTTTGGTTCTTGGACTGAGAACTCTAAACTCATTTCCTAAGTGAAAGGTTTTGGCAAAACAATTCTCACTAAAGGAGGGAATTTCAAGCACCTTCGTAAATGCAGTGCTGGATGTCTGCCTTCACTGACATTCTAATTTTTTCCTTTTCTGCTAGAAGTCTTTTCTTTTCTAAAAATATTTACTTGACTCTGCATATCGCTGCCTAATCTAAAGATGGATAATAAAATGCTGATTTTAAAATCCCAAGTAGTTCAGGATATAAGAATGACTTTTTAAATATTGCTAAAATGATCTGTTTGGAGCAAATTTTCGAACTGATTATGCTCTTCTCGCTGTAGTGTGGTTTCTACACTACCAACCCCCCACTCCCTCCCCCTATAACCACTGCTGCTGTCCTAATCTTCTAGACCATTTAGTGCCCTCCTCTTATCCTAAGTAAAATACAATTGCTGGCTCCGGTATTCATTAGGTGATAATCCAGATTAATTCAGACTTTGATGTAGAAACAAGTTCTATTTCAGCTGCCAAGAAATCCAGACTGCCCCATGGAAAATGCACACACACATGCACATACACACACACGCACGCAGTATGTAGAATGCCTTAAAGAAACTGTAGCTAACCACCTTATTAGTATTCCTCCCTCCTCTGTGTTTCACTTGCAGCAACAGAGGGCTGAGCAAAATGCAGTAGAACAGGGACAGAGACAGAGCTGGCAATCATCTCGGTGCAGGCTGCTGAATGTAGGGGGTGGGGGGGATGCAGCAAAGCAAGATTAATAACCTTGCCATAATCCTGTGCACCCTGGAAGGAGATACCTCCGGTGACTGAGCTGTTCTTGTCTTGATTAATTGGACTGAGTGAATGAGTGGCTGGCAATCCACCTGGTTTGGAGGCGACCCCCTGGTTTTCTGCTCTCTGAATCCTCTACCCATCTGGGAAGGTAACAGTGAGACATACCATCTGCAGCACACACAGCAGCTATTGGAGGCTACTACTGACAGTTTGCACTACAGTTTTTTGGTGAGCAAGAAGCCAGGTATATTGTACAGTAGGATATTTCTGTGCTCAAGCTACTGAATTTCACAATCTGATCCTTCAGCAACCCCCTACACTCGCTTTCCAATTGCCTTTGAGTTCTGGGCTTACTTTTGGCATAGTCTCCTGGATGCATTTTGCTGGGGATGGAAGAGCAGTAAATGGAACCTCTGAAAACTAATTGTTTTGCTTCTGTGTGACTTGAGAAAGAGAAAAGCTTTAAGAATCATATCCACTTGGAGGAATTTAAATTTCTCTCTGAGAAGTTTATAGAGGAACTGTACTAAAGGTAAGTCCAGGGGATTGTCCACCCCTTCTGTTTCCTTGTTTGTTTCCTGCTTGCACAAAGTAGGGGAAAAAGGTTAAAACGTTAGTACTGGGTGCATACAGAGTATGGTGTTTGTAAAGTCTGTGCTTGTGATTTGCATCCCCTTTTTACTTCCTTTTCTGCTTTTTTTTTTCTCCTTCCCCTGCCATTTGCACAGTAAAAATGCTTGCTAAATAATAATCTATAGGGCTCCTGGAAAATGTTAGTTAAATAGCACTATAAAGCTCCTTTTATTTCAAAGGTATTAGAATTTCTAGGAGGAGAAATCTTTTTATTAAACAAGCTAAAATATTTGGGAACTATCTCGAATGGGCAAAAAATATAGCTCGTACAGTATCTTCAATAGAAGCCTCCATATTTTCATAAATCTTGTCTAGTTTTTTCTCTGCATTTCAGTCAGCTCTGGAATGATGAATATGTAAGCACAAAGCTGTTTCTGCTGCTGTTAGCTGAAGGAGAAGGTAGCAGAATAGAAATTTGTGGATTTGTGCATCCACTTACATGAAGTTCATCTGTTTGCTTCTCATTAACCTTTTGAATGCTGCTTTTTTTTTTTTTTTTTTTTTTTTGGCATACAGAATTTATGCAATATGCAGGACCAAACAGTAATAACTCTTATGGTATAAAGTGCCAGTCACAAATGGGTTTTTGTGGGCCATTAATTTTTGGGATGGGGGTGCTGTAAGCACTCAGGTGATGAAAGTAAATGCTTCATCCAGCATGGTTCATTGCACTCCAGAATTTCTGGAGATCTATCAGTTGTATTGCTCTGGTGCTACTCAGTATTTCAGCCTGGCACTTTGCTTCCCCTTGCACCCCCTTCCACAATGCAGTTTCTGCTGTAACAGTATGACTGCTTTAGCCTTTCCCATCGTTCCATTAAATAATATAAATAAAATACCATTGCACTACAGTAGAATCAGAGCTCTTGTAGTTGAGCCTTTTTTTTTATTGCTGCACTGATAGTACTTAGCATTCCCAAGGAGGTAAGCAAATCTGTAAATACATTTCAAAGATGCTTCATTCTCCAAGTGCAATTGCTAGGTACTCATGCCTTTTCAATTAAATGACTATGAATGACTAATGCTGAACAATACAGTATCTCTTTTTGAAATACTGCATAGCTGGATATGTACTGTAAAAAGAAAGGGATCAACATAGAGTTCTACTGAGTAACCAGATGTTCAGGTGCTTCTGTGTGTGTATGCAAAGAAAAGGGGAATTACATCAGAATTGTAAATACAAAGACACATTAGATAGGATGATCTGTTTGGTACAAAGAATTATAATGACCCTTGTAATAGATCCTGTGTTGTAAAGCTAAAAACTTAATGAAAAGGCTCTGCTTCAGAGTAATCAAATCACTTTATATTATTGCATCCTGTCAGTCAGTCCCTCTATTTCCCACTGGTTTTGCATAATAACTTTAAGGATGGATTAAGGAAGAAAGGAGAACTGGTTATAGGTGTGTTTCCCCTCATTTTCTGGAAGTGATGCTTCTGTGTTGCATGTGCATTTACTGTATATGATTATGACAACCAGATCTCTTTCTGGGCAGGATGCAGTTTTCCATAGTTTTCCCACGTTGTACTTTACTCAAGCCCCAAATGTGTGCTGCATCAGAATCTTACTTCACCAGGCAATAGGCTGTGTTTTAACTATGTGAAACAGACTCTGTGTAATGAGGGCCAAAAAAAAAAGTGTGCGTGAGAAAAGATGACAACTCATGATTTTTAGAGCCTTACCCTGGTTTTAGATTTGAAGTATTGAATGAGACTATCAAAGCAGAGATGTTGACTGGATGAAAGCAGGGGACAAATGTTCTGCCTGGAGATGAAACTTTCATGATCTGGCAAAAAAGGCAGAAATGTGAAATGCATTTTTCTTCACTTCCATTTCTGTATATTCTGATACATGGAATAAAATTTAGTAGTGTTGCCTCAAACTGAGTGGAAGAGCAGTAGCCTGTATGCTGGAAAAGAAGTATGTCATCACTCTTTAAAGTGTCCAGCTGCTATTAATCATCTGTTTTTATGTAGTCATGCTTTTTCATTATCTCCTTATATTGTGGACTAAAGCAAATGCTGGTTATTTGGCATTTTAACAGGCTCTCGTTTCCTGAAGAGGAAACCTTGTGCTTCTCTTCCCATGTTCCCCCAGTTGTGTTGGCTTAGATTTTCATTAGAACTTTTCTGGGATTTTGCTTCTGATTTCTTAATTATACTGTCACAATTGTTATTTTGGCATCTCTTATACATGATATTGTATGTAACATAAGGTGTTATTACAAGATCCATTTTATTTTCTAATACTTTTGTTATTCTCATGGTAAGAGCGGAAATTTATAATACTCATTTTTAGCAGGTTTTATGTGGGAACAGGCTTTAGCACCAGTTGGACCATGTGGGGGTTTTTTGTTTTTAAAAACCCAAATGAGTAGTCAAATCTATAAAAGGAATGTTGTTTCATTTTAATGGTCCTTGAATTTAAATTTTGTGTCATAGTGTAATGCCCCATATGCCTTCAGTCTCACCTCATGTGTAAGATGCTTTCTTTGCTGTACTCTTTGACTGCCTGTGTGAGCTCAATCCACTGTGCTTTGTGCATCTTGCTGGAATTTGGCAGGAAGGCCTGCACAGATCTTGCAGTAAGTGTGTCATAGGTGAAGTGTCTCAGGAGTATGGGTACAATGAGGTTCTCATGAACTGAATTGTCTAAATGTTGTTTTAAGAATAAGTAGAAGATAATAGAAATTTCTTTTTCACTTAGTTCCAGTTAATTGAGCAGCTTCCTTTTCTTGTTGCTGAAGTCAGCCAACCAGGCACTAACCTTCTCCAGCACATGTTTCTGCATTTCTAAGACCCAGGATACTTTACACATGAATTCTTTCTTTCTTCTGGAACAAGCTGGACTGACAATTGGTAAGGCAATCTTGAAGCAGTGCAGTGGCATAGAAGTAAGGGGAGGATGGAAGAGAGATGTACCAGCAATTCCAGGACTTAAACCAAAAGAAAAAGTTCTGTGGGAAGTCAGAAAGCATCATTTTGATTGCTGACTCACTGTGTTGGTCTGTAATATTATCTTACACTGATGTGATGACACTGGCCTGGTTTTGAAATAAGGAGGCAGAAAAGAGTAGTTTTTCAGGAACATATTGCTTATAACTGCATGCTACTTTGACAAATATTCTGATCACTTGAAATTCATGCAGGTGGACTTTGGATTCTTAACTCTTTAAAAGAATTAATAGTAAGTAAAATTTACTTTTTACACTTGAAGAAAAATGAAGTTACAAATACATCCCTTGAATTGATAAGTTAGGTGAATGAAGTAAATTGCCTTCTACACCCCCCCACCCTCTTCCCACTTTCTCTTTTACTCTCCTTCCCATTTCTTTTCATTCTATGTCAAAGGATAAGGTTTAGGAGTGAAGGAGGCACAAAAATTCCTTTTCCTAAGCTAGTAAGCAAATATGGTAGATTATATGCTGCTTAAGAGTCCTGAATCTAAACCAAATTAATTGTAATTTCTAAAACCAATCTCAGTATTCCTAGTTGGAAGTGTGAAAGTGAAGTTTATTTGGGAGATTTGTTTAATTCTTTAGCTTGTTTTGGGAAGACACCCATTGTGATGCTATTTATTATTTGTCTTCTCACAGATTGAGGTAACTAAAGAGGCATCCTTTAATAGTAAGAGTTCCTTATATTTTTTCAAATTAGTGTGGAAGTGCATGCACTTTTTAGTTGTATAACAAAAATTTTAAAAATGAGAGAATGTTTTAGACATTGTGGCTTTCAGGAGCGGCCCAAAAGAGTAGGGTTGAGAGCATGGTATGTATGCAGGTGGGAATCTGCTTCCAGAGGTTCTTACATCTCAGACTGCTCAAGCAGCGATGGTGAAATTCTCAAAGTGAAGATCAAATGACCCAGTGGAATGCTGAGTTTCAACAGACATTTCATATTGCCAAGGAGGAAACTTAGCGTTTTGGTGCTCTCACAATCTGCAAGATGCTGCTGTGTAAGAGCTCTTGCTGCCAAACTTAGAGTGGTTACATAAGGTAGAATCCTATTGATCCTGGGGGAGGATGGTGGGCAGAGATTTCTTTGAAGACTGAAGACTTTCTCAGAACAGATACTGCAGAGGCAGAACTGTACCAAGAAATCTAGGTCTCTTTCCAGTGCATATTGAAGAAACTTTTTGCACAGACAATTGTTTTGTAATTTGACAAAATTTCTTTACTCAACTGGCCATCAGTGGTAAGTATTATTTGTATTGTGTGCCTTGCAGAGGTGAACACAAAGATATAAAACAAAAACGTGCCTCAGTGAAGCTTATAACTGCAGATGTAAAGGGCTTGTCTTCATGCATTTTTTACATATCCTTGAGCTTGTGACCTGTGGCCAGCAGATTTTTCCATGAGGCCCATTCCAATCTCTTTGGTATTTTTAGATGATGTTTTGGTAGGTTAAATTTATGTCAAGGACCCATCAAGTCCAGCATGTACTAGTAAACTACAGAATAATTCTGGTCCTATTGTCTGTCCTGCTTACAAAAGTAAGAACGGACTGATGTCAATCTCTGTTTAACTTTGCTGAAACAGCTGACTTTGTATGAAGGAAAGATAATAAATGCAGTGGGAGGGCAGTAACACTCTTTTGGAAATGTTTCCTTAATTTCTTTTAACTTCCTGTGGGAGCATTAGAGGCCCTCTCCTTACTCTTGTTTAGTTGTAGGAGAAAATGCAACATGGGGCTGTCAAGGAGTGAGCATGTATTTTGTAGGCTCTTTGCTCTCTTTTTGAAATTTGTCTACCAGTGTATAAACTTTACTGTCTTTTCTGGTGTCCCAACAATAAATTGGCAAATGAGAAAGAACAGCAATCCTTCTATTCTGGCTGTGGTGCATCACTAGCTTATTTAAATACATTAAAGACATCATTTTGGTATGATTATGTAAATCTAGGGATGGCACCTCTTCCTCTGTGTGATTTCCCCCTCACCACTTACTGCTCATCAGTTAAACATTCTTGAAAGCATTGTTAGTTGAAGGGACAAAGTGAAGGTGAATGTTCTGAGGGTTAAACCTTTCAACAGAGGTTCTCATGTTGGGGTGCCTTTTGTTTCAACCTATTTTTCATTTTCTCTGGAGTCTCTCATAGGGGTGCATTTCATGTAAACCTATAAATCTTCACGATACTGTTGGTTATTTCAGGAAGAAAATTATGCATGTTGAAATGAAATTATCTCCTTACTTAAAACCTGCAAGACTAGCTGCCTTCTGAAAAGCAGAAAGTTCAATAGGAATAAATGGAGAGAAAAGGGTGAAAAAAGATGAACTTAGAGATTACCTCCAAGGCAAAAGTAGTTTCCTATTTTTGCAAGAATAGAAATAGGGATTGCATTGTTCAGACTGCATGTGGAAGAAAGTTTTAATTTTGCATGCAAAATGGATTTCGGCAGTTTGGCTGGGAGAAAATGGGTTATAGAGTGTTCTTTTAAACTTCTCAAACATATGCTTCAGAAAGAAGTCAGGTCTCAAGTCTCCATTTTTATTTTGAATAAGGTTAATAGCAGCAGTGGCGTTATGAAAACTCCATAAGAGATTTGGAACTTTCTTGAAAAAAAGCCTTGAAAACTCAAGGCTTGCATTTGTCTAGGAAATTTGAGCTGCAGTTCTTTAAATAAAGGAAGAATAAATTAAGTAAAAATAAAACTCAAGTCAGAACAAAATTTCATGGAAGTGCTACCCCTTCAAAGACTCTTCAGTTATTGTACTGCAATTGGGTTGTAATATCAAAGTCATGTTCTTTATCTGCTCAGATATGCAATCATTCCTCTCATTAACTAAAAATAGTTAAGATCAGTTGAATTAAAGAATTGGAAGCAAACTGAGGCACACAGAGGAGGTAATTTACTAAGCAGGTATGCAAGAACCTAAGTATTCAGAAATGGCTTCAAATCAAGTGACCAATACATTGAAAATTTGTATCATGTAATAGAACTGGATGGGTAGGTATTTTCATTACTGGAAAAGAAAATGGTGTGGTATCTGGAGATCATGAACAAGACCTCAGAATATTTGACAAAGGCAGTTATTATGTAATGAATCAGGTCTTCTGTGAAAAATATATGCCCAAAGTGTGAAAACTTTGACCATCTTCAGAAACTAAAAAATTATTCATAGCTTTATATTATCAGATCTAGAATATGCAGAGGAATGTGACTGAGTTAGTGTATGGCTGGAGACATGCGACCTGTCATCAGGAAGTAAACATGTTTCTTTCTGCTCTTCATGTTTCATGTAACACCTGTTCCACTTGGCTTTGTGCCTCTGAAATTTGCAGCGGGTGTTTGCAGTGGAGTGGGCTGTGTGTGGTAGCATTGCTCATTGCATTTCTTGTTTCCCTGTGACCCGCAGGACGGTGTCCGTGCTCTTTACTGGAGAGCAAAGTGGTCTCGGGGAACAAGGATTGCCCTGGTTCTCTTTGGCTCTTTCCTGCCCTGTAACTACCATGTGATTTAGATGAATGGTAGGGGAGAGAGAGTCTAGCCTGACTTGTGAGCTTCCCTTTTCCTCCTTTGTCATTGATATTCAAGGCTTGCTGTAGTAACCCGATGCCCTCCTTTTACAGAAGTCACAACCCTTTCAGACCACAAAAGATCCCTTCAGACTGGGATTCCCTTGACAATCAGCTTTATAGTTTAAGCAGCTTTATGCAATACTGACAACAGTGACAGTTGAGAGAGGTAACTAGGAGACTTCTTGTATTATAAATACTTGGCTTGGGAGTGTGTGCTTAAGGGTCTTAAGCTGCCTAAAAGAGTCTCTTAATCTGCCTTAATTCTTCTTATTATATTATTTTTCTGAAGTAGGCGGAGATGCACAATCTTTCTTTTCATTTAGATGAAAAGAGTAGTTCCACACCTGTCTCATTGCACATGATATTTTTCATATGACATTGTATGATTTATATGTTCTATTAGATACATTTGCAGAATGTGGAAAGGAGAAAAGGAGGAGTCTGTCCAAACCCCTCATTTTTATAGTGTTTTTTCCCATTTGAAATCCAAGCTTTCCTTTGAATCATGAACATTTCAGTGATTTTTTTTCTTCTGGAACGTAATGGAAGATTCTGAGCTCTCGCAATGAAAAAGACTATCTTCCTTATCTCTTATCTCTCTGTGACATAAACCTACTTCTTTGTCACTGTCTAGGAAAGAGCCAACTTGAAATGTTTGTTGGTATCAGCAGGAATCAAGCTTCCCCAAAAACACTGTTTTCTTTATGCTTTTGGATATGGGAAGGGAAACTGTGGGAGAACACAGGACAGCCGATCAAGTCATGGTCTTGAGGATACAACAGAAGTAGAGATGGATAAAGTTACTGCTCTGATATTCATAAATGTTTACTTTGCTGGTAGAAATGTATTTGGCTATTATTGAGGAAGGGGAAAAGCCATGACTTGCCAAAATGTGCTTTCTAAATCTGAATATTTAGAGAAATAACATTCCTTTCTAAATGTAACATGAGTACTTACTTCATAAGTTTATTTTGTTCTAGTTAGTGTCTATTATACAATCAGAGTGCACTATTTCTTTTAAGCAGAAACCATGTCTGAGCTTTTAACAGTTAAAATCTTTTACTTCTGAACTTCTGGATGTTGCTGGTTGTTATCTTTCTTTCCATGTTGTTTAACTATAGATGGTGTACTAGAAGGCTCCTTGCATGATCTTGTCCAGGCCCTTGGGCTGTGGAAATGAGTAGGTGCTTCCAATAAGGATATCAGTTTATGAGAATAGACATTTGACCTCCAGTTCTTCTACAAATTATTGTCTAAATGGCACTTTTCAAACGTAGGTGAATTTCTGAAGTCACTTCAGGCTGAGACCTGTTTAATTATTTAAGCCTAGTGGTGAGCACTTCAAGAAGCAGTGGAGAGAAGGTCACTGGAGCAAGAAGAGCATATCTTCTACAAAAGACCCTGATGTACCACTTGATTTTAGTAGGATAAATACACAGACACTAGGAAACATTAAGAATTTAAGGTTTCATGGGCTTTACTACCATTGCTAGTAATGGGACTGGAAGTTGTCTTTTGTTAGTGTAATACTGTTTGAATTTTTAATATTACAAAGCAAAAGAAGTGCTTTAATTGTTTCCTTTTCTGAAACAAACTGTGAATATGCTCTTACATGAAAAGTGTTTTGAAGAAGACTGCTACTGTAATTCTATGGTGGTTTGGTTTTCTTTTAACATCACATCTTAAAGGCAGCTACTTGAGCTGTTGGGGTTTTTTTTTCAGTTCTCTAGAGTCTCAATTTTATGATTTGGTGTTATCATTGAGAAGGAGTTTGTGTAGATGATGTGAGATGAAGCTAATGTGTTTTGTCCTTGCTTTGTCCCAGACTGGAAGTCTGTCATATTCTGCATATTCTTTTTTTTTGGTAGACAAAAGAAAGCAATACCCCTCAATTGTCTCATTGCCCTATCCATTAGACATGATAATCCTTAACAGTACTGGAAATATGTGTGCCTTTAAATCTAGGCTAGTACTCTAGTACTTGTATAGGGAGCAGGCTCTTTTTCTGTGCTTGTTGACATTAACAGTGTTCAGGTAAGTATAAAAAAAAGTCTAGGAAAAAATAGTCTTATTTGATCTACTGCAGGTGTATATAGCTACTTTGTGATCTGTCTTACTTCCTTTTGCTTTCTCTGTGACCAGTTTTCCTGTAGGGTGAAGAGTGTACAGATTTATGTACTGTATAGACTACTAAAACTGTTATTGAGTGATTGTATTATGCTGGTAAATTGCTCCCCAGTGCATGGTTACTGCCCCTCAGGACAAAAATGAGAATCTTCCCTGCCACCACCCTGTGTCCTTCTTATGCTATTTCTGATTAACTTGCTTTCTCTGCATTACAGTAACAAATATCTTTAATGGCATTTCATTATACATATGATGCCCCAAGTTTCATCAAATGAGGAAATACTTTTACTGGCTTTCAATTTCTACTTGCAGACATTCAGCAAGCAGTAATTTTTTTTTAATTTATTGATGAATAGATGATGAAATGCAGTCATTTTGCAAGAGATAAAGCAATACCTTCCTTTAGAGATCAAACTATTTAAACTGGCAGAACTGGAACAGAATGGGATGTCCAAGCAATATATTGTTGTAAGGGTCAAGACTGTGGTTCAGATATTTGGTCTTTTGCTACCTGTGACCTTTAGTGCCAAAAATGTTTCTATTAAGCTGCTCATTCCCAGGCAGGAGTGAGGGCCAGTACACCAGTGTTGCCTTGCTGTTGCCTTTTGCATTACCTTTATTGGCTAAGTAGGTTTAAAACTGCACTGCAGTAGTGCAGGACGCATGGAGAAATGGATCACATTGGGCATGCCTGAATCTGAACTACCTGCAACAAATCCTTGCTGGGACTGGTGTAACTGCTATTCACATTGGATGAGGGCAATAAAAGTGGATCACCATATCAGGGTAGTGGGCGACTTTTGTGTCATTAGCAATGTCACTTTTGGCTTTGTTTGTAAGTATTGCCATTGTCATTTCAGTCTTGTTCTTTGCTTGCTTTGCATGCCCTTTGCTGGTAAGGATGCTGGAGATGAAATATGCAAGCAACTTCTGACTCATTCTCTTTACATAATTTGAAGGATTAAGCAAGAGTTGAGTCACTAAAAGTCACTAAATCAACCATGAAATTGTGACTTGCTGTATTGGAGGCTGTGTCTTGCTTTCCATTGTTTTGCATAGCCCCTCATTCACAGTAGGTGTGAAATCCAGCCACAGTTTGTACAGCAGCTTATGCTAATACATCATGTTACAAATCCTGCTCTGGAATTACAGGGTTGATTCTGTTTCCCCCAAGGGCAGAAACAACAAAGTAGGACTGTGAGATCAGTTTGAATAATAGAGATAAATATTACAAAACCCCTACAGGTGCTGATCTGCTTTAATTGCTGGGTAGATGCATAGGGAAACTTGAGGACAGATAGTGCTCAGAGGACACTGGCTGGTAGAACTCTGAATGAATAGCTGGACCATGCAGCAGCTCCAGGGCTTAGGGATCTGACAGCAGTCCAGCCAGCTGTTCCCAGCAAAGGGTCTGATTGCAGTCTTTGGTAAAACACCTGTAGCAAGAGTTTTAAAAAAGTTCAGATTATGTTGCCTTGAACCTTACAGTCACGAATTCAGAGGAGTCTCTGCCCCCTGAAGATGAACTGTATGGTGTTTAATTGATATGAAGATTATAGGCTTCCATCAAAAAGTAATATGACTCTGGTGATTACTCTTAAATTTATGGACTATAATAAAACATGTATACGGCATATTCCTGTTGAATTAGCCCATAACATCTAATGTTTGGGGTCTTATTTTCTACTGAACTTGATTTGAGGATATGAAAGTAGAATATTATTAAAAAACAAGTTTTCACTACCTCATCCACCTTAGTGTGTATTCCTTTACAGAGAAAATATATTTAGGTTCTTATTTGCAGTTGAAGCATAGAAAAACACTCAACATGTTACCCCTTCACATCTGTTGTAGTACATGTGCGTTTAAAATGGTTCAAAAAGATGGTGGCATTGAGTTCTGATTGTGGAAATTAATGCATTACGAACTTGCAAATTCATAAGAGATGATGAAACTATGTGGAGTTTAAATTTTCAGTTCTTGGATATGACAGAAAAAATTGAAACAATATTGTTTGCATTCTTTACTATGTATGTGTAGTCTTCCCCAAGAAAGCTTAAAAATAATTTAAAATTCCAAATCTGAATAAGAAAAAGCACTGAGTCCTTCAATGCAGTCCCTACTACCCTCTGCGAAAAAACAACTATTATTTAAATAATACAATTAGTAAGACTTTAGTTTTATGATGTTCTGTTACTGTCAGAACAAGGTTGTGTCCATATCAAAATACTTTGGGCTAGTTTCTTTTAATCATCATAAATACAAATACCTCTCTTGTCTCTGCTGCCTTCATTGCTCTCTTAACACTGCATGACGCAAACATCTTCAGATTTTATTCAGAGAGTAACACAGTATTTATTCAGAAATCCATTTCTGTTCTTGTGTATACAGCTAGAAATATTGTGTCTGTGAGCACATACACTCATCTATTATTTCATAAGTTTCAAGTGCTTCTGCCATAATCACTTATACTACAACAGAAGCGGGTTTTCTGTCCGAAACATTAAAACTTGTAGTTGTGAGGTGAACAACTATCTGAAAATATTTAGATTACTTTTTTGATTCTGTTTTAACCTGTAGAAAGAGCATTAAGTTTCAGCTGGCGTGAGCCCTGCCTTCTCTCCAAACATTGGTTTTGCATTTCACTCACCACAGGTATTTTTGCCTCCTCTCCCATAGACACTTCCTCTGTTGAGCTTCCTCTGCAAATCTTTAGCAAGACTGGAGCCCAGCATTTAAATAGCCATTTAAGTGAGCTGTATCTCTGCTTCAAATCTTTTCATCTCTTCTCTTTGCTTTTTTTTTCCGGATTCCTTACTGAGTTTTATCGCGATTGAAAGCAGTTTAAAATCGGTTTGCTTTCTTTGTGACCTGGAGGCGCTTAAAGCGTAGATCTTCAAGAAGTGCCTCTTCTAAATTCAGTGTATCGTGGTGCAGCACAAGCCCTGGGAGCAGTCACCAGCAGGGCTTGTGGAGCACCGGTCCAGCTGCATTTCCTGCTGAATTGCACCGGGAAGGGGAAGAGCAGAGTGAGGAGGCAGCTGGGCTGACCGCGGTAAAGCATCACGCCACTAAGTGAGCAAGCGGAGGTGCTGCTAACAACTCATTAGTTCATTAGCTCCGGGTGTTGTTGTGGCTTAATATGCTTATTGCAAGCATGTAAATGCAATAAAAAATAGGTGAAATGACCTTATTACCTCTCCCAATCTCCCCCCTCCCTTTTGTCATAACTGTACAGTCTCTGCTGCAGGTATATAATTTATTTGTTACCCGCTTTGATCTGAAAAGCTAGCTAAGGCTCAGGGCATTAAATACTGTATTAAGAAGAGATGATGACAGTGCCTTTGCTGAATCTGTTCATTGATTATGGAAGGAATTGAGCAACAGAACAACAATCTGAGCTTACTTCACTGATCAGTTTTAAAAAGAAGGCTATAATGTTCAGAGAAAGAAATGAAAGAAATGAGCAACTTTTGTTTGTAGTGTATTAGTTTGTAGTGTATTAGTCTTGATCACTCCCACTGATCCTTTTTGTTTTTTTTTGCAAGGAACTGGATCGGCTAATGTGACCATTACTCATTCAGCCCTGTCAGGGATGCAGGGGTTGCTGTATAAGGTTCTTGGTTTGATGAAGGAGACTAAAACTGTCTTGCAACTATAATGAATAATGGTTGTTTGCACCTTGGAACAATAAAAGTTTTAACCCATTACTTTCCTAGATGGAAGAACATAAATACTCCACACCCCTTTCTGTTATGTTTTTAATTTTTTATTTCTTTGGCACAAGGTTCTTCATCCAGGTTGGATTTGGTTACTGCTGAGTGTCAAACAGTAAATGACAGTACTTGGGATTTATAAAGTACTTGTTCAGTTCCTAAATGAAAAATGCCTATTTTCTGTTGAAAGAGGGAAACTCAATGGCTGCTTATGCACTGGAATAGCTGGACTTAGAATTACCTCTAGAAATCAGACAAATGTAAAGTGTTCAGAACTCTGTTTCATGATTCTTGTAGATTTAAGTGTGCATCATCGCGTAACTTTTACCTTAGTCAGCTTTTAAGTCACAAGGCCTTAAATTTGGAAGACTTGACATCCTAGGTTCTACCCTAGATGAAAGCTTTTCAGCAAAGTGCTATGGCCAAGGGCTAAAACTTGTGTGGAGTCCAAAGCTGCAAAATACTGAAGTTTTCTTTAATTATGGCAATTTGAAACTGGCCCAAATAGAAGTTATGGCTGTAAAAATTAAACCTATGACTCTGTCAGAAAACCAGTCATGTCCAGACTCTAATGACTTGGAAAGTGATTGCATATCCATAGTGAAGCTCACTACCAGTGTAACAGTGTGTGTGACTGATTTCAAGTAACTGTTATTTCAATTTTTCTGTTAATCCACTTGACTCTTGAGGTACAATACCCTATTTTTGCTTGCTATGCAGAACTAGTCTTGCAGTAGGAAATTCAGTGGCTTGATTTGCAGATGGACTAAGTGATTTCATAAGTCATTAATATTAATGAATCCATCAGTGGGGAAGCAATCTTGCAATTCTACTTGTTCTAAGTGTGTAAGCATGATTAATTTTAGTTTCAACCTGGAAATACAAAGGGGCTTTTTTTTCCCTCCCCATTAAAAAAAGTCTGCATATGTTAAATAGAAGTGTTCATGAAGTTGTGGAGGGATAGAATGCAAGAAAATAGTGCAGAAGGCAGTCTCACACCTGAGGAGTTGCAGCTGTACTAATCACCAAAGATTAGGAACAGCCCTGCCCTTAATAGGCCACAGCTGTGTCCAATAAGAAGAGGAGCGCTACAAAAGAGTGAGTTAGCTGGGTGAGGGGAGAGTTGAAGTTGGTTGGTTGT
The DNA here is from genome assembly GCF_047830755.1 of Zonotrichia albicollis. Taxonomy (NCBI): domain Eukaryota; kingdom Metazoa; phylum Chordata; class Aves; order Passeriformes; family Passerellidae; genus Zonotrichia; species Zonotrichia albicollis. The sequence continues at coordinate 34,954,966 of NC_133824.1, forward strand.
GCTGTGAAGAGAGATGGATGGAGTTTGTTGGCTGTGCCATGAAGAAGTAGTTAGTGCTGTGAGGAGATGCCCATGAGAAATCACTGAGAAGGTATGGAAGATTTACAATAAGATGACAACGTGAAGTTTTGTAAGCTTGGAGAAAGAACAAAACAGTTCTTGAAGTCATTCAGGGCTATTTTGAAAAGCATTGTGGAATTAGGGCTGTTCTTCTGTGTTTCTTTCAACTATGAAAATTACTTCAGGAGCTGCCAGTCTTTTCTGAAAGTGTTACTCCTTGTGGCAGCTTATTAAATGGCAGCTGATGCTAGGACTTTGTGTATATGTGAAAGGCCATGGCACTAATCAAGCACACATAGAGGACTGTAGTACATGTGTTACTGGTAATAAGATACAATCACATGATGGAAATTATTCTAATATACACATGGGCAAGTGAGGTGCTCATAGTAAGGCATGCTAGAGATCTATACCTTTAAAGCACTTTATAGCCATTAAAAAAATCAGCATTCTTTTCATTAAAGAATCAACCAACAGAAAATGCTGCTAAAATATTGGTGATTGTGGTGTGTTTGTGTGGGGGTAGCACTTTAAGAGCATCTTGCTGCTTAGCTAATGCTTACTCATTGATTCAGTTTTCTTATGGGCAACATGTTGGGGTATTCTGTTGGTGCAAGTCCAGCGCAGCATTGAGTATTCCAGTGAACGAGATAGAAGTTTTCATCAGAAAAATCCACCTGTATAATGAAATTGTGCAAATGCCATAGAATTGTAATAAAATGTACTATAGTTTATTCTGTGCTACAAGGTAAGGTATTTATCTTATTGTTTAGGATATTATAGAATGAATGAACAGTTTAAGACATGGCAAGCTACTTCTGAATAACTCTTCAAAGGACTAGAACAGAAGTGTGAAGTAAAAAAAATTAAAAATCACTGTTTTCTTGGTTTCTTCTCTACTTTTGAAGAGTAATACCAGTGTCCAAAAAAAAAACCAGGTTTCTGCACTATAAATGATTCTTTCTCCTGCTTAGAAACAGACCTTTATCAATAGTTTGTGTAGTTGTCAGTAATTTTAGAGCTCTTTTGAAAACAGGTATTTGCTTCCACTTCTATCTCACTTTCTGTTCTTATCTGTGTAAACTTTGTCCTTTTCTGGGAAGAAAGACACTTTTCTTTCCCTCTGGAAATCTCACTTGACATTTAGCAAGGGATGTTTGTAAGAATGTCAGATTGATGAGAGCTGTTTGCTGAAGTCTCACAATGTTCATTCAGCTGAACAATATCTGTTGTTAACAGCTATAATTATTATGAGCAGGTTTAAAAGGACAAGCTTATTGCTGTACTTTGGCAAAATGCAGTTGAGCTGCTGGTTATTCAATAGTAATACTTGGCATGTTATGTTGCTTTTTATCAAAGTGCTTATGGATATTGACTAATTAAATGCATCAGAGGCTATCTGTAGGTTGCTTGGTTGAGGGGAAGTAAATAATACAGTTATACACAAACTTAGTGCAGTTTGTGAGTGTTTGGGTTCATAATGACAAACAAGAAATGGAGATGTGGCCTTTGTGGTGGAGATATGACTCTTTTGCTGAAGTTTTGTTTGGGGCTTTCAGACTTGGCTTCACGTTTCCACAACCTATGGGAATTCAGTAACTAAAAATGAATCATTAAAGTTGACTATCATTGAGTCAAAACATATAAAGCTTTTCTTCTCTGGTAAGACAAGACAGCACAGGTGTGGCTCTGAAATCAAGCTGAGGCAGCGCAGATCACCTTACTGATGGTGTTGGAAGCTGCTTACAAGTAAGAGGTTCCAGGAAACTTGGGATAACTAAATGACTTTTGGAGTTACAAATGTGCAGTATTTGCAATACAAGCAACATGACCCACAAGTTGTATTCCTGAATCTTACTTTCCTTTAGTTTCTGTCTCGGACCTCTTTTATTGGACAAGTTGCTAGTGATGGTTGTTCTGCAAAGAAAAATTAAGTAAAGCACTGCAGAAAAATGAAACAAACCAGCTTGCTTGGACTTAACACAATTGTCATGTGTCTTCTAATGTTTCTTAGCTAGCCAAGCATGGGATGTGTAATAAGCAAGCGATTCCTGTCTTACATTGAATATGTTATACTTTATTATGCAGACAGCTCTGGGCAGATATGTAATCAGATAAATACCTGAGCCCAGACTATAGTGACTATTTGTGCTAATTGAGAAAAAAATTGCTGCATAGTAGCCTAAATGGTAATTGGGCCATATGTTAGGAAAGGAAAGCATGCATTTTGCTAGCTGAATGTACCTGGCAGAACAAGACAATACCTTACCTATGTATTTCATGTATATGAAACAGGAAACTAGAAATCATCATGTAGCTATATAGGTACTGGAAATGGGAAGCTCTTTTCCTAAAGTTTTTGAGATAACATGGTGTTTGTGGAAGTCTTTGTATTGGTCATCCTGCTAGTTTGAAGCATAAAGAAATATCTACATAAATTTCACCTACGGTTTGGAGGAAGGTGGTAGCAAGTGAATTTCAATGCATTAATTTCCAAGCATCATAAACTGTGTAATTTTCTGTTTGTGCGTTTATATAAATTATCACAAAGAATTATGAAATAAAATTTAGCTGATTATTATTCCTAGTTAACTGACATATGCTCAGACCAGCTGTACTGAGCTTGAAGTCATCTGACATATTTGAGCCTTTTAGACTTGAGAGCAGTTATCAAGAGATCTCAAAAATGGATTTTCTTGTATCCTATGTGTTCCTTTTGCAAAAGCAAGCAGAATTCACTTTGAAAAGTTCTCCACGATTACTAATTTTTAGTGTGAAATTAAAGCCACATGTTTCAGAATGCTTGCCTGTGTAGTAGTTGACTCTTCATAATCTGGCACTTATCTGGACACGTAAATATTTTAAAAATTCAGGCCTTTGTTCTGGTTGTTTAGATTCAGTTATCATATTTTAACTTTACACTGTCTCACTCCCCACTTTGAGACTGCAGCTCTGGACAAAACATGGCTGATGATCATGAGACTCTGGCTGCTCACTGACATTGCTGGGAAATTGTAGCCCTGCCACCCTGGGTTGACTTTTTGGCTGGCAAGGTGTTTTTCTTTCAAGTCCTGAGGTGTGATAAATAAGTATAGAGAAGATCATTCACCTTTCTGTAGGTTTGCAAACTTCCTGTGAGCCTTAGTCCCCACTTTACAGCCTCTCTTTTGATGAAATTGTCCAAACTGACCCTGATTAGCATTGTTAGGGTAATTCATAAGCCTTAAATACACAAAGCTTCTGGGTGTGCTTTACAGGATTTTTTTTTCTACTTAACTTTTTTGTGATGTCTCATTATTAGGTGTTATGCTCATTTTGAGAATGATTTCTGGTGAAATGGAGTTTATGAAGGGAGCGACCAACCCACTGAGAGGCTACTAATTAGGATAGATTAAAGGATAATCTTCTTTAGGTATGAGTTTGAAAGGATGGTTTTTGTCCACAGAATGATCATCTGTACTTGTATAATTTTTGGCAGATGTCTAATTTCTTTGTAAAGACCTCCAATGATGAAGACTATGCAGACTCCCTCGGCACATTTGTCCCTTACATGAAGCTAGTGAGCAGTCATTGAGAAGTTGGCTGTAGAGTTTCAATATTTATTAATGCATTCAGGGCCCTCATCTGTTCACCAATATACTTGTCCTTATTCCTATCGGCATGTGCTGGATGACTTCGCAGGTTAGAATCCTTTAACTAGAGCATGGAAAATTCTGCCAGAGATGAACATTTCCAGGCCCAGTGCACTTTGTATGCTCTTCCAGACTATTGCTGGGAAACCTGCAGGTTTGGTTTTACTTGGAACTGGTTCTAGGGAAGTTTCTTCTGGAACTTGCTTGAGTAGAGACAGCTGCTAAGGATAGTCATGTGATGAAACAAGCAGGATTTTGTTTCTTCCTAGTATCTTGTGGCTTGCTATCTGGAGTCACACTGCTTACAACTATGTGATCTTCCCTCCAGCAACTGAGTATGTTTTCATAAACAGAGAATAATTGATTTGATAATGCTTTATGTGAGTAGGGATATTTCCATACCCAAAAGGTAGGGATACCAGATAAATGGTAAGAGCAGATGGCACTGTCATTATCAGAGGAAAACAACTAAAGAAGTTGCTTGAGAGGGGGAAGTGAATCAAAGAATTCTGTGCATAAGCATGCTCTCAGCAGTCTCTGTATACTTAAAATTTCAGATTCAGCTCTGCTGCTTTTGCTACTTTGCTCTTCTTTCGGCTAGAGGCAAGTCCTCCCTTTGATTCTTAGTCAGAGAACCATGGCAGAGCTGTTGACCTGAGAAGCAGCAGGGTGGGAGGACATACTCTAGCCATGGGAGATCAGTACTTTATTAAGTCTCAGAGTACTGAGTGACCAAGAGGATGAACAGAGATGGAACAAGTTGGGGATAGTGTCGGTTGTGGAAAATAAACCTTTTTTAAGCATCTGGAGCTAAGCAATTCCTTTCCAAGTGTGCTGCCCAGTTTTATCTCCCATATGTGTGCAGCTGCTTGCAGTGTTGCTTGCTAAGATTTATGAAGTCTGTGTAACGTGACTGCACGCCGATCAGCTTTCCTTTTAGAGTACTGAGTTGGTGTAATTGCCTCTAATATGAACCAAATCAGTGTTGAAACTGTGGCTGTGGGAGAAATGCAGTCCAGTGGTCTTAGTTTGGGGATTGAATGTATATGTTGGTGTGTTGCCTGCTGATTTGTGAGTAGGTTTTTGTCACCAAGTCACCACACAGCAACAGAAAATAAATGGAAACCCAAAACTTCTGGAGAGCTGACTTTGAAAATGAAACATTCCCCACTCTGTCTGGAGATGGTTTCTTGGTTTTAAAGTATTTGGAGATATTGGCTTACACAGTTGTAGTAAAAAACATTTTGTCATGTGTACTTTTCATGTCACTAGTAAAATTGTAAATTTTATTTCTTATTACCATCTAGTTGAGGTTTTTTTTCTGATGTGAATCCTAGTTAATAGAAGTGTTTTCCCTAGACTTTTTTGTTTGTATTTTTAAAAACATAATTGAAAGTATTCCTTTCCCCTCTCCTGAATTCTTATTTTTGTGGCTGAGTCACCTGCTTCACATATCATGTGTTAACTGATATTTTTACTTGCTGTTTTATTGCATTGGTTCTTAGGCTCTCCAGAATGTGTTTCTATTGTGCTATTTGCTGTGCAAATGTAGGAGAGAGCTGATTTCTCCCTGCAAGATTCTGTGCTTTCATGTGTGAGCTGGAGGGGCAAAGATTGTTCGGACTCAGAGAAGAAATTACGGTGTATGAAAGGTTCTTAGCATATTAAACGTGATGTAGGCAAAAAGAAAAAATATCTGGTTTAGGAGTCAGGTTCTCTATTTATAGTTCTTTACACGCCTTTCTAAGAGACACATTTAAAGCTGCATCATCTGACGTGATCTAGCAATCAGTCCTCTGAGAAGGTGCTCTTTGAACGAAAAGACACGGAGAAGCTACAGGAGATCAAAGAGCAGGTTCCTTAGCGGCCCCCATCGCGCCGATTCCCTGCGCACAGCCCTTCCCTGCCTCGCCGCTCGCCCGCAGGAGCGGAGCGCTGCCGGCCGCCCCGGGGATGCCGCTCCCCGCTCCCGCCGAGGCGGCGGCCCCGCGGCCACGCTCCCGGGCGCTGCGGCACTCGCTCCTCGGCAGCGGGCCCGCTCCCGGCTGTCGGCTTCCAGGATGCTGCCGGCAGCCGGAGAGGAGCTCTGGAGTCCCTAGTGGTAACGGCAGGGAAACAAACAGCTCCTTCTTCCCTCTTTATCCTCGGCAAAGAGTGGGACCGGCGCCGCAGCTGCACCGCGGTGAGCGCTAACCGGCGGCTTTTGCTCGGTACCACTTGCTGACCTCCTTTTCTTTTGGCATGCTGTATTTACCTCCTTAGCCGTATGGCTGCTCTTTTGTGTCACACATACAATAAGTTGTCACCAGGACTTGTCTGTCCTTCCAATTTTCTAGTGTATTTTCCTGTATTGCAGTGTCTTTATCCTGGGGGAGCTGCTGCAACTGAAGAACAGTAGGAGTAAATAAGTTGCTTTGTATGCCTTGCTTGTTTTCCTTTTACCACAGGCCAAGTTCTTGATACTGCAAAACAAAATTTTTCTCTATACTCTGTTAGAACCTGTGAGCATTCTTTTTATACTAATTTTTATTGTTTCAGTGGGACCCAGGGTAAAAATTGACTTGTTACTATCAACCTGTGTACCTTCTATGAAAAATGCTTGTGAAAGCTTGTGTGTGTGCTGTGATATTCACGATGTAGATTAGGATGTGAATCTCTCATGCCAGCAGTACTATCGGATGTTGCCAGGTATTGCTTCTCCTCTGGTTTTCCACCTTGCAGCTGAGGTACCTTGTCTCTTAGCTACTTCTAATTTTATGCTGATGTTTTTATGGAATATTGTGCAGTTCTGTAGGTGTTTGATTATTACTTTGGTCTGAAATCTATTCTGCTGTTTCAATACCCACAGCCTCTTACCCCTTGCTTGTGACTTTATGCAGAGCAAAGAACAGTTTTGCAATGTGGTGTGTGTGACAGTGGTAAAAAGCCTGGTAAAAACAAACGGCTCCAGTGACAATTAGTGACTTATGTTGTGTTCTGAACAGGCAGGGTACAAGTGTTCCTGTTTCACCTAGTGTGAAGTAGGACGTAGCAGACTGGTAGGGTCTGTAGCAAAGGACAAATGTAACCTTAAGTGGGATTTGTATCCATGCATCCAGGTTGCTTTCTGTCATCCTGTAACCAAGGGCTCAGAAGTCACGTGTCGCTTTCTGCAGTGTTGATGCTGTAAGTGGAGTTGCTTAAGGCTGTGTATAAAACCTCACTACAGGTATAATTTAACTATTCTCTCTTCAGTTGCAGAAGAGTGAAGAGCACTGTCTCTGTACCTTGTCACCCCGTATGTGCTGCAAAAGATTTTTCTGTCATATCTATACCCCACATGTATTTCGTTCCTCTTGCATAATTCATTGTTGAAGAATTTGCATTTCCCTGAAGTTGAAAGTTCCAAGAGTGCATTGTAATGATGAGAGAAATGGGGGCAGAAGAAGCTGACTGGGTTTGGTTTTTTTTTTTTTTTGACCTAGCACTTCTGCAAATTTATTTGTTGTACAAAAATCTCTTAACTAAGAGGCAGTTGAACTGGTGCCAGTAGAATACTTCAGACTTGAAAAGTGACAAGGCCCATTTATATTCATACTTGAAAAAGATTTTCTGAGCTGCCTCAGCACAAGGTGACCATCTGTCTGTGTCCCCTGCTAACCTGGCAGTGAGGGATAGCTGAACCTTTGACTGTCTCCTGTATGCAGACACCCATGAGCCCTTTTTCTCCCTAAAGTCAGCTGTTTACTGCAGGTTTGATATGGAAAGCACTCATGGGCAAATGGGCTCCTGTTTTGGGCAGCTATACAATGGGGAGGTTTTGGTGTGGTATCAGGTAGGGAGCTGTTGTTGCAGATAGTAACATCCAAATAGCCTATACAAGAACCAGTCTCTCTTAGTTCACATAGAATATGTGTTGGGATAGCTACAGCTGCTTGAAAGATCTGACTATTCTTGAATAAGAGGTAAGCATGTATGCTAAAGCATACTTGTGGCTTTCTTTACGGATCATTGTGCAAATATCTTCCATGTGGGAATCCTTTCTTTTAAGGCAGATGAGTAAAGGATACTTCCAAGAAGCTCTCTTGGCTATTACATGTTAGTAACTTAGTTTTGGTTTTGTTTTGTTGTTTTTTTTTTTTTTTAATGAATGTAACATAACTTTCATCAACAAGGATTTAAAGCACATAACAAGAGAAACATGGTGAGAGAGCAATTAGCTCTCATTGAGGGGTGCTCTCTGTTATGCTACACCATTGAGTCGTGGGAATACCCACTATTGTCCTAGATCTCCCCAGTACTCTGTCTTCCTTTCCAGGGTGTCACTGTAAAGGCTCCAACCTCTATTAGAGTTTAGCACTGCGAGCATGCAATAGAGGCCATATAAGGTTCATCACAGTATCAGTAATGCTATTGATGCCACACATGCTGCTCTTGATGGAATGATGCAAACCTAGAAGACAAGGTAATCAATTGTAGCTGAGAAGTACTTAGCTGGGGGAGAAGGCATGCTGAAAGACTGGTGTGACCTTTCCAGATCATCACTCCTTTTAGTATAATTAATGAAAATCTGCTTGCTGAAATGAAATATCTATGTGCTTTTTGGGGGGGAGGGGATGAGTTTAGGGAAAGATAACAGTTTTTGAAGAACATACATGACCAGATCTTGTTGTGAAAAAAGGAAGATTGTAAAGAATTAGACAGCTCAGGTATGCACTGTTTCACTGTCAAATTATTGAAATTAATGTCTGTGTCACTATTTGCATCACTACAACATGTCTTCTGACACTTCTGGCAATTTCCCCCTTGACTGAGAATCATTTTTCATCTTCATGATGCACCAGGAATCTTTTATCAGTGCTGCAGAAGTGCAGTGTATGTATTCATAGCTTGGCTTGGAAAGAAAGGTGCTTACAATAGGTTAAGAGCTCAGGCAACTATAATTTCCCTTTTGGCAATGCTCTGTTTGATCCTCTTTTGCACATCAAATAAGTACATTGGAGGTCAAGGCAAGTGAGCAGTGCAACAAACCTGAATGCTGACTGACACTGCCTAGAAGCCTATGTTAGTTAAAACTTGTATTCAGACCATGCTGCCACTGGTTCTGTGTTTAAAAACAAAAGTTTTCAGCTTTCTGCCAACAACCAGAACTGTCCAATTTAAATTAATCAGTTATTTGTCACTGTCTGGTATATTTTGTCTGAGTTGTTATACATTTTTTTTGTTGTTGTTTTCCTCCCATGTTTTATTGCAGCAACAGTTTGGAGACATTTGTCTTGCAGAAAAAAATCTCTAAGAATCGTTGAAACATTTCTTTGGCTTTGTCATAGTAAATTCGTATGTCTAGGAAATGAGACTGGTTGCTTGTTGTTTTCTTCTGGTGCTGCTTCTCAATGGTTAGGTACAATCTTAAACTGCTTCCCTTGAGAAACACAAACAGTATTATGATACTTAATTATTTCACAACCAAAACTATCAAGTGAAAGTAAAACTGATGTAAAATGGATTTTTTGAAAAATACTGTATTCCTGTTGCATGGTGAATAAAAGACCTAACTGATTTTAAATTTTAGAAATATGTATATGTGGTTTTATGGGGGGATTTGGGTTATTATTTTTGAAACGGCAAAACTGCTAGGACTTAGAGGATTTATATGTGTGTGTTTATTTTTAAAAACTCCATCCAGTCACAGGGTATTACTGTAACAACCAGACACTCCATAGAAGAGAGTGATTATGAAGTGAATTTCTTACCTTAGGAAAGAAAATTGCTTTCTAGTCATGGAGAGCTATAGTCAACACATCTATTTCTTCTCACTTCAAGAATATGGTTTCCAGAGTTAAATTCTTGGAACAACTGTCAACAGTTTAGCATGTGGCAGAGAGAATGTGTTCAGCCAGTAGTTGCTTTTAAATCTAGAGTTACCTTTATTATGGATTGTGCTGTCAGTGCACTGCTTCCTATAACCCTACTGCAGTGTGGCTGAAAATTGGGAAGTATTCAAGAATGGTTCACTTGGTTGCTTCTAAAATTCACAACCACCTTCACATCTTATGATGGAGACAAATCTGGATTCAAACTGCTGAACAGTTTCCTACAGGCTGTGTCACAGCAGTGTCCTTGTAGAAAGGTCCCATGGCATTTACAGAGTTTGAAAGCAAGTTAAAGAGCTCCAAGGGTTTTGTTTTATGGAAATGCTGTTGAAATATCAGCAAGATAAGACATTTGTGAATGGTTAGCTTTTTCTAAACCCTTCCAAAAGCATTAAACTGAGGCAAATACAGTGACAAGATTTTATCAGTCCTTTTCTCCCCACCAGCTACAGATAGGAAAGGAGATGACCCTTCATGCCAGAGAAAAACTTGTTCTAAATGTTTATTCTTCAGCTAAAAGGGGCAGTACTGATGCCACAGAAGTCTTAATGATGTTTTGGAGAAAGACATAATGATAAATTTTGGAAGAGGATTAACAATATTAACAATATTGTTAGAATTTGGAAGAGTATTAGCAATAGTCATCTTGCACAATCTTTTTAGTCTTAAGCTTCAGTACTGAAGTAATTTCTTACAGTTCAGGAAGGCTGATGTAAACACAATACTTCTGAGATTCATATTAATCCTGTAGCATTTTGCAGACCTTCAGTTATGTAAAGAACTGGAGCAAAATCATCATTCTGAAATTTGGCAATAGAGACTTGCCTTGTTTTTGAGCAGAATGTGTGGCCTCCTTTAACCTTTCCACCTCTAAGGATATCAACACATGGAAATGAGGATTTTTTTGAAGATAGTGTACTGTGGTGCATTTCCTCCAGCTGCTGTTCACCTGTGTTAGTCTGACCCAGTTCAGAGATGGAAATGGGCCTTCTGTATTCAGCAATACACACTTAGCTCAGCCTTTATGGCTGGTGATGGAGTAGACATAACTTTTTGGATGCCAATAGAAAGCACATTTGTTTAATTGACTCTGATCCTTCACTCTTACCTGCCCAGTGGGATGCTTTAAAAAAAGCATGTTTCTTCTGCATAGATTGTATCAAAGAGTGAAGGTTTGCTTGATGCAAAAATTATTCACTGCATGTCTGCCATCTGTTCTCCCAGTCTTTCAATGCTCAATCTGATCAGTAGAGCTCCTCAATTACTCAAGTGAAAAAACCTTGAGTGAGAAAATGGCATTAATGTTTTATGCCACTTTTTTGGCTGAATAAACAATACCGGAGTGTACAAAGGATTAATAGATACTTCCTGTTGGGCTTCAGCTATATTATTATGAGAAATTTTGTCTGCTAAAATATGAGCCTTGCAGTACCTCTGCAGGCATAAATTGTCTGTTTTTTTGTTTTGAAGGATAGCTTGTTGGCCTGAAGGCAATTTTTTTTTTCATTTACAATGTACTATAGCTTTCACATTCTTTTTCCAGTGCACACCCCCATATGCAGTGTGTTACCTCCCTACATACATTAATGTTAGTACCTTAACAAAGAATCAAATCTAAGTCTTTGTGTATCTAACTGAAAGCTGGTGTTGCATAGAGCTGACCAACAAAAAAATTTAAGAAACGGCAATTTACAATAAAAGCAAAATAATGAAATGTGTTTGACTTTTTTCCCCATCCATGTGGGATTAGGGTATTGCTGTGGGAGCTTGGGATGCAGGTTCCAGTTTTGATTCCTGCAAGATAATTTAGCAGGCAAAAGCTGCTGGCCTCAATTAGGCAAAATAAGGACCCAAACCTGAACATTGTGCCACAAATCTCACCAGTGGCCTCTTGTTGACATGGCTGTACCTTTGTGTTTTCCTTTTCTCAACAATCAGAATTGCCTACCAAAGTTTATCTAACACTGCTCAAATGTAATTTTGTCTTGAATTGCAGGAGGTCAGAGTACAAATTGAAATTTTCTTTTCCTGATTCTAGGCATCACAAGAATAATATTAAGGGATTAAATTCTGCAGTTTCCCTTTTGACACTGAAATTTACTTTTGTATATGGTAAATTTAAATCCACTTCAGTATTATAAATGTGTGTATGTATGAGCATGTGTTTGCAGGGCTGTCTTCTGATCAAGACCTAAGTGAGCTTAAGGTACATTTGATGCTGGCTCACTCCACAGGATTTTGTTTCATTACATTGAAAAGTTGAAGTGCACAGGAGTTTCAATCAAGTTAAAGCTACACAAAACTCAAAATAGCATGAGTTCATGACATTATATACACTAACTGGATGTAAGAAAGGTGTTGATTTATCAGACTGGTGCCTATTCCTTCAGTATGCTGAAAATTTGTAGGGAGTATTGGACAAAGATGCTATAGAAAATTTCAGGCTGTTCTGTTCTTATCTTTGTAAGGATTTCAGAGTTCTAACTGGTTGTTTTGTTTCTTAATCTGTTGTTTTGTTGCTATTTTGTCCCATTTCTAAATATTAAATGTGACTTCTGTGTAGAACTGAATTTGTGTGCTTAAGGTCAGTAAAGTTTTTACAAGTCTCCTATTGTAGAACAGAAGAACAAAGCAGTTTCTTTAGTGTTCAGAGAACGCTGATGCATTTGTTGACCACCAACGCCTTTTCTAAAGTTTTAGGGGATGTGAGGAAGGTATTGTATTAATTGAACCAGATCCAAATCAACTGTTATGGTTTGTATTATGAAAATATTTTAGCAAGCCCATTATAATGTTTCTATCAGAATCAATACACTAATGAAAACAGAATTGAGTGTTATATTTTGGACTAAATTTTTTTACACTGTTTTCTACAAAGGCTTATTAGGGGAAGTAAACTACTTGCATATGGAAGGTATGTTGATCAGAACTAATGGAATGTTTGTGATTGAATTTTCCATAAACCAAGAAAAAGCAGCTGGCAGAATCTTGTCTCTGAATTATGTAATATAATGAGGCATGTTACTGAAGTCCTAGCATAGTTAGGTTTTGAAAAGTTGAAGGTCATTGAGTTCAACCATTAACCCAGCACCACTGTGTTCACCACTTAATGATGTCATCAAGTGCCTCAGCCACATGTTCTCTTTGAATGTTTCCAGGGATCGTGACTCAACTGCTTCCTTGGCCAGCCTGTTCTGGTATTTGATAACCCTCAGTGAATAAATTTTTCTTAATATTTCATTGGAACCTCCACTGGCACAGCTCAAGGCCATTTCCTCTCCTCTTGTCACTTGTTACCTGGAAGAAAGAGAGCCACACCTGGCTGTACATTGCTTTTAGGCAGTTGTAGAAGTGCTAAACTTTACCCTGAACCTCCTTTTCTGCAGGCTAAACACCCTTAGCTCTCTCATGCATTTCTCACAGGAATTGTTCTGCAGACCCTTCACCACCTCTGTTGCCCTTCTCTGGATGTGCTTCAACACCTCAATGTCCTTCTTGTCATGAGGGGCCCAAAACTGGACACAGCACTTGAGAGGCAGCCTCACCCATGCAGAGTACAGTAGGACAATCCCTGCTCTGGTCCTGCTGACCATATTATTGTTGGCCAGGATGCCATTTGCCTTCTTGGCCACCTGGCCAAATGCTGGCTTGTGTTCAGCTGGTTCTGGATCAGGACCCCCAGGTCCTTTTCTTCTGAGCAGTTTCCCAGCCACTCTTCCCCAGCCTGTTGTGCTGCATGGAGTTGTTGTGACCCAACACTCTGCCTTTTTGAACCTCATACCCTTGCTTTAGCCCAACAATCTGGCCTGTCCAGATTGCTCTGGAGACCCTTCCTGCTCTTCAGGAGATCAGCACTCCCACCCAGCTTGGTGTTGTCTGTGAACTTGACAGAAGTTGTGCTGCAATCCCTTTGCCCACATCATTGATATTAAGCAGGACTGGTCCCAGTACTGAGCCCCAGGTAACTGCACCTGTGACCAGCCACCAGCTGAATTTAAGGTCATTCACCACCATGCTCTGGGCTCAGCCATCCAGCCAGTTTTTACCCAGTGGAAAGTACACCCCACTACACCATGAGAAGCCAGCTTCTCCAGGAGAGTCATGTGGGAAGCTTTCACTTTACTGAAGTGCAGGTAGACTATCCACAGCCTTTTCCTCATAGGGAAATGGGTTGCATTGTCATAGGAGATCAAGTCAGTGATGCAAGATCTGTCTTTCCCAATCTCATGCTGTCTGGGCCTTATTCCCTAGCTGTGCTGCACGTCAGATGATCTCCTCTGTGACTTTTTCTGGCATTGAAGTCAGGCTGACAGGCTCTAAACTTGGTCTCATCCAGGATTTGAACCTGAGACCTCTTGTACCCTATGGGGAGAATCATACCCCTAGATCAACAAGCTGACATGGTTATATTGATACATATGGGTGTATAATTATTGCTCTCACTTCTGAATATTGGAAAATAAAAAAAAAGAAAATAACCAAAACCAAAAAACCCCGAAGGCTTTAATTTTCAGTAAGAACTTAGAAAACTCAAGAAAGCAAATCCAAACTCTTGTTATTTCATTGCAATATTCTGAATGATGAATATGGATGGAAGGACATAGGGTGACAAAAGGCATCCGTATTGGCAAAGATCTGATGGACGGAGAAATTGTTCTATTTGAGTCTTTTTTATAAGTTCAAAGTGGCTTTTAAAGAGCTTGTGAAGTTGTTATAAAGCTAATTCAGTACAGTGAAGTGCAAGGTAACAAACTCGGGAAAGCAGTTTGAAATGCTCAAACCCCACTGATGGGTCCTAAGTTGAATTCTGCTTTTCAATCATACACTTGTCTTTGTTACTGGATTACTGAAAATATCTGCTTAGTGAACAGTTATGGTTAAAATGATTAAAAATTACACTTAACAATAGCTTTTTAATAAGAAAGGGTTGAGAACATACTAGAAACATATGTTGCTGTTTAGCAGAGCATATGTAAAGTATTTTTGGTTTTTTGTTTTGTTGGGTTTTTTTAGCTTTTTTCATTTTGGAGAAGAACAGAGGGGGCAGGGCTAGGAAGAAAACAGTAGAAAGAAATAAGAAACGCTTCATTTCTTTGTGGTCTTAGTGGAAAAGTTTCCATTGACTGAAGGAGTATATCAGCAAGACTTTTGTGGGGGACTGTGATGAACGTTTTAAATAGGGAAGAATAAAGATAACAAGAATTCTGGACTTGTAAGAGTTCTTCAGTTATTACTAAATGAAGAGGAGTTAAATAATAAAGATTGTGGTCATCTGGATTTATTGATTTTTCAAGTAGGGATAACGTGTTTATTTAATGAGGAGAGCGGAAAAAACCATCTTTTCAAGCAGCACTTGTGGAAAAATTAATTTTATTTGCTCTTGATGCATAAATAGTTTAAGAATCTCAAGTTGTCTCTCTGAATGTTTTCCTGAGAACAATAAAAAGAAAATAGAGAAAATGGGGTAGGAAAGAAATATCTTGTATCTCTCACTGCTCATCTCAAACAGAATAAATGAGACTAAGTAAATTTTTTTTGAAACTGGAGAACTAGAGAAAATTAATTTTTGTTTATTTTGAGTATAGGGCTATAAGAAAGCTGTGCCATATCAATTTCTGTGCTTTTAAGTATGTGCCAGGTGCTGACCATCGCATGTAGGAAGATACCTCTCCTAAAGGAAGGCACCTTCAGATCTGCAGCCTATCCGTGCTTTAATCTAAAGAGTCTTTGTTGCTCTTGGATCAGGTGAGGTCATGTCTTAGACATCAGTGGTTAGGGTGATGATTGCTTACATTACATATACAATTTTTGTCTAGTATTATTTGCCTCATCTAGATCTCTTTAACTGTTGTGCCATGACCCTTAAAGGGATGGCCTTGTACATACAATACTAAAGAAACCACAGAACTACTGAATGCAATAGACTATCTTAGAACTTCAGGGGTCTTTAAAAGATTGTAAAGTGAAAAGAGGGGCTCCTGTGTCTTAAAATATGCATAAATTATGATTTCATTTCTGTTTCAGGCATTGGTGACACAACTCCTATGGTTTATGATATGAGTGGCCTGAGGCAACAGAATTTAAGAAATAATGCGCTCCATTATTCTCTATAATGAGTTTAGCACACAACAGGAGTGTGTACTGGCTGTTTGCTAAGGACTGTGGTCTTCAGGGGGCAGAGTAACTGAGTTTTACTTGTGTGTATTATAGGTGTTGACATTACTGTATTTGACTTTGTCAGCAGTTAAAATCTGTTAACACTTTCCTGAATATGAAGTGTGAGAACACTTATTTATTTTCTTTCCAATGTTAGCAGTAAGCCTTTAGCCAGATAGTGAATATAGGGGGAATTTTCATGTGTTGCAGGTTTTGTTGGTTTCTTGTTTTGCCAGTGGCAGGGTTTGTTTTGCTTATGGGCACTGTGGCTGTTACATATTCTTACAAGCTCTTGTATCCTTGGCATTTTTTAGATAAAATATTCTCATTTGTCTTTGAGATTTTTTTTCCCCTCCTTTCTCTTTGAAAAAAAGTTAAAGTTGTCCTGCAAATGTTGAAAACTGAATCTTGAACACTTCTCTCTTTTTGCAGAACCTGATCTGCAAAAGCAATAGTAGCTCAAGCCTCTGAATTCACCTGGTATATCTACAGGTTGTCCTGGAAAGGCTCTCTGAGACTGATTTAACTAGTTCAGTCCTGGGACAGAAAAAATATTCTAGACTTCTCTGTTAAGACCGTTAAACAGGACAGTAGATCTTTAGGTAGGAACAGGTTTTAATCTTCCTTGGTTTTTCCTTGGCACAAATTACGTAGAGGAAAAGCACTAGACAGTTTTAGAAAAAAGTCATTAGAATGGATTACATTTTCCAGAAGACTGTTGCTTTCATTAGAATAACTGATAACTTTGATTCTCCCTACTCCTCCAATATTTTTTCTCAGCTCATGGGAGAGTATTCCTTTCCCAAAGAAGTATTACAAAGATGATGTGATAATCTTAGTAGGGATATGCGAAGGGTTGGATTAATCTGAAATACTTTGTGAAGTTAAAATTTTCTTTTATTTAGAATGTATTGATATTTGTATGTCAAGCATTATAAGGGCAAATCACAATTTGTTTTCAGGCGTTGCTTCTTGACACTCATGGGTGTTGTATATTTTTTTTGGTCAAATAACGCACCCGTGACAAAGAATGGCAGTGTATTTTTGCTGCTTTTATACATGAATTTTACCAGTCTGTACTTCAGTGCTATGGAAATAGTACTCACACATACACTCCAACCAAAGAAAAATCCTAAGCTGTGAAAAAAAAACCAACATGTAGTGCAAAACAAAACTGCCATAGAGAGAAAGGAATTCTCTGCAAAGTTCCTATAACATTTTTAATTATTTCCTGTTATATTAATTTTTCTGCAATAATTGTCAAGTTTTTTTATTGCCTCTGACTATTTAGAAGATATTTTCAACTTTTTTAATTCACATCTGGGCAGGATGAGGAAATTCAGAAAGAACATAATGTATCAGAATTCTAAAAGAGGTCTGATAGAATAAGATGGAACCCTAATAACATGCTTAGAAAAATGCAGCTCTAAAATGCAAAAAGCACTAGAAAAGCAAGCAAGGTATGCTGTTTATTATTGGTGCACATTTGCATAACTCAATAGTTCATAAGCATACATTAAAATGTTTCTGGTTATGAACACAATATAACGTATGACACATCCTAATTGTAAAAATATATTTTAGTTGACTGAAGTATTTATGATGGTGTTTAGCACAATTAGACATGTTCATAACACTCAGTGTTAACTGTTGTGCTCTAGCAAATTAGTGTTTCCAATTAATTGTCCTGCTGAATGTGTGATTACAGAATACCCCTTATCAGACTTGAACATCATGGGCAATAGCTAGAGAAAAATAATTACTTAAACTTTCTAGTGTATATTTGGGTGCTAATAGTTTCACTGTTGTTCCCCTGCCCCAGTTAGGTGACATGAAATTTGATTTATTTTTGTTTTTCCCATGAAGATGATAATTCCTTGTGCTTTTATGCTTTAAAAGTCTTGGTGAAGTTATCTAGATAACTTATTATTAATAAAAACATTTGTCCACAGGTGCATGATTATCCCAATTTTTTTGTTATTGGACCTAAATAGGATAGAAAAACATGCTCTTTCCACTGAATGATTTATAAAGAGAACTGCCTGTAAATCCTATCAACTTTTGACATCATTTTACCTATATCTAGATCTTTTCTCTGGACTCACAATTACATGATTTTCTGAAACCTACTTGCCATGTCGGCCAATAAGCAAACAATGTGTGTTAATCATTGTGAAAATGGTGATATGTACAGTCACTAAAGACTTTAGAATATTATTTGCTCATTGTAGTTACAGATGCATATATTCTGCATATGATTTTATGAATAAAAAATAGCATAGCTATTAACACAGGTGAGGGCAAATAGTATTTATGCTTAATACATTATTTTTGTTTACAGTCCATAAATTACTTATATGAAGGCATTGTTAGAACTTCAGAAGAAATGATCACAGAGGACAGTAGTTATTGGAGCTTTTCACAAATGTTTCTTTAACCTTCTTGGAACTGGGACACCAAATTCACTGGCACATATGCAATGGTGTGTTCTTTGTAAGTGCTTTTTCTAAATCATAATTGCTTTAACTCTGAACCCAGTGGTGAGATGATCTCTAAAGTCATAATTTTTAACTTACAGGACAACCATTTATCTGGCATGCTTTATTGAAAGCATCAACTTTGATGAAAACCAGCGTGAATCTCTTTAGCTATGTTCATGATCACTTAGTTGGCAGATTCATGTTAGGGAATAGCCATTATCAAGTCAGAACTCTTGTGGGCTTATTCTGCTACCTTGCATTACCCTGGTATCTTACCTGAGAGAAAAGTATAAGTATATCCATGGGAATAGGATTAAATTTTAATTGCTCCTTGACCATAGCCAGAAAAATTCTTAGTGGAATCTCTTTGCAATATTTTTGTCAGGATGATGATGCACACCCAGCAGGCTCTGAAAAGTAGCTTTCCTGCCCATTCAGAGTTGAGACTCCCAATTACACTCTTTAATTGGGGATCCTGTGATGTTGCATGTGATGGGGGATGTCTGCACCTACCTGATGTGGGTGACACTTTGCAGAACTTGCAATTTGAAGTGATCTTATGACATCCTTCTACCAAGCCACCTGACCTTCCTTCCAGAGGTGATGGTTTCTTTTTTTTCCCTAATATCTAGTCTTAAATTCTCTTTTTAACCAAGCTGGTCTTCTTCCCCGTCAACTTGTCTTTCTACACCTAGCCACAGACTGCTCCTGAACATTAAATTATTATTTTTTAAGCACATCCAGCTTTCCTGGGCTCCTTTTCCTTTCAGGACTGACTCCCAAGGGATTCTGTCTACCAGTGTCCTTTAACAGATCTTGCAGGGCATCTCCTCTGGAAGGCTCACTTATCAGTTGTGTTAGGAACTTGTCTTCTGCATCCTCTGGGAACCTTCTGGGTTGCTTCCTCTCTGCTATTTTGTATTTCCAATAGCCATCTGAAGTTGACATTTCCCATGAGTACAAAGTGCTGTTATAGATGATATCCACAGATATTAGTGCTGGATGCTTAAATGGTACCTCCCTCACAGGCAACTTCTGTTTCAGTTGCTGTTCAGGAAAGACGGATTCAGCCTGAGAAGTGACATCAGTTATTCTTCCAAGTCTTGTTCAATTTGTTTGATTAAAACATTAGGCTTATAAAGCTCAGATGCTAGAAATTTAAACTTGATGGTGTGAGGTTTGATGGATGTTTTTGTGTGCTGCTAAGACACCTCATCTGCAATACTTTTCCTAAAGCACCATCTCTAATCTGAAACTGATCAATGTACAAAACAATGGATGAGACTGGATTTGTAGGCTACCAAATTGATTTATGGCCTTGATTCCTAGATGTTTTTGTTAGAGTAATGCTTGAAGTTAGTTTGCAAGAAAGGTTCACAGCTAGTCAGCAGGGAGATGCAATTACTTCCTAAACATATCACTCTTATAGGAGGAGGATACGTTTACTATTTTGTCTCTTGAAATGCTATCACTGCTTTATAGAAATTAAAAACTGACTGCTTTTTTTCAAGTGCCTAAGAAGTTAAGCACCTGTGTGGGTCTCTGCATGGAAGCTGAAGGCAATCCTTTCAGTATGCTCAAACCAGTTAAATAATTGTATCAAAGTGAAATAGAAATAAATCCTTACTGTTGCAAGAGGTGCTATAATCTTGAACAAACTGTTAGGTTGGGCAGCATGAAAGGCTGTATACATCCTTCATATTTTGTATTTACTTGCTCAGGATAATGCCTAATATATTGAAGGTCTGTTCCTTAACACTTTCTAGTTTAGGGAAAGTATTCAGCCCCAATATTCTTCTGTCAGAACCAAATAAAATTGTGGAGTTATGTAATAAGCCATGGATTTATTGACAGCAGATGTAGGGTATATATACTGAAGCTCATAAAAAATGCATTTATAACAAATATTTGTATTAATGGAGGAGTTAGCCTCAGAATTAAATTACTGGAAGTCAGAAAACATGCAAGTCCAGATAGAGGTGCTCAGTTCAGTACCTCTAATTCCCTCTATTTTTCAAGTTTCTATAGTGTTTTTGTGGTTTTTATTTTTGGTTTTTTTTTTGTTTTTGCGAAGAGGGCAAGTAATACAAACTAATGTGTGAATTGGAAAGTGCTGTGTACATTTTTAGAGAGAAGTTGTAATGTAAAAATAAATGAAGCCTACTTATAGAATGGGGGGAGGCCATTTATGCTTTTATATGTCACCATATGTTGAAGTTAGGAGTTCTCTTTATGGACCTGTAGCCTTCCTTACTGTTCTTATCAAATTGCTTTTTATTTATAATATAGCTAATTGGAGCTCCATAGAGGGTTTTTTGTCAAAGTCATTTCTTGCAGCATCAAGAACATGTTCAGTACAACATGGAATTTTTGAGCCAACCATTTCCATTTTTGAGTATCCATTTCCATTGGAAGTTTTTTTTTGTCACCTCCCCTGATATTTTTTTCTCCTTCCTGTATCCTTTTTGGAGTTCTATTTCTATTTTCATTACAATTGCTCAAACATTTGTTTCTTTTATGTGGATTCTGGGTCCATGTCTTCTCTGACCCTGCCTCATGTTGTCTTGCTTTATGAGGAGAATGGAAGATGGAATTTATTGCTTTGTTGTCTCCTCACGGTTACTTGGACCTTGTCTGCCACTTAGAACTTAAAAAATATGCTCCAACTTTTTCTCAATGAACTTGGTAAAAGAGAATTAACTCTGATTTTTTTTTTTTAAGCTTTGTTTCTTAGGGTAAGCACACAACCTTCCTTCCTCTGTCTGCATGTCTCTGTTTTAGTCATTCAGTTGGTCACCATGTGTATTCATTGAATATAGATGGCAAGAGAAATCAAAGGTACTAGTTAATAGAATTTTTAAAATTAAAATGACTGCATAGATGTACAAGTAAATTCAAACTGAAGAAAAACTCAAGTATTGATGGAAGTATAACATATTATGTACAAGAAATCTAACTACAAATTGTATAACCATTTATATGTTTCTGAGAGGGGAAGCTTTGCCCAAAACTTGGGAGTGATTAGAGACAGGCATCCTGACATTCTGTAAGGGTTTTTTGTGTTTTGTTTGAATCTGTAAGAGTGCTCTGTCATAGAATATTTTATTAAATCCTTAACATGTCAGTTTGCTTCCCTTGGTGACTTCAGTCTTCTCCAATCACTAGTTAAGCTGTCTTGTTTTCTTGCTGAGCTTTTCCTGTCCGTTACTGAATGCTCATTGCGGCACAATGCTACAGGTAATGCATCAAAATAGTTTTTTAGGCTCAGAGAGGAAAAGTATTTGCCTTGTGACTTCTCCCATTGTGCCCAAAGGTACCCTCCTGTTCAGTGACCTAGTGAATGACAAAGAGAAATGAAAGGGGACTTCTGTCTTCATGCTCTACGCTGCTGGAAGAAGAGAAGCCCAGCTGCTTTTAGACAGCAAGACTGAGGACAGAACCAAATTGCACACTGTGAATAATTAGAACAACATGGATTTAATATCATTATTGCCAGGCATTATTGTAGTCATTTCATCGCAACTGCTTTGTTCCTGATTTCCATAAATAGCATGAGGTTCTAGGCAATCAGAGCAAACAAATTCAGATTCAGTTACCTAAGTTATTGCTCATATACTTCTCCAGCTTTTGTTTTGCCTCTTCAGTATATTATTTTTGTTTGACCCAGATAACTTTTCATTTGATTCCTTGAAGACAGTAACAGAAATGTTAAGAATATTCCTTCTTTTTGGATGATTTTGAATAGCCTTTCATTGATCCTCTTCCATTATATTTTGAATTTCAACAGCCTTGTTGGCACATGGATAGATACTGCCTTGTAAATGGTAAAAAATAAGAAGCAGCAGAGGAAGCATGAGGAAGGGGAGAGGATGGGGCTTTGTGGCTATAAAATCAAAAGTGGTGTTGGTGGCTGTAGTAACTCTGAAGGTCAGCACTGTATAAATGTAAAATTCCATCTTCTGTGAGATGTGACCAATGAAAAACTTGAGTGTAATCTGTGACATCCACCGATGAGCCATAGGACTGAGTAGTACAGACGTCTTCTGGAGAATGGAATAATGGAGTTTAAGGTCTGTAATTAAGAAGTCCAGAATAGAAAGTTTGGATGTAGCTTTATGGTGAAAAAATATTTACATAATAAATGTTTCCTGGTCATACTGTTGTTGATTTGCTGAGAATTTTTTTTGCCGGGGGGGGTGGGGAGTGGGGCTGGGACAGCGAAAACTAAGCTTTTAAAGGGAGTTGCACAGTGGAGGTGGTCACTACATGTATTAACACTGCTAAGTCAGATTTATTTAGTAGTTCATTCCTGAAGCAGGCCATACCTGTATAATTTGATATTCCGGTGGATGAGGAATCTGAGATACTGCCAGTAACTTGCATATGGAAGTCGTTTGCTCTGGAAAGCATCCCTTTTGTGATGCTCTGACTTCTAGCCCTACATAAACTGGCCAGACATCAGTCAGAAGCTGCACTCATGTTTTCTGCAAGGTATAGGTTTACACTGGTGAGCTGATTTACATCAGGACTGTGGTTTTGGTATTGATGCCCCAGTGTTTGTGCTTGCCTTGCTTTGGCTTATCTCATAAGTTGGTCATGGAGCACAAAACCTGACTTTTAGATGAGCCTGTTTGAGGCAAGGTCATCTCCAGTGTTCCTGCACGGAATTAGTGCTCGGCTGCTGGACTCAGACTGGGGACAGTCAGAAGTGCATTGTTGGCACGTGCACCACTTGAGTGCTGAGTTGCTCCTGCTGGGCTGTAGCTCCTCAGCTTTGCAGAACTATTTGCCAGCACACCCTTAGCTTTTGGCACAAAAGCCATGGGTTGCTGACTGCTGTAGCAAAAACCACAATGATCACTAGGGGTGAGTTAGATCTGAACAGAATATCTTAATAATGTCTCTGTCTGACTCGAGTGCTTGACCTAATCATGACTATATATCTGGTTTTGTAATGTGTTGATGGAAGGTGTTTTGCTCAAAGCTGTGTAATACTTTGGATATACAATTTTTTTAAGTGGTAAAGATCTGATTTTCATTTGTATTTTATTTTTACTGTTAATTCCTCATTGCTGAATTGCCATTCATGATTCCTTTTGTCCCACAACACTTCATCTGTTATTTTTCTGTGTCTCTTTTGTGTAATTTTAATTGAATACTTCCTTCTTAATTAGGTATGTGGCTACAAGTTTTAAGGAAAAATCCTGGCAATTGATTTCCCACTCCAAATATGTGTTTAGAATATTTTTATTGTTGATACAGTGCTATTAAACCATAGCAGAGAACCTTAATATCAGCCTAGCTTACTTAGGTGATTTTGAGAGGCATTTTTTTCTGGTATCCTTTCTAATGCTTTGATCAATGGGGAGAATAATCCCCCAAGCCCATCTGCTTCTAATATTTGAGTGAAAATAAGAGCTGAGTTTTGAATGAAAATGGGAGCAGAGTTTAGTTATAATTTTCAGGTGGATAATCTCTGGTGGTTGTTGTATTTTGTCAGGGTATCAGCATCCAAAAAAGTCATGAAACCAGCTGAGCTAGGAATGTTAAGGAAGCAGCTACTCTTCATCTCTGTGGTAATCCCATAGAAGTGACACTGCTGGAGAATCAAAAACATTTAGGGTGAGGAAATGAAATGGAATAATTTTTTTTAAGAATACTTTGACTTCAACAGCCACAGTACTGTATTCTATTCTCCATAATTTTTTGCAAGCTAAGCTGGAGCTGGTGAAGTTAGTGTAACATACTGTGTAAAGTATTTTTCATGCAAGGCCTGTTTCCCAAAATTCTTCAGGGTTGAGCAATGTGGTGTTATTGTGATACCAAAATTTATTATACTGATAGGAGTGAGGGAACACTGAAATTGGATGATGTGAACAGTTTTGTTGTTTTAAAGTATTTACTATTATACACAAACTATTTACAAAGCCAGCCAAAACTTTTCTGTATTAAAAGGGTTGTTCAACAGCAGCACATTATCATGTTTGCTGTATGTTTTAAACTGGAATGCAAATATACTTAAGACTGTTGTGAAGATGTTGGTCCAGTGGTCTCAAACATACATGAGTGCTCTTTTTTTATATGAAACAACCTGATGTTTTTAAACCCTTAGAAACACTGGAGGTTCTTAAAATTTTTAAAGGTTTAACTAGGTTTCATCTCATATTGAGAAAAAATTAATTTGATTTGAATCGGTTTGCTTGCTCCTTACAATTACTAGAAAGGCCTGTTTATCATCTCTGATATTCCCTTTTAATTTAGATAGTATATGGTCAAATTAAAATTTATGAATTACTTGATCCTTTTACCTTAAAGTTTCTCATATAGTTCCTATGTATGATTTTAAAAATATTTACTTGGAATCTTCAATACTTGTGTGCCCTAAATATATTCAGACTTTCTTTTTGAACTTGTTTATATTTAGAGCATGGGTGAAACCTGTTTGTTCCTCTTTAAATATTTTGCCAAGTCTGGGAAATTTCCAGAGGAAAATCAGAATTCTCACTGTGTGTTCCTTAGCAAGGTATTCAGGACACCATAAAATAACAAAAATCTTCTCAAGCACAGCTCTTGTTACCTACAGCTTTTGTATAACATTCAACACCAGCTGGTGGATCTTTATATAAAGAACGTAAGTATATTTGCAACACCATTTTCAACTCTACTGAAACAAAATGAAATGCCTTGGGGACATGTCTCTACTTGCACATATTTTAAACCTTCCAGTAAGGATGTGCATGCTTATGTAATAATAACTTTCTCTGATGTTTTTGATGCACCCCAGTGAAATGATACCAGCTCTTGCAGCTTTCTCAACTAGTGAGTTGAGAAAGACAGCACAACCTATGTTAATGGATTGTAAATATCATTGTTTAAGCTTCTCTTGCAGCTCCACTAGGTTTTGATATGCTTTTCTGCCCTCTTAAATATTTATACTCATCCATGCTTGGCAGCTGAAGAAAGTCTGTCCAAGCAAGTCTTTTGGCCTAATCAATGTAAATTCATATAAGTTCCTTTCTGGAGTGCTGAAGGCAGAGGAAACAACTGGAATGCTGCTGTGGTAATCTCCATTCTAGCCACACGTCAGCAGCAAACTCACTGTCTTGTGACGTGGGGAGTGAGAGTGGGTCAACATTCCTCGGCATCTGAATAAACTAAATGCTTGCAGTACAAAACACACTACTCTGTGTCCTGCCATTCACTGTTAAAACTTTAAGGATTTAAAACTGTAAGCATTTTCAATATCATGAATTGCAATAGCAGCTCTTTACCACACTCACTCCTCTTCATCTGTGGAACAGTATATTCTATTTTTTTCCTGTGTTGTACGGTTGGTGTGAATATGGGAGTGCTTATGGAAACTGTTCTGGGAAACATGGTGAATGGCTAGCAATCCCTGAACTGTAAGGGCCTCAAACCAGCAGAAGCTGCCTTGTAGTAAATTCAGGGAAACTTACAAGAGGATCCCAATTTTGGATCGCTTACAGCATACTGGCAGGTTTGTGTTAGAAGGATATCTAGCTGTTATTAGGGTTTTAAGGATGTCCAGCTCTTGCAGGTGCTAAAAATAGTGGTAGAGGTGGTATAAAAGTCCCAAGGATTTTTCCTCCTAGGAGAGGAGGTAGCATGGCAATATGGGTACCAGATTCCTGCAACGCCTAGCTCTTTTCCTCTTTGATAATGATGATCCAATTACTGTTGGAAATCAATGAGTTTTGAATGCCTTTCTTTTTGCAGCAACTAGAACTGAGTTTGCTCTGATTAAATGTGTTCAGACATAGTTGGTGCCGTCTAGGTGTTCGAGTTCTGGAGAGAGGAGTAAAGGTAGGAGCAGCTGGACACACTTGGCTAGCTGCAGGTTTTGCAGATGTGGGAGAAGAGATGGCATGTAGCGAGCATGTAGGAGCCCTTCCCTCTGGCAAGATGTCAGGATCCATTTGGCAGACTGACGCTCAGCCTGAACGAGGGCTGAGCCTGCCTTGGAGAGCCCAGCTGAGGCAGGTGCTTGTGCACTTGGCAGCAGTTTGGGCTCTGGGCTTTGCTGTCTTGGGAAGGAGAGGTCTGCTGGAAACTGATAAATTGCTGTGACAAAGATTTTCTTGTGCCTGGTGATGATGTTATGGAGTAACTACACTGTAAAGAACTGATTTAAGTGCATGTTCAGCACAGCTGGTACTACATCACGAGGGTTTTTCTAACGTATTTATAGCAGAGAATGTGTTAATGCCTCTCACTCTTTTCCTTAATGTAGTTAGGGATAAATATTTGAAGAAAGTTTCAGTTAAGCTGTTTAGTTCAGTGAGGTTCATTTACAACTCACTGTACCTTGCTGATGTGACTGATCCACTTGAACCCTATGGACTCTATTACACATCTATGACATGGTGGTTGTGGTGCAGAAGGACTGAAGACTGAAGCTGACTATCAGTACTGAGAGCATTACTGTGCAGGGTGGGATTTGTGCCATTTAATATGTCTAGTACAGCATTTAGCATCTGGCCTAAACTGTAGTTCTATCTCTTCTCCTATTCCCATAGAGTCGAGGAAAGGAAAGATTACTTCTCTCAACTAATTTATGCTATTTACATCTTTTTACACATCTTATTTTAGAGTATGGTGTATCATATTTATGGCAGTAGATATTTCCTTAAATGGATTAGCTAAAGTATGTTGGAAAGTTTAGTTGTCTAACCTAATATAGTTAAATTATTCTAAGTTGATCTTTATATGCAGGCCAACTGGTGTCTTGCAATTGGTTTTGTAAAGATATGAGCATAAATGTATGACACTATCAACTGTTTGGTATTAACCTGCCCCCTTTCCTTTCTAAAATACAACACAAAATTCATTCTAAATTTAATTTTCTTATTTTCACTGGGTGATTTCAAAAGCCAAAACAAATCTGAAAAGTTGGAATAAAAATTAAAGAATTGCAGGTTCTAAGTCTATTTACTCCTAATTGCGGTCTAGACAATTGAAGAAAAACAAAGAAAATGTTTTGATCTTAGTAAATGCTGCTTCTGTAGTGGGCTTAAATATAATTCAAATGGTAATCTTATGGTTAAAAACAAATCAAAAGAGAAAAATCAGCAAAACAAGTCTGTGAGCTATAGATGTTTTGCATTTGGAAACTGGGTACACTTGATTCAAGCTCTCATTAAGCAATATTGGCTACAGAACATTTTCCATGTGTTTTACGTATATTTTGTGTCATGTTTTGGCATATGACCAGACAAAATAATAAAACTTCCATTTGGGAGTTCAGAATAAAATCTCTTTGCTAAAGCCTGTTTGAATTAATTCTCCTTTAGATTTTGCCAATTGAGTGATGTAGCTGTGGTCTGTAATCATTTTGCTTGCTTAAGCATATGTGATATAAAAA
This sequence comes from Zonotrichia albicollis, assembly GCF_047830755.1. Classification (NCBI taxonomy): domain Eukaryota; kingdom Metazoa; phylum Chordata; class Aves; order Passeriformes; family Passerellidae; genus Zonotrichia; species Zonotrichia albicollis. Next base: position 34,982,528 of record NC_133824.1, read on the forward strand.
ATAGTGTTTATAATGCAGTTGTCACATTGATGCACAAGGATGTGCTGGCTCAGGGCATCCATTGCTGATATGTGCATGGTTTCTCAGCTGTAGGTGTTGAGGGATATATTGTTAGCTAAGATTTTTCCAGGAGAATGAATCTTTAGAACCTTTAGCAATGTTCAGTCAAGTCTGAAGTTTTGGTGCTCCAAATGGCCAGGAGCCATCATCTTTGGACCTTTAAATGGTATAGGGGAATGGAAAGCTTATGAGTCTACTGATATAATAGCATGGCAATGGGATTAGTGTTGATCACTTTGTTCAGGAGAGAGGCTTGATTGAGGGTGATGTCTGGCAATATTACGTTAGGTTGCTGTGTAATCCACTCTGTAATAGCGGTTGCCAGCTTTGACTTTGGCCATTAATCACAGTTTGTCCTCCACACGTACTCAGCTGGGGTTGAGCACCATGAGCCTTCCCTGTACAGCTATCTGTGATTCAATATCAAATTCTACTCAGTGTATCAACAGTCAGGCTACATCAGACTGTTTTCAATCACAGCGAAATGCGGAGCTAGAAAAGACCTCTATTCAGTATCTCTTTCAAATACTTTTCCAACTTTTAACCTTGACCTAGATTTGTGTAGCTCTCCCAAGAGAATTTGAAGTTCGTCCAAGTACCATGCCTTATACGCAAACATTCCTTGTGTGTGCTATATCTATCTAAAGGGAACAGCAAATGAGATTGTCACTCTGAAGGGTTATACTTCTATAAAATATATAAACTTCTCATGTGTTATCTGATAATTTGACATACTAGTATTTTAATGAGAAACCAGTTTATTTCTAGAAGTCATCATAACTTCCTCATAACTTGCTCTAAAACTCAGTTCCAATCAGATCCAATAACATCTGATACCTCTTGTACTGAGACCAGCTTATCTTCATCACAACTTTGCATTTACACAAAGATCATTCCCCAAAATTTAGTTACTTGCATCTCATTTATGTGAGGCTGTCTGAGCACCTGGATGTATTTGTTCCCTAGTTCTTTCCCTTTCCAAAAAATTATTATTCAGAAGGAGAGATAATTACAAGGTTGAAAATGAATGGTCTAATCCACTGCCTTGAATTTCCTCACTTTCCTGTGTTCATATTTTTTGGCTGGGTGTGGGAAGCACAAGCTGAATGTGGATTCCCATGCTGGCTGCTGTCTGTCCACTGCCACCTGTTTCTTTCCAGAATATCTCAGGTGTGTACCTGTTCTCTAGCTCATGATTTAGGGGAATTGCAGGTTTGAATCTCCTGTATCTTTAAATTGGCTCTATACCACGTGCTTTTAAATTCTGTGGAGCAAGGAAGTTTTTTGACTTGGAAAAAAACTTGGAAACATCTCTGCTGCCTGTTGTCTACAAACCCCAGGGAACTTAGGGAGTTTAATCTCCTCTGCCTAGGGATGAACTACTTTTGTCTGTCACCTCTTGTCTGTTAATGCTAAAGCAATCCTGCTTGGCAAAATTGCTCATTTACCTCCAGCTCTTGGGAAGAAAATCATCTTAGTATTTTAAACCAGGTTTTTTCTTGTTGCTGCTTGAGTTAGCAGCTCTTCATACTCTAGTCTCTATTAGTTCCTCTGGCCAGAGAAACAGTCTGACTTCTGGGGCTTGGGTGAAAAAGGACGAGTTCAACTGAGAAATTGCTGTAAAAGTAGCCTCAGTGAAAGGCCCTTATGGCTCCAAAGTTGATAATAAAGGGTAGAATTCAATGCAAGGCCACTGAAATATAGAAATTGAAAGCCAGAATTTTGGGGACCTGGTGAAGCTGACCCTGTTAGTACCTCAGTGATGAAAGTTGAGAGGACCTTCTCTTGACTCCACCTGTTTTTTTGTAATTCTAAAACTGAATTACTTCAAGTGATTTTACAACCTTTACTTTGCTATTTATATTCTTTTCTTTTAAGAGAAATTATCTTCAAGAATAAAACACACTTCTGTAATGTGACTAAAAACTTCAACAGTGTTTTGGGATTTATTCTGTTATTTTCACCCAACATAGATCAGAATTTAAATACATTTATGAGATTATATTCCTTCTGGAAGAACACTTCAAGCACAAAATAGCATAATAATGCTTTGGAACCTTTAATGAAAAGGTTAATGTAACAAATGCCCACGCAGTTAAGGCTCTTCCATACAAGTTATTGTTATACTGTGTGATCAGAAAAAGGTATGACAAGACAAGGACTGAGATTGCTTAATTGATGTTGACCTCTGTGTCTTTATTTTGTTGCTCTCTTTGTTAGTTCTCCTGGCAGCTGTAGCAGTTGGTGCCTAAACCAAATATAGTCTGGAAAACTGCATCCTAGAGAAAATATTGAACATCTAAGAAACATGATGTGAATTCTGATCTGTGCCTAGAAGATACTTTTCACTTAGTTGCTATTCAGAGAGACTCAATTTAGAATGCTTTGTGCTGTTCCCAGTCTCATTCTTTCCACAGAAAGGTAAAAAGTAGATGGAAAGAGATAAGGAACTGTTGATGAAAACAGGTAATGATATCTCAAAGTAATTTGAATAGAACGATTGGAAGATTGAATTAAGCCGGTATGAAAAAAGCATGCCTGAGTCCGTTTTTTGCAGGGTTGGGCAGTCAGAAGGTTCAAGGTTTTTAAAATACCCAGTGCAGGAGTAATGGAGTAGTGACCAAACCAAAGAATTTATCTGTGGAAAGGGAGGTTGTCCAGTAGGTGATGAACAGTAGTTGTTGGTCAGTGTTCTGAGGCCACATTAGAGCTGTAGTTGGAATCAGAAAGAGAAGCTGTATTCACATGACTATTACTTCACCAGGTGCTAGAGGAGCAATAGTTTCCTCATTGACTTTGAGGAGCATAAGAGAACAAACAGCTGGATTAAGTGACCTTACTCTGTCTGCTTTCAGTTTTGAAAATGAATCTAGACCAGTGTGAGTATCCTTATCAGTCATGCCATCTGCAGTGACTGTGCTGCTGTAGCCATCCTGTTTGAATTGCTAGAGAGATGTTACAAGTTTATACCATCTGTGCTAATGCTGTAAAAGTTCTGCTGGCTGCCGGACACTTGTTTTCCCCTGTGTTTTAATTCCATTCTCTTGGACAGGCAGCTTGAAGCTTTTTCTGTCCTAGGAAATGGAAATTTCAGCATTGTCATGTTTATGACTTGTCTACATTTCCCAGCCACTGATTATTTTGGGTTTTCTCCATATGATGCTTCCTGTCTGTGCATTTCAAATTTTGCTCTGCTCCTGTAATAAGCTTATTTCTCCTTTGTGCTGTCTGTTTATCTCTTGGGTCCAATTTTTGCTGTGTATTTCCACTTAATATTGAGTGGTTGTTCTTTCATTTTTTTGTGTGGGGGGTTTTAGGGTTTTTTTTGTTATTGAGGATGGAGGGAATTTCTTGTCTTGTTTGTTTGCTTTTGTTTAGAAAGCCGTCTGTTTGAATTCAGTTTGCTTAATGAGAAGAATTTTGTGGAGCAAAGTTCTGAATGATCCTTCCCTCCTCTGCCCTGTGACTTTGTCATGAGGAGCACTGCTGTTAGTAGTCCATTAAATATTAATGGCTCTCTTTGCAATTTCTCTCTAATGTGCTTTATTTTGGTGCCAGTCCAAACTGTGGAAATGAAAACCCCCTCGGGACCTTATGTAGAATGTAATTTGCTCTGCAGTTTTGGCTGTAAACATGATAATAAATTAGAGGATGTAATGAATATTCATTGAAGCGCACAAGGGTTTTCTTCACCAATGTCTGCTTATTGGTTTCTCTCCAAGCTATACCTGATGAGATGAGCATGGATGTTGGCAGCCCCAGTGGCTTGATAAGTTCACTGTGTGATGTTTTTTCCTTGGAAAAATGTACTCTAAAAAAGGTCCCCAAAGTGCCTTGTCCTTGCAAAATTCATAGGAGAAAACAAACCCCTTGGTGTTTCAGTCTGTTTAATGTGAGTTAATAAGTTTAAAGTCATAAGTTAGACTTGTAGATGGATGCAGCTTCACTGCCTTAGTTATCCTTGTGCTGGGATCCAGGCCAATTTCTCTCGTTGGAGTGAGAGGTGGTTTGACAATCTGCTTCATGTGTTTTGTCAAGTCCTATTGCTCAGCAGGTTTAGGCCAGGTCATAAAATTTAGTTCATAGCAAAGGGAAAAAGAAAAGCTTTTTTTCCCCACATTTCAGTACAGTTTCACCCTTTATAGGAAAACTTTTTCCACTTTTGGTACTAATTCTCGCTTTAGTCTTTTCAATACTGATTCTCTTTTGGACTAATTGGAAATTTATTGTATATGTAGAGGAAGAGAAAGGGCTTGTCACAGTTAATTTGTGCTGTTGTCATGAGAGATTGTTAAATTGTAACTATTTCTAAATTTAAAAAAAACCAGAGTAAGCGGTCTGCCTATTATCTCTCAGTATAACACTATTTATAGAATATCACTAAGTATCAAGCACACTAAATATACTGCACAGGCTTTGGATGAGAAAAGCTTCAGTTTAAGAAAACTCAGATTGTAAGTGGCCTAAATCTTTTTCTCCTATCCTTTTGCACTAAGTAACCACTATGAATCAGTTACATTTTTTTGATACTTTCATTTAGCAATTGCATGAACTTTTTTGTATAAAACTTCCTGAGTAAAGACTTTTGATGGAGGGTTGTTTTTTTTTTTTTTTGCTTGCTTCTGTTTTTTTTTTTTTAAACTACTTTGTCAACCACTTTGAGAGGATACAAAATCTGTGTTACCATAGTCTATTGAGTAGTTTATTGGCTTGGGATATTTAAGAGAATCCAGGCAATCTCTGGTCTGATTGAAACAAAGCAGCACTTTGAATCTGCATCTGTCACAGCCTGATCATGGACTTTAATACCTGTAAGGCAACAGAGTGTGTATTTTTCCTTTATGCTGGATCATTTGGAGGCACAAATAAAGATGAATGTTTTTCAGTCCAGAGTAAGTGATTTCTTAACTCTCTTTGCTTGCTTCTTTTCCATTCAGTTTGATGCTTTTTGATGCTGTGCTTCTTCATGAAGAAGCTCACATTTTATCAGGCATTTCTGTATTAAAACTGTTCTGGTGTTGAGAATTTGTGTCTCAGTCTCACAGTGGGAATGGCTAGAAAAATAAATGAATCTTCCTAAAATGAGAATATGATCTTATTTGCTGGCTTCGCTAAACATCTTGCCTATGTGCATAGGAAAACCAAAACAGTTCAGCAGAATGTCTTTCTTGTCTGGTACCTTTTGTTACCTTTCAGATTTTGCTACTTGCATGTCTTACTCTATCTTATTTGTGTAACTCCATAATAAGCCTCTGTTTACCCCTTTGCAATTAATTATATTTATGTTTAGCTTGGTTAGAAATGCTGGCTGCTGGTTATATAATTAATGGTGTAACAATGTCACACGATACTTATCAGTTCTTGCTGGTTATGCTATTTTTGTTGCCTTATGCTTGTGCTCAAGGCATTTGAATATTAATTATATCTTGCTGAGTTTGATTTTACTCGGAGTGCAACAAGTTTCTCTGCTTCAGAAGCACCAATGGTTCTCTGCTGGTGCTGGCAGAAAGAGTCTTTTCAAGTGTTTACATTTGTGACACAGATGTCAATGTTGCTTATTTATTCTTCTGTCTCACTTGGTGGTGTAAATAGATCAGAGTATTGTGGGATTCCTCATTTGAAATGTTGACTCTAACAGAAATAATATGCCTTAATTAAGGAAATAATATTACCTTCCTAAAAAAAGCTTATCTAATGGTTTTTAATGTATGATGACTTAGTCAACAACTCACCCTACTATCCCTTCTCTCACCAGTAACCTCATACTAGGTTATCTGGGCGGTCACTGCTGCTGTCAAATGGGTAACTGACTTGTTACCATCCAAATGATGGGAAATAAAAACTGTATCATACTATAGTTTCTGGAATGCAGAATCCCCAGCAGCAGTGCTAATGCAAAATGTCTGGGAAAAGCCTGACTTTGAACACTACAGGACTGCAATTTCTGGGAAGTTGCAGAAGAAGGGAACAGCTGGTCCCTTCTTGAAATATGCTCACTACAGGTAATGCTGTATCTATAATAAATTTAGAAGAATTGCTTCAGACTTACCTTACTTTGTTTGCTTGGTTAATAACCTTTATTTTACTGGACTAAAGACTAAAACTGAGTGCCAGTGTTTTCTGACAATAACAGTTGCATAATGAGATAGTTAAGAACCTGACCTCGTCCAGCAGTCTGCACGACTGTGCTTTTGATGGACCGTGTTCTGGCAGTGTCTTGCGCAATGCTTCCTCCTTCTCAGCTTACAGGTCTCTTGAAACACATACACATCAGAGCTTTGTGTGTTCTGCTGGTGATAATGTCCAGGTCCCTTCCCAAATGCAGAATCTTCTGTACTTGTAGCTTCTCGTCTAGCTAAGCCAAATTCCCAAGTTGCAGCTGTTGGCACCTTCAGGCCCTTGGTTCCTGGATGCTTAGAAAGAGCCCATGCATCTCCCCTAGCAGTCTGGGCTCAACACGGCCCTCTCCTGAGAGCCCTGTGTATCAAGAGTATTTCTGGATTGGTCTAGGTATCAGCGATTCTATCTTTAAAGCAATTTCTCAAAATTCAAACTGTGTCAGTTCATGGTTAAATTATCTTCAAAGCAGCTCTGCCATTAAATACAGATCTTTGTAGTCCCTATCTCTGGTTAGATCATCTTTCCTTTCTGTAGCTAATCTCTTTCTAACATTTCCCAGTCTATGTATTTATCACCCTAATACCTGTACTGTGGTATGCTTTCCGATTTTTGCTGTCTTAGTATATGCTTTAAGACAAGGTTTGCTCAACATTGCATTAAAAACAAGGTAAGCTGCTAACAGTAGTAATAGTTTAAATATACTTTTAAAAAAGGTATTTTCCTGATGTCCTACATTGTAGAGAAGGAAGACTCTGCAATAAAAGAGACCATGAAACAAAAAGAAGAGACTTGTTCAGAGACATGAGAGAAGCAAGGTAAATTGGCACTCTTACAAGCAGCTCAGTTGAAATTGTAAGAACAATTTTAGTGCCTCTGGATATTTCTTATCACTAAAGCATAAGATGTAGCTGCTTTTTTGAAGTAATAAATTGGGTACTTGGTCTAATTAGTCTGCATCAAGCAGTAGGAATTTATGAAGACCAAAGAGGGACATGTTACCTTCAGAGGAAATTATGTGTAATGGCGATAATAATATTATTTAAAATAAAAACACATTGAAGGCAGGTGTGCTCCAGATTCTGGATTGAGTTCACACTTCTTGCATGAAGGCATATCATGCCATGGCTTATCCAAAGCTTATCAAAAATTAATACATTTGGATATAGTGTTTTCATTTCTCAGTTACAGGATACAGCTTATATAGTAAACTTCTCCATATCTTAGCAAGAGTCTGTGTTACTTGGAACTGACTGTGAAAAGGTGATAAAGAATGCGTGACTATATTGGCTGGTCTTTTGGCTCAGTCAGATATGTGTGTTGTCATTAATCTGTGATTAATTAGTAGATGACTTTAATGTCTATGTATAGCCTGGGCTATAAAAGGATTACGCTGATAAAATGTAAAGTATATGGTTTTGAGATTAAGTCCTCTTATTGCCACAAATTATATTTGATCTTGAGCTAATACTTTGGAAGGAATTAAAAAATAATAATAAAAAACCTATCCTTTATCAAAATTCCTTCCAATATCTATAGTATTGGTTTTTTGGGTGGGTTTTGATTTTTTTTTTTTTTTTTTAAATTTGGCACATAGTTAGGAAGGGATGGTAAAATAACAAGATGTTTCAGGATGAATCTGGAGCTCTGGGTGTCTGAAGTTCTTTGTCGATTAATTAATCTTTGTAACAGTTTTGCTTTAGGTACTTTTGAGGATGACAAAATGAAAAGAAGGGAAATATTTGTGAAAAACTTCATCAACAAGGGCCTTGGAAGGATCAAAATGTAGCAGTTTGTCTTAACAGTTTTTTAAATACTGTCAAAATTTATTAAACAAAAAATTTAAGTTGACCTAGTTAATGATCTTGTGGACAAAAGACTATAGAACAGGCTTTAAGTTAAAGCCATGGTGAACTTGTTTTTCCTGGTTTTGTTTTATTTTTTTTCTTCTTCTCTCATTTTTTCTCTTTTTTTATCTTCCTTAACTGATAATTCTAGGAATTTGAGAACTCTGCAGTTTTCCATCATTTAATTTTCCCAGTGCAATATTGAAAATGGCAGCACACCAGAGACTATGGATATCTTGATAAAATTTATTTTAAAATGAGATCTCATTGTGTTTTCACCATTCCTTTTCACCTCCCTCTTTTCTTTGAGATATCAGAACTAATTTATTTTTACAGAAAATTGTGTACGTTTAGTTACCAATTATTTTTCTGTCTCCTGGCTAAGAAATTCAGAAATGTGAATTCAAATGTTATAAGTGTTGTATTATTATTGTGATCATCACTCACTTACTTGAGGAAAAAAGGGGCTTTTTTAATTAGGGATATATTAGTTTACTTGTGATCACAAATGGACAACAAAAGTTTCCAGTCAGAATTTAAAACTGTGTTTCCAGTACCGACTCCAGATATATAAATGAAAGTTGATTTGTCCAGATGATAGTACAAATATATATAAATTTGCATCTTTTTATTTCTGTTGAATTGAGAACTAGGACCTTTTCGCAGTATTTCAGAAAATCAATGCACCTTTACCTCTTTCATTAATGGTTTCCATTAACTCTTCAATTATCAGAATAACAGCAGGTGAATATACAAAGCAAGGGCCAACTGTGGTGCAAAAATAAGTATCTGGGAAAGAGCTACATAGAGCTATATAATTATTAAAGGATAACTCAGATCCCAGAATCGTTGTGTTGAATGACCTAGTATTGCATATTTTGCTTTGGAAAGTGACAGTAAAAGTAGGTATTTTTGTTTATCACACATACGCATAAAATTTTTTTGCAAGTTAATGACCCTCTGTCTCCAGCAAGGTTATAACCACTGGAGGACTTCGATTCCATAAATGAAACTTAATTAGATATGAAGCTGCATGAGTCGGAACAGAGTCCAGCTGGCTCACTTGACTATAGAACTAACAGCAATGAAACCAATAGGAGCTTTTGTCAACAAATTCATTAGTGGAGACCGTGCTTGCTAAGAACAAGCATTTTTAATAGTTTTTTTTGGTTATATTATAAAGTCTTCTCTTGGACTTTGAATGAATGTGAAGAATGGTTCATAATGCTTGATGCAGTGCTGTTTAAAGCATGTTATGAACCCTAATGAGCTGCTCATTCACTTCTCATCACATCACTTCTGTTTCTCCAGTGAGGACAGAAAAATGCTCATTTTCCTAATATCTATGCCTTGCATAAATAGTACAGGACAAAATGTAACTATTGACATTGCTTCGTGTTCACCACTTGAGTGTCTTTGCTCAATTATCCCAGCAGCTGGATGAATAGGATTCAAGGTCTGGTTTCACTATTTTGCATTAAGTATAAAGAAGATAACAAATGCAAGTTTGATAAGAAGGATGGCTCCTGCATATGGCAGTCAAAACAGGAAAGGACTTGGATATTTACTCTTCTGTATGTTTAGGCCAGCCTCTAAAGGTAGATGTTGGTATTTTAGCCCCACTTCATACTACACAGTCATTAATTTTACTGAGTGTTCAGTTATATCAGATTTTTTCTTTTCTATCTTGTTTCCCTTTTTACTGTATTTTTTTTCCCTTTTGCCAGCCTACTTGGGAGTTATTTACTGTGGTAGTTCTAGAGGAAGTAGTGTCAAACAATAGGAAGAGATAATTTAAAATTATCTTACATTTATTTTTTTTCTTTCTTCTAGATGGTTAATGCAAAGTAGAAATCTATTACTGTGTTGGTATCTACTAGAGATTTTAAAAGAGAAGAGGCCAAATAAAGGAAATGAGTGTTTAGGAGAGGGGAGCAAGTGACTTCTCTGAGAAAAATTTTGTTGGGGAATTTTTGCAGAATGGATTTCTTCTGCATTTTAGTGATGTGGGCATCAATGGTGAGGAAAAATAATAGGTAATTCAAAGGAAGGCAGCAAACCTCCAGTCCAGAAATAAAACCATCTGCCTTGACAATAAATAGAGCATGATCCTTGTTCCTGCAATATTAAATTTGCTGTAAATTTATCATCTTTTTCGTGCTTTCTACAAATCAGTGAGAAGTCTGCTTGCTTGTGGTGGTACTAAGACCAATGTACTAACTGTGTTTTAATTCTATAGGCTGTTATTATAGCCATCCCTCCTTCCCAAGTTTTCTTTGGAAAAATGGGTATAGTTTGTGGATGTGGGGAGGGGAAATGCTTTGCATCACTTTCCATCTGGATTCATACAGACACTTTCTTGCAACTGCTATTAAGAATGGAGTGCAGATAACATAGCAGATATATGCTGCATTTTGTATTTAAAATATTTGTATACTAGGGGTGAGATAGGCAGAACTTGTTGGGCCAATTGTTAGGCAGTACCAAGAATAAGGGTAGTGGATGTATGAGGGGAAATTTACATGGACAAACTTGATGCTGGAGGACTATACTCTGGCAAAAAAATGACAAGTCTAGCCAAGGCTGCAATATCAGATTGTGGTTTTTGCATATACTAAAAGAACTGCGAAGAGTTTAAGGTTATATCCTTTGGTCTTTGCCTTTAGTATGGTCCATTCTCATCTGAACCTGTGGAGGGATAGAATGTAAGAAAATAGTGCAGAAGGGAGTCTCACACCTGAGGAGTTGCAGCTGTACTAATCCCCAGAGATTAGGAACAGGCCTGCCCTTAATAGGCCACAGCTGTGTCCAATAAGAAGAGGAGTGCTAGAAAAGAGTAGGTTAGCTGGGTGAGGGGAGCGTTGGAGTTTGTTGGCTGTGCTGTGAGGAAGAAGGAGTCAGTGCTGTGAGGAGCTGTCCATGAGAAATCATGGAGAAGGTATGGGAGCCTTTGCAACATGATGACAGCATGAACTTATGTTCCTATCACCATTTTTTCACCACAAAATTTACCTCTAGGAGAAGGGCAAAAATAAAAAACAATAACAAAGTACTGATGTTTCAGTTGTGAAGACAAGAAATTCCCTGAACTTCAATGTGGAAATTGAGATGGATCCTGATTTTGTTGCCATCATGGCCTAGTGAAGAATTAACAATAGATTATGTCTGTAATTAATGATATGGCAATGGAGTGCATCTGGCCATGACTTCTGAGTATATCTGGTACTAGCAAGAGTTGGACGGGACTGTTGGGTGTAGAGTGTGGTTTGGTGGAGTTCTGTTTTGCTTTGAGGCATGCTGGATAGAAGCATCTTCTGTAATGCAACTGCTGAGTTATTGGAAAATTCATAAAGATTAGCCCAATTTCTAAAGAATGAAATAAGATTGGTGCATATATCATGAAATGAACCTACTGTATTGTCCCAGAATATTATTTGATTAAAAGAATAGGTAAGGTGTAGGGAGAGGAAAAGGTGGTTGTGTGTATCTGTGTGATTGAATGAAGTCTGTTGCTTTTGACCTGATTAAATAGTCCACTTTATCTCCTTCTGTTGTCCTCTTCAGTCATAAATAATCCTTGGGATCTGCACAGTGATGAAGTTGCTGTATGCAATGGATTTCATGCCCTTGCTATAATCTGAGCATGTTGTCATACCATGCTGTATGTGTGTAGATATATATATGAAATTTGAGTGAAGCTACTGACTTTTGATATGCAAAATATAAGCAGACTAGTCAGATTTTCAGTTTATGCTTTGCAAGTCTTGAGTGTTAGCTCTATGAGAGCTTAAGTGAGATTTAGTAAATAACTTGAACAGCACATAGAAAGGGCAAGTTCTTGTTTCTGGTTTTGTTTAAGCGGTATTTAAGTCCCATATTTATAAATCTCTGTGCAGCTGCAATATAGAAGCTGCACTGAAGTCTGGTCTTCTGCTGTTAAGAAACACAATCCTCCACCCTTGGAAGTGAGGAGATGGAATTTGTGTGCTTTTTGCAGATTAGATTTTACAGGACAAAATTCATGTTGGAAAATTGAGTTCCTCTCAAGCACTTAACAATGGCAAATGTTCCAAAGCTGAATTAATATTCTTTTACTAAGTCTTTGCTATAATGTACCTCCCACCTTGACAATCTGCTTAATCTCTTCTGCCCAGAGGGCAGTGCTCTTCTGTAGTCCAGTGCCTGTCTTATCCAGCTGCAATAGACAGGCAAGTCATGTTCTGGTCTAGTGTTGAGAGCTTTTATGGAATTTTTCTGTGTGTCAGGCTGTGACTGTGTCCAGGCTGTGTCTCTGTGACACAGTAATTGGAGATATACAGGAAGCTTTTTCTGGTAGCTACTTTGGGGGAATTCAGAAAGCAAAAGTGCTTTCAGATCAAAGATTGATTTCTAAAAGGCAGCAGTAACTTCAGTCTTTACTAGGTCATTTACCCTAACTCACCTGTCTACCCTACAGCTGTGTGCTTACAGATCTGTGAGTTCTGAATTACTACTTTTTCATTTTAACTCAGCTTTCTTTCTCAGCCATGCTGGTGGATCTGAATTTTTGTCAATGCTAGTGTAACATACAAAAAAAAAAAAAAAAAAGAAAAAACCCAAAAAAACAAAAAATCAAAAACCAAAAAGGAAAAACACAGTCCTTTAATTGTACTTTGAATATTTAGTGAAAGTGCTATTAACCAACTTAAGAGGACATTATAAATGGTCAGATGAATGTTTTCGGTAAGCTTCTGTCGCTGCATCGAGCAAATAATTGCTTTGGCTTAGCTGGTTTTACTGCAGTTTACATTAACTGGGGATCTCACTGTAGCTGGAAGCAGCAGTTCTTGTGATTGCTTTGCTTTTCTGCTTGTTCCAGCACATAAATGAAGCACAAGCTTGTATCTGTTCTTTTTATGAAATTTATTCTGCTTATATTTTACAAGGTAGGTCTTGCTGAATGCTAATGAAAGCCACACCTGTCTGCTAAATTAAGAACAAAACCATTCATTTGCTGTTCATCAAAATCAGTGTTTCCCTTGGATGAAAGCTTGTGTCTACTGATGCCAGTGACAGCCACCTGCATATGTCTGACAACATAATGTAGACATTGGTAATATGCTGCAGAGTAGAAGAACAGGAATTGCTGTACTCCAGATGGAATAAACCCAGAAAAACTGTAGTGCTAATTAGGCAGATGACCCCATGTGATGAATTTACTTTCTCTTTTACTCAGTGCAAGTGGTGTAATGTAGTCATTTCCAAGTCCTTCTGTACATTGCCTCCTCTGCTTATTCAAGAGTAAATGCTGCAAAGAATCATAGAAAACTGTGAAATTATTCTAATCTACATCTTAGAACAGGGAACTGCTCTTTTAAATATAGTAATTTGAGTAGAAAAGGAGTAGTTGGAGCATAATGCTGATGTTTTTGTATTTCAGAATGTGTGACAAATTGCTCAGCTTAACTTTATGCTTAAATATAAAAAAAACTTTACAAACCTAAGCAGGTCAAAAACCACTGACTGCTTTGCCATCTTTGAGTACATGCAAATGAGTCTCAGCACTCCCATTCTATGTAAGTGCTAGTGAAGTGGCCATTTCCATCAGCAAGAAACTTAGCACTTGTAGCATAACAGTGTAATGTTGCAGATAACTTCATTCTCCACAAAATTGCTATGACTGAATTTGCAATTGATTGGTCCCAGTGATATCAAGTGGTGTACTTGTGGTGGTGAATTTAAGTTGAAGAACTTAGAGAATCAGCTGCATTGAATCACTAGAAAATAGGAATTCAAAGCAAAGTTCAGAGCAGATACTTTATATTTTTAATTGTGTTGCTTTTTAAAAATTATTACTTTTCTTGTTAAGCTGTTGTGAATTTTGTCATGTATAAATAAATATGTTATATGTTCTTCTGAATGTATTTCTTTGGTTCAGAATAGAAAAAAAAATTAAAACCAAAGGGCTGGATCATTTTTTTTTTCAAGTTTAAGTAGACAATAATGGTGATAAAAAATGTTTAGAAGAACTTACTTTGTGCTTCTATGTGCATTTACAGTTGTCAGGCTCTGTTTTTATCTACTCAAGTGCCTTGTTACATTAGCTGAAATGATCCTTATCTCTTTTTGTGGACTGACAAGGACAAATTCTGAAACCATGTTTGAAACAAATTACATAAATGTGATGGAAAAGTTTTATGTAGAGACATTACTGTTTTTCAGTTACTAAGGTAGCTTTTATATTAGCCTGAATAACAACAGGTTGCATTACTAAAAACAATGATCAATCATGTATAGTGGAAATGAAACCGAGGTTAATTATGGGGTGGGGATCATGGAAACTATTATAATGAACTATAGTGCTTATAACACAAAAATGTCCCATTCAAAAGACAAATATATTCAAAATGTTCAGGAAGGAAGGTCATAAAAGAAGCACACTTTTTTTGTTGGTATTATGGTGGGGTTTTAATGGTTTTGTTTAGTTTTGTTTTCAAACTGTTATGCTGTATTTATGGCAAGCAATCTAATGTCTCCTCACAAGAGCCATCAGGATGGCCTGATGCTGGGGTTCTTCAGTGCTGTCTGAGGTTCTTTTTGTGTTCACATGATAAAAGAAATGGAAGGAGAATAAGTGAGTGGAAAATTAATGTATCCTTGTGAGCCGTTCAGCCCACAAGTAAGGGGAGCTGTGTATCCACTTGTTGAACACGATTAGGACACAGATGTGGCACATAAAACATTTTGTTTTGCTTGGTTAACTCAGATGGATTTGTTCCGGCATCTGAAAGATGCGCAGGAATTGGTAGGGTAGAAGCAATGGGCTGATTGCTACTTGACAGGTTTTATGTCAGCTTAAAGCAGTGAACTACAGTGCTTGCACAGTTGAGCTAAGAGTGACATGCTGCTGAAGGGCAGGGCTGCTTGTTCCTTTGCTTCTACCTGTTTCTAGTCTTGCTTTTTTTGTGCATGTTTGTGTGTGTAGGGTGGTGATGTTTGATTTTAAGTTTATGTAGCTGCACAAAATAATCAAATATCTGCTAATCCAGTAGTGGATTAATTTCTAGGAAACTGAACTTGCCTGTCTCTTCATTGTTAATGTTTAGCTTGCAGCTAAGTACTAACCTACTAAATATAAGGTTTGTTGATCTAAGATCATCATGAACCCTTTTTTGAAGACAACTTGCATCTCATTTATTTTAATTTTGAGATGCACACTTTGTAAAAGGGGGTGACACCTAAGAGGAGATATTAACTTTCGGTCCTAGGACTGACCAAGAACTGTGGATGTTCGACTGCTGCCTTACTACCCTCACCTAATGCCAGGTATTCCTTCCACTGGTATCACCAATATGATGAGGGCCTGGTGTATCACTAACATGCAGTCCAATGAAGTTCTGATTTAAATGTCTTATCTTCTTATGTAAATGACATAGGAAGTTAGAAAAACAGATGGCAGACTTGGTAACAAAGTCCTTTCTATTTTTTGTCACCTACTGTCAAGTTTATGGGTTCATGAGTGTCACTTCCATATACTTCTTGTTAAATAGTGTAGAAGAAGAGCTCTACACTCTTGTGCTGTTGGGTCTCTTCGCAGTTTAGTTTAGCTGCTTGTTAATCTGACAAGAGTGCTTAACATTTCATTTTGTAATTCAATCTCTTTTACTGAGCTGCTCCCTGTGATTCTGGGGTGGGAGGCATACATTGGAGATCTTATGCATGTTAAAGATTTTAAGATTTTTTTAAAAAAACAATCTGGTTTGTGCATGGTAATGAAATAACAATTTTAATTTAAGCTGTAGTATCAAACAAATAATTCATAGTGAATTCCTGGCGACAGAGGTTACAGATAAAGGGGATGTGTGTGCCCACAATCTGAAGGAGCATAATAAAATCTGTGAGTCATGTCTGCCTGAAATGCATAATATTTCAATGGTAAGCAAAACAGGGCTTTTATGAGCTTGAAAATTAAGAGCATAGAAATTCTGATGTGTTGTCATGAAAATGAACTTCATTAATTTTTTTTCCAGCTAATTTTTATCAGATACCATTTTGTTTATTAAAATATTTCATCTGGTTTACAAAATGTTAAACATTCAGTCTCTGAAGTTGGACCTTGCTGAAGACTTACTGACCTAGAAGAGTGCAAACAAAACAGTGCTGTTTACATCTTGTTGCCAACACTGTTGGCTAAAACTAGGTGTACTGAAGTGGCTGGTTTTGAGTGTTGCTTCTAGGTGAATGTAATTAGCCAAAAGGATTTGCAGGAAAGCAAGTTGAAGGATGTTTGGGAATGACACAGGCTTGTTTGGATGCTGACTTGTGCTCAGTATAATTGTAGCAAAAATCTAGAGCATGTCTTCTGTTTGCAATTTCTGCAATATTTCTTGTTTTGTGGGGAAAGTGGGAAGTGGTGGCAAGCTTTGGATTTTTATTTTTTATTTTTTTCCCTGGAATAGAGGCAACTCTAGTAATTGATATACTGTATGGTGGTATTGTATATAGGCTTCCGCTTTCAGACCTATCTTGCCAGGATATATGCCCAGAAAACACATAATCCTCACTTGCATTTTTATATTTAAGTGAATAAAAGAAGTCTTTTCCAAGAGAATGGGGATAGGAGAAATTTTTCTGATGGTTGTGAAGCACAGCTTTCTCAGAGAACAGATTGTCTATGAGTTGTAGGTAAGTTTTAATGAACAGTTATAGAAAGTTAAATAACCTACAAAAAACTCAACAACCCCTTGCTCCCAACATTTATCCACAAATGGATCACTCAAGAGACCCTGGAGGAAACATAAAAATTGTCCCAAATATTCTGGATCTCTTTTCTGCTCAATGAATAGAGGATGACACTTCATGTGAATCACTGACAAAGCAGGTGCACACAGGGTGCTAATGTATTTTGGTTTGTCTCTTGTTTGTGGAAGAACCGTGCTGTACAATTTGTGATTTCTGCCAAGCATAGAGGGAAATTTGTTCAAAAAATGAGTCTTCTAGATACATTAGAACTTCTCTAAAATCATGACTACAGTCTTGAGGATGTATGGACTGGGCAAGAACACAGACTGAAAAGGAAGAAAGACAATTATCAGCCTGCCAGAATATAAGAAGAAATCATCTAACTGCTAAACTCAGTGTTGGGAGTCCAATTATTCTTCCTATTTTTAAGATTAATTGGAATTGCTCATTTCTAAATTTAATCTTGACTAAGTGGTAACTAAAATATGGCTATTTCAGTCCCTGGATTTGGAATGTGAAAAAAAGAAAATAAATTATGATCTCATTAAGAAATACTAAGGTGAAAAAGAAATGAAGTTGCAGTCATGTAAAATGATGTTACTTCTTTCCAAATTCCTGGTAAGTAGGACAAGCGATCTAGAATACTTGCATGTTCACAATATAAAATTTAAGCATAGTTACTATTACCTATTGTTGCTGAATCACACGAGAAAATGGATTATTCAACTCTGTGTTACCTTTAAACTGATGAGTGGAAAATGCTTTAGCACTGATGGTTTCAACTTTCATGTCGTTGTGCTAGAGGTGTAATGTTACCAGTGGTGTGTGGTGTCCCCTGCCCTCCCAGCTCAAACAACTTTAGCACTTGTAGGGACTTCAAGTTCCATGTTCAAAACCCTTACATACGATGTAAAATGTTTTATAGTGCACATAAATCAGATGGAATAAAACATAACAGAACTAAAAAGTGTATGTTGTAATAGGATTTTGACTTATGTGCAAGAAGAAAGCTCCAAAACAATAGAAATCATGCCAGGTTCTCAATGCAGTTGGGTGCAGCTGCAAACAGATGAAATTCCTGAACTAGGAGAGGGGATTTGGAGAGCAGACTAAGTGATGCTTGGGAAGTGTTTTGAGGAAGTTTTATGGTTATGATCTTTAAAAGCATGATTAATGGGTCAAAACAAAGTTTGTAGAGAAAATGAAACTTTAAAAATGTAAAATTTATCCTAAATCACTTGGATTTTTTTTTAGTATCTACAAAAGGGAACCGAAAATGACACTGAGGTTCCTCAGGGTAGAGAGAGACAAAAGGATGATGTACAGAAATTGTTGAAAATATGCATATTATATTAATGGAATACATTTCATCTTTTTATAAACAAGCATGTATGTCTTGGAGAAAAAAGGAAATATAAGGAGATGGAACTATAATCACATAGAACCAGTGGTACTACTACCAATAATTCAGGAAGGATTAAATGCTTTGTTTTTGTTTTGGAAAAATACTAATTTATACAACTAACTGATAATTCTTTTCCATTTTGCTAGTAGTCTTTGTTGAAGTAGAATATTTATATCTTTGATTTCTATCATTATATTTGGATTGGTATTCCGCAAGATATTTTAAAACTTATCTGTACAAGACATCTGTAACATGGGTATAGCCTAAATCTTGGAGCATTAGGGAAATTCCAGATGAAGGTTAACAGTGTTGTATCAGTGATTAAAAAGAACAAAGAATGGAAGCATGTTCAACCTTAGGTTGAAGTCTGCAACCTAAGACCTGCATTTTAAGTGTAAAAAGTAATATAATTATTTCTAATCAGTAAAAATAATTTTAAAAAAGCACAATCAGGGTAGGTTTTTAGTTTTTAATTAAATTCCAAGTGTATCTGATATTACTTGAAGTTAGAACCTTTTCAGCTCAAAATCTCATATTCACTCATTAGTCCCAGATGAGACTTGGATAATCTCTCTGGAATACATGATGATCTGCAGTAAATGAAATTTGTAATTAATACAAAGTTAAGAGTTGTTCAAGGTATGCAGAGCTATGTCTGAATCCTGGCATTTTAGAGACCTTAGGGGAGTGAGGTTGGGATTCACACTCTGTGCTCTCTTCTTGATGTCAGTTTTAGGTTGGACCTTTAAGTTCAAGGATCAGGCGGTTCTTCTACTAGAAGTAAAAGTTCAGTAAAGTGCTTCTTTCTCTTTGCAGAATGTGTTGTATACACATGTTGGTGTAATAAAAGTGTTACTTTTGGTTCTCTGGTGGCAGTTGCTCAGGTGTCTTGGTATTACAGAAGTATTTCTGCTAAAGTCCCTCAGGAATCTGTTCCTAGCCCCACACTCTTTAATGTTATTAACCTGGAGGAAAACTATACAGTGGTTAAGATCTCTGGTGATGTGGAATAAGATTGGAAGTTTTCAAGGTTCATATGAAGGTAATGATATTATTAGGAAGCCGAGATACAATTTGTGAGTTGAAAATTAGTAGAATTAAGCATTTCCCCTGTAAATCCAAACAACTTGCAAAATTAAATGTTTAGAGACTGTAATGGTAGATGATCCAGAAATGACTGTAAAAATACTGCTTAAGCATGTTCTACTGTAAAATAAAAGCTGGGAGAAGTCAACAGAATAGCAAAGAAATCTTTTCAAATAGGACTTGAAGTGTGTCTTTTCAGTGAGGAAAATGGTGGTGAAAGCTGCCACCAGGCAACAGGAGAGAAAACTAATGAAACAGCTGTGAAAAATATGGCAGAAGACTATTTGAGACTACTTAGAGAGAAAAAGGTTGTGACAGGAAGATGATATTTCCTATGCAATGTATTGAAGTATCTGTTGTTCTGTTTTTGCTCTTGTTTGTATCAACATTTGGCATTAGAACATGTGGTTGCATCCTACCTGAGAAAGGATAAAAGGAAAGCTGGTGTTTTATTCCTTATCTAAAGTATGGGGGTTCAGAAGTGCTGTGTTTTAAGTTGTCATTTTGCATTCTGTTGGTAACATGCCTCAGTTTCCTCATCTGAATAAAAGGCCATGAGGGTATTACTGTAAGAGATTGAGCTGAGTTTGAAATAATTAAATAGTGTGAGATACCTTCAGGAAGATATTTCTAGATCTAAATTAGTGGTCTAATGGTGAAAAAAAAAGCATAATCTGAGATGTTTCACTGGTGTATATTTTTCAGGATAATTAATTTTTAAAGAGAAGGGTAAGGGGAGAATCTATCTTTTATTGGGTGAGCTTCATTAAAGACATGCACATAGCCCATCAATAATGAGGATCTTCGTCTCCATGAGCTTCCTTGTCTATTCATTTTCCTTTCCCACCTGCACGCACAATGGTGGCTGTTTGCTCCCACATACATTCAACAATGCATCATTTGTAAGCTGGCCCTCATTCATTTCATCCCTGTTTGAAAGGCCTGACAGAAAACCCTGTGAAAAGCCTTTCAATGCAAATGCCAGTTTAATGACTTGGTTCATTCAGCAGAGGGTAATCTGAGATAACTTGACTTGTCCTCGCTGCAAATACAAGAAAATGTTTTCATAAAGCCTTGGACGTGTTGTGTTTTTTAACAAGATGCTTTCAGTTTGCAAACAGAATGTAGTGACTTTAGTTTTTGCTTAAATAAAATCTCGGGGTTTTTCTGCTTTGTCAACTTCCCGCACCTCTGGAGGAACACACTGGAACAACCTTCCACACAATGGAACCCACCCATGTGTGGGTTCCTGTTGCTCTTGCTCTGTGTCCTCTAAAATGCACCTGACTTTTAAAGGCTTGATTTGCTTCATTTCCTTGGCAGACCAGCAGTTCTCCTTGAGGATAAACCATTGTTTGATTGGCTCTATCTGAACATGTTTAAATAACAAATTATTGGGAAATTACAAGTGTAGCTACTCTTGTTAAAGCCAAAGAACAAACACATTTAGTCTGTTTCAAAAGCCTGTATTGTGGCTTGGTCTTGGGACATGTATTCTTATATTAATTCTCATTTCTAAATCATTTGTTTACTGGATTTTCTCACAAAAAGACTGTGTTCTAAAGTTATGAAAACAAAATAATGTAACTCTCTAGGCAGTTTGTGTCTATTTGGGACAGAATTTGATGACAGTGGTTGTAGCATTGATGTTATAAAACAAATTATTGACTTTATTTTCTGTTTAAGTTTAAAAAACCCACTTTAGAGTTATTGGAAAGGTTTGAGGAACTGACCAGGGATGGAATGAATAGGGCTTACCTACCTACCTTAGAGACTATGATAATTTATTAAAATAATAATTTAATAATTTATTAAAATTAATCATGACAGAAATTGAGAGCAACTGCCTTTCCTGTAGGTTGTTTTACCAAGATTATGAATATAGCAGTGGGATGTCTTTTCTGTGACATCTTTTTGCTCTATGAAGCAAGAGCAAAAATTTCTCATTTCAAGTTTGACCACTGTTCTTAGTTTTGCAAAAGTGATTCCAATATAATATTCATTTCAATTGCTTCCTCCACTTGCACATTAGCATTCCACAAATGGTAGTAAAATATTTTAAATGGTGTTCTGTTTCAATATAATTTTTGAAAGAGATGATTACCAATGTTTTGAATCTGATGGATACTGTCAAATCAGTAAAGGGATATGCCACACAAGTGCCAGAATTGACATTTTCTTATTGAAGCTTACCAGTATTAGACACAGGCCACTCATTTTGGTGGTAGCTCCTCTAAGTGTGTGGAAATCAGACTGGATCAGTAAGACTGAGTACTCTAGAAAGGAGAAGAGGGAAGAAAACAAAGCACCTTTAGTGTTATCAATTTTCCTCTAAGTGTTTGATAATGTGTTCCTTCTGGAGTTGTTCTTAAAATTAAAAATGGCACAATATTTTAGGTGTCATTTGATTAGGCATGTTTCTTAATATAGTAAGATACTGGTTTCAGCTGGGATGGAGTTAATATCTTTCACAGACTCTATGGGTCTGGTATGGGGCTGTGTTTTGGACTTGTGCTGAGCACAGGGTTGATAATACAGAGATGTTTTTGTTATTGCTGAGCAGGGCTCACACAGAGCCAAGGCCTTTTTTGCTTTCCAAGCTGCCATGGTGGTGAGGAAGCTGAGGGTGCATGGGAGATTGAGAGGAAACACAGCCAGGACCAGTGGCCCAAAGTGACCAAAGGGATATTCCAGACCATATAGCATCATGCTTAGCATGTATGGTGGAGGGAAGAAGGAGGAGGGAATAGGGGACGTTTGGGATGATGAGGTTTCGTTACAAGTAACTTTTACCTGTGCTGCAGCCCAGCTCTCCTGGCTAAATGCCTACTTATCCATGGGAAGCAGTAAAATAATTAATTCTTTGCTCTGCTTTGATAGTAGGCCTAGCTTTTGCTTTCCCTTTTAAACTGTCGTTTTCTCAACCCAAGTTTTCCAGCTTTTATCCTTCCAATTCTGTCCATGATCTCAGTGGGAATGAAGGAGTGAGTGAGTGTACTTGACTGCTGGCTGGGGTTAAATCATGACAGGTAATTAGGTAATTGCATTCTTTATATTTATAGCGTTTAGCCATATGTTCTGGTTACTAATATTTCATAACCAGGTGATCAGTTTTGTCTCTATTTTACTGAGGTAGACTGAGTCAAGGGCTAAGCCATTAGTTTAAATCTTGAAAGAGATGGTTTTGGGACAAGTAGCAGTTTGTGCTTCTGTGGCCAGTAATCTAAACCTTTAAAAACCTTTAAAAATTGGTGGGAGACACACCCCATCTATTCCAAGCTCAACAACTTCAAAAGCAACTTCACTGAAGATCTTCAGTTACGTGTGTCTTGTAGAAAATTCAAAAATGAGCCTCTTGAATGAAGTATTCACCGCTACAAATACCCTTTTAAAATTAGTACACAAGTACATACCACCTCAATTACCTTCAATCTCTTTGCTTCTATTCTGTGCTACAGGAATTCTATTAGGAAAAATAACAGAGCATGTGCCGCAATACCCATGGATAGGCTGTGCCTTAATGTGTTATGTTTGGTTGACCTTGACACACACACAGACACAAATGAAAAATGAAACACTGTAACCTCTACTGTTATGAAGCTGAAGAGAGGTACGTTAGGAAATGACATTCATATGATAAACAGCAGAAGCATTTGACAACATATTGCATTTAGCAGAAAAAAAAAGTATTGATATTAGAAGTGACAGAGTATGTTAGTTGATCTTTGAGTCTAAACTTAATTATTCCTCTATGAATATATCTTCTTTATGGGTAGATGGGGGTTTTTGGGTTTTTTGTGTTTGTTTGTGTGCTTTTTTTGCACCATGCACTGTTTCATTGTTTTTCCACTGGACTGAAGGTGGGCTCATGTGACTTTCATTAACAAGTAATCTGGTGGGGTATTGATCTAATCTAATTTGTGTTATTAAACTATCTTGTGTAATTTAGGAAAATCCATGTCTTTTTGCAGTGCAAAATTATACTGCCATGTGTGAAAGGAGAAATAGCTGCTTTAAATGGTTCATAGATTGAACAGATAAATTTATCCTGACTTGTCCAAAGTGAGAAAGCAGGCTACAGTGATAGGACCATAAATAGTGACTTTTAGGCTTGTAACTTCAACTTTGTGTTGGAATTCAATCTCTTTTTCAGTACACACCACTGAGATTGCTCTAGTGTAAGGGTAGGAATGACCCCTGTGACTGAGCTATTGCTGATGTGATGTGAAATGTAATGGATCTGAATACCTGAGGTCTGTTTGACCTTCCCTAAAGCACATCCTGTGTCATCTGGATAGGCAGCAGGCTGCTACCAGAGCATATATAACTATTGTCCTTCTGTTGCACCCACCTCGCTGACTCAAAGGCAAGGCAGCTTTCAGTTGGGCAGCTGGCAGTTTATCCAAGGACACGTGCCTGTAGGTATCTGCATTTATGAGAGGGGAGTATGTGGTAAAATGAAAATTAAGCAGGAATGCTGTGGATTTGTTCTTGTTTGGCACAAATGAGAAATCCCTGTGGTAGGTGTCCCTGTTCTCATTTTTTTGTTGTTTTCTGGATAATACCTGGTTAAAACCAAAAAAATGCAGCTATGAAACTAAATAAAATGATGACAAGGCTCAAAGATTCATTAGGTGAGTCTTTTAACTCCCCAGGAACAGGAGGATAACTCAAAGATTTAAAAAACTTGTCACTTAATCTGGCTACTTTAAATTGATTTTAATTGAAAAATATATTGGATTCTAATAATAGTTCCGAGGCACTTTGCATTTTCAGGTTTTTTTTTTTTTTTTTTTTTTTAGGGAGAGAATCCTATGACAGGTATTTCAGAAATATCAACTTACTGAGCACTCCTTACAGGGTTATGCAAATGCTGGACTTCAACCTGGACCACAAGTAAACTTGTTGCTAGTCCTTACTAGTTTCTCAAATGTCCCACTCTTCTGGGACAACCTGCATTTTCCTGTCTTAAAATTCTAGGATCATAGAATATGCTGTATTGAGAGATATTCATCAGGATGATTGAGTCCAACTCCAGGGTATGCCCAAGACATGCCCAAGAATATCACCACATATCTGAAAGCATTGTCCAAATGCTGTTTGAACTCAGACTTGGTGTTGTGACTTTGCTGGGGAGGCTGTTCCAGTGCCTAACTGCCCTCTGGGAGAAGAACATTTTCCTGATATCCAACCTAAACTTCATGGCATATCCTTGAGTCCTGTCACTGGTCACAAGATTGAGTAAGATCTGCCCCTCTGCTTCTCCTTGTGAGGGTGTTGAGGACCACAGTGCCATCTCACCTGAGTCTCCTCTTCTCCAGGCTGAACAGACCAAGTGACTTCAGCAGCTCCTCATACAGCTTCCCCTCCAAACATTGCTCCATCCTCATAGCCCTCCTTTGGACACTCTCTAATAGATTTGTTATTTTTATATTGTGGCACCCAAGAATGCCTCCAGCACTGGAGGTGAGGCTGCCCCAGTGCAAAGCAGGACAATCCCCTCCCTTGCCCAGCTGGTGCTGCTGGACCTGATACCCCCCAGGACAGGGTTGGCCCTCCTGGCTGCCAGAGCCCTGCTGACTCAGATCCAACTTGCCATAAACAGAATCCCCACATCTCTTTCCTGTGGCACTGCTCTACAGCCTCTCAGTTCCTAACCTATATGCACAACCAGGGTTGCCCTGTCCCAGGTGCAGAATCTGGCACTTGCCCTTGTTAAACTTCATATGGCTGGTGAATGTCCATCTCTCGGGTCTCTCTGCAGGGCTTCTCTGCCTTCAAGGGAGTTGACAGCTCATATTATTTTCACGTTGTCAGCGAATTTACTATTTCTTTGAATCCCCCAATCCAAGCCTTAACGAAGATGTTGAGGAGAGCTGGGCCAGGGATGGAGCCCTGTGGAGCCCCACCAGTGACCAAATGTCAGGCTGATGTCACCATCAGTTAGTTCCCTCTAAGTCTTTGTGCCTGACCTGTGGAGCCAGTTGCTCACTCATTATGGCATGTGTCTATCCTGTTGTCTGCTGGACATTTTGTCCGGAAGGATACTGTTAGAGACAGTATCAAAAGCTTCCTTCAAGTCCAAAAAGATGACAACTACTGGTTTTTCTAGATCAATTGGGTGGGTTATCCTGTCCTAGAAGAAAATCACATTCAACAAGTAGGATTTTGCTCTCGTAAAGCTGTGCTGGCTGTACCAAATGACTGAGTTGTCCTCAAGGAGTTTTTCAATACCTCCCGGAATAATCTTCTACCAGGCCCTGAAGTGAGACTGGCAGGCCTGTATTTGCTGAGGTTGTCCTTTTTGCCCTTCTCAAGAACCAGGGTAATGTTGGACTGCTTCCTGTCACATGGGAACCTTGTGGTTTCCCAAGATGGCTCAAAAATTGAGAGGGACTGTGGTGGTATTAACTAGCACCTTGAGGATTCTCAGATTGATCTTTTTAGGCCCCATAGATTTGGGGGGATGCAGCTGGAGCAGCAGGTCCTACACAAGTTCAGGATCAACTGGGGGTTGATCCATCTCATAGTCATGGTCCTCCAGCTCAGGGCTATGACACACCCTTGACCAATCTTGTGTGTCTTTCTCATCTTAGGGTATAGATATATCTCATTCCTTGGGTTGCTTGTAAAGATAGTAACCAACACCATAAGGCACAGAGAAGCCTTATATTTCCTTCCTAGGGGTCTTCAGCAAAATCATTTTGCAGGCCCTGGAAAAGGAATTAAATTGCTATTGTACAGTGAAAATAAAAGGTTTGCATATATTTTATCTGGGGAGAGTAAAGTAAAAGACTTATAGACATCTGGTATGTAAATCATACAGAAGGAAAGTAATATAACTGAGGAGTAACAGAGCATGCAGGTAGAAATGCTTGAGTCCTAGTAAGGTAATCAATTGAACTTATTTGTCTCTGCTGCTAAAAGCAGTGTGTGTGTGCTCATAGCTCAAAAACAGGCAGTGAGTCTATATGCCAGAGCAAACGAAGTCAAAGTCTGCTCACCTCCTAAATAGGCATGTGTTATGTATGTACATATATATTTATATACCTGCAGTCACATATCTATATTAAGCTAGGAAAAGAAAGGCAGGAAATTTTGATACTAGCCATGAGGAAATCAGTTTTGCAGAGGGAACTGTGACTCTAAATGCTGATCGTAGATATATATATATATATATATATATATATATATATATATATATATATATGTATCACTGTGTGAAAGGAGTCACACTTGCGGACACTTAGCTCTAAAAAGCCTAATGGAAAGACCCTACAGGATCTCAAATGGGCTTTTGATGCAGAGTGAGATATACCACTACAAGAGACTCTGCCTTTAATAAATTTACTGGATGTTGTGCTTTTGGTTTTAATTCTTAAAATATTTCTTACTACAGAACTATTTCAATTATGAGTTAGTTGAGCTCTTTAGACACCAGGTAAAGGCTTGGAACAGTAATTGCAAAAAGGAAGCAGTCTGAAAATCATGTAAATGGAATGAGTGAGGAAATGAAAAATGATCTGTTGAGCAGTGAAACTGAGTGAAGGGGAACAGACATGGTAGATGTGAAAGGGAAGGGGGAAATATTTTGTTGTAATGAAGAAACTAAAGTCAAGCATCAGCAAAACCAAATCCTCCTATTTGTTGTATGCATTTTTTAGCAATGTTTTAAACTACAGAATGAAATATTTGAGTGTTAATTTTTGAAAGATTTTCAGGAGGCTTTTAGCCTGATGTCTTAGTGATGGGAAGCAACATATGGAAATCAGAAAGTTTCATCTGAGTTTTCACTTCCAAAAT
Organism: Zonotrichia albicollis; assembly: GCF_047830755.1. Lineage (NCBI taxonomy): Eukaryota > Metazoa > Chordata > Aves > Passeriformes > Passerellidae > Zonotrichia > Zonotrichia albicollis. The sequence continues at coordinate 35,009,567 of NC_133824.1, forward strand.
CCTTATTTCTTTTGAATACTTCTTTGCTGGGGAGTAGTTTGGTGTGTAATGCATCTTTACACACCTTACTTCTTACTGTATAATACTTTTCAGAAATTGTTTGCCTTGCAATAGAGAGACTGGAGTTTTTATGTGTTTCTCAGTGAAGGTGATTATTTTTATAAGGTGCCAATAATGTTTTTTTAGACTACGTGGATAAGCTAGGCACAAGGCTGCTTCTTATGTAATTTATTTACTGTATATTTCATTGAAGACTATACATTGAGTCTGAATGCATTTAATCAAATCTTCGTACTCAGAACAGGTTCTTTGGTTTTGTATATATGTGATGGAATATCTTGGGTCAACCTTGGGTTTGATTGCTTTTCTAACAGGCTCAGAGGTAAATTTGCCACAGCCATGTAGAAACTTCATAGACAATCTAGGAATCTTTATTTAGATTTTTAATATTTTTTCTTGCTATATTATAAAAAACAAACAATAAACCCCACAACAAAACAGTAGGAAAATCCCAAACCAATCCCACAATTAGCCAACCAAAGAGACACCAAAGTATTTTCAAAAAATTGTCCTTGAAATGGACCATCACTCAAGTAACGAACTTGAGTGCTGGTCATTAGTCTGAGATAGCCAAAGAGAATCCTGAAACTCTGAGGTTCTGGAGTTCAGAACAAGAGAATTTCAAGACAAGTTAAGTTCAGGCAAGTCAAACAAATTTTATTTGGTGTTGACCGTAACTGTAGCTATGACTCTTCCTCTCTTCCAATTCATAGGCCAAGCTAGAATTAAGACTTTGTGTTTGAAATTTTGGAGTGGTTTTAAATACTATCATATTCAGATTATCATGTAAACGCTGAATTTTGATTGCTAAATTTTTGCTATATTTTCATTTCAAGGATATACAGAAGTGACACCTCTGTTGACAAGCCCAAGATGCATTTTTAGGTTTTTGTGATAGGTTTCTCCTAGTATTACAGGCCTTTAAATGGAGTTTCCTAAGTCAGATTTTATCAGCTATCTAATTTATCACAGCTTAATGATAGTTGTTAAGAAGCATAATCGGAGTTCTTGACATTGTTCGTTATTTTACAGAAAATAATTGTATATATCTCCAACTGCTTTATGACATGAATTTGCAGCTTCCTTGGATCTGATCCTGTGTTTAGCTGCTGTTAAGATTAGTAATGTTATTTGCCTCTCCCCAATGTAAGAGTTTTCAGAGTATTTATTGAAGTGGTTTTATCCGGTTTTGTTCCTGTACAAGTAATGCAGTTAATTTTCGGGATTGAAATACACCATTTGTTATTTTAGCTTTCACTGACATGTCAAGTGTATCATTTTCAGAACTTGTCTGTAGCACTATTTCACATTTGATACTTTCCTAAGTAAGAAGGAAAACTGGGTGCCTTGTTTTCGTATATTGTATGAATATTTATACTTTTTCTGCATCTCTATAAATTTGAAAACAGTGAGATGAATGAAAGCAATGAGTCAGACAGGACAGTGTGTGTGATACTAACACAAATTTATTATTCAATTTCTTCTTAAGACCTGATGACTTAAAGGATGCTGTTCACATTCACTTCAGTCAGATCTTTAACACTCAGTAAGATTAGAAATTTAGATTTTACTACTTTGTGGAAGCCCTTGGATTATTCCCAAACCAGTGTATAAAACCTGTGAGAATACTTATAAATGCAACACTTAAATTTGTATCTTTCACTAATTTTGTTCCTCTCTGGAAATAAAACTGCACTATTTCCAGAAGTTGTGTTTTTCTTTCAGATACGTCTGAAACTGCTCAGCTTCTTATGGAATTGTCTAGACTTTAGTGCGATAAAGGCCGAGTTACATATCTAGCTTAGAAATTATATTGTTGTAATAGACTCTTACCCTTCTTCTCTCTTCCCTGTCTGAGCTTGGATTCCATTTTTTCTCTCCTTTTGCTTTACTTCAGTGACTCATTGTGTTCTGCCTAGTGTACCCTGAAGCTTAAAACTTGGTGCCAAGTTGATTTATCACAGTCATGCATTTCTAAAAACTTGGTTCTGCTGGTTAGTCAAGAGAAAGGAAGCTAAAGAAAAAACACTAACAAATGAGAACAGTTTTGTGTGACCATTGCTCTTTGAGAATCATCTTGTTGTGGTCACTTTCATCTCTCTCCTTTTCTTTTTTTTTCTCTTTACACAACAGAGCATAATTAAGAAATGTCAGATAAAGATATGTGATTATGTATTTTTGCTTCTATTAGTTTGTTGGAGCATTTTGCCTAAGTATAAAAGTGCTGATGAACAGCTTATTTTAGAAATTTGTGGAGATTGCATAGCTGTAGGAAAGCTACTCTGATAATGTTTGTACTTTAATATAAAACAAAGAAAATTATTTAAAGGTAATGTTACATGTAAAAATCAGCATTCAGCATACCTTATATGAAATGATAAGATGGAGGTACACAACTGCGTGAGAAAAAATCTTATATGTTTTTATTTAATAATCTTCTGAATGGAAACCTGAATTTTAGAAGCAAAGTCAACCATGACGTAACCACTAGGCTAGGTGAGAAACAAGACGATTGAATAGATTTCTTCTTCTCCATCTCTGTGATTGGTTTTTTAACTGTTTAAGTTGCTCAAATATAGTGTGTTATATTTATTATAGGTATCACTTTATTGAGCAAGATATGCTATGTCCAGGTAATATACTGGAGAACAGTGAATTTGCATGTCTTTGATCTTAATGTAACTCTTTATTTGCACAGACAGCAAAAACACCCATCATTTTCAAATCGCTATAATGTTTAAGCTTTTAATTATTGGTTCATTGGACTATTTTTTTAGAAAACCTATTTGCAGATTTCTTGTACCTTTTCTGAATTCACTTGAAGACAAACTGGATTAATCTGAGAAGGCACAGGCTTTTGGCAGTGCATTATTGCCACTAACCTCTTCATATCTAGCTAGAATAGTGGATTCTGTAGTTGGTCAGTAGTGGTTCCTTTCACGCTTGATCCGTCTTTTGAGGTGCAGTATCCTAAGTTTATCACATCTGCCAATCTTCTTTATGGAGTGCAGTGGGCTTGGAAAGCTGGCGGAAGGACTGCAGAATCATTGTAAACCAGGAGTATTCTCTACAGTTACAGAATACACTTTTTACTCTCTGTGGAAGATAAGACTTATGTACTGTCTCCTGGGAGAGTCCTTATTTTTGAGAAGGAGGTGTTTATTTAAGAAGATCTGTCTCAAAAAAAGGTTTTCAAACAATATTCAAGTGTTATTGAAAGGGGCAACTTTTCTCCTTGTTTTGCACCGGTCTCATTTGTAGCCTTCAATAATTGTGAATTTAGTAGGGTGTGTTCATTAGTATGCAGAAAAAAGTTTTCAAAATATTAATAGCTTATTTGGCAAACACGCTATGGTGTCTCTTACTACCCAAATCTGTGGAGAGTTGAATCAGATTTTTTTTATCTGTGGACACTTCTTGTGTGTTTTCTACTATCACATAACTTATGATCAGGAAGGGGGAAACGATACTGCAAATATTTTCAGTCTGGAAGACAGATACCCTAGGACTGATTAAAAATCCTCACTTTCGTGAAAAGAAACATCTTTAAAATCTGGAAAATGACAAGGATTTGATGAGCTTCTTCATTTCCATTCCAAGCCAAACCCTCGGCATGCCCATTGGTCTCCTTTGGGGCCAGTCTGGTTTGTGATCTTATAATATGATGAAACCCAGTTGCAGATAAAATTAATTCATGGTTGATAGTAAAATAAAGACTGCTTTAATATATTAGCAGCATATTAACTTCAGGATCTGTTTGAGGTGAAATTAATGCAAAGCTGGGAGGATATTCACTGAAAATATATATGTTCTATACATTCATTGAACTTGGTTTTTTCCCCAGGCAAGTGTGCAGTGATTGCTGGAGGTCACTGCATCCAGTAGAGCAAAACCCTGTTGGCTTAGTATGCTGTCACTGTGGTCTGTTTTCCAGGACGTGGGAGAGTTGTTTCTCAACATAGCCAAGTAAACAAAAAGCTCTGAAATTATGAGTTGTTGGATCTGTGAAATGATGGCTGTTAAGACTGAGTAAATAGATCTAATGAGACCCTAATTGCTACTGTCTTCATAAACTTCCACTGTCCATGTTGGGCTTAAGGTATGACTGGGGCTGTACAAGCAAAGTAGCATTCAGAGCCAATGTTTTTGGGTGTCTTACAATCAAGACTCCAGGGCTGACCAGTCTGTTAGTTATTTAAAAATGGCATAATCTGTGAGCTAGCTACATCCCTGCTGAAACTGAGAGACATTTCTGGAAGTGCCTGTGATATCAACTGTTTGAGAAAATATTTATCATTCTCCTAGAACCATAGAATGGGTTGGGTTGGAAGGGATTTTCCCCACCCCAGTCAGGGAATAACTATAGAGGAATCAATTCACTAATGACTGATGTTGTAGAGCCTTTTGTCTTGCTTAAGACTTTTCATCATTTATTTTTATGTTCTTATGTTCATGTCAGTAAGCAAAGGAGAAAAGGAAAACTTAATGACAAAATCAATGGTGATCAAACAAAGCTAGGCAATCCAAGCATCATAAATTCAGGAAGCCCAAATTTGGTTTTCATGTAGTAGTCAAGACATTTGTGCGTTAGATACACGAAAGTTGAAGATTGAAATCAGAACAGAATTTATGGCTTTAGAGAGAATCTCAAATGGGTTTTTGGCCTAATTTTTTACACCAACTTTATAAGTACTTGCGTACATATAGATTGTACAAACAAAAACCCAAACAACTCTACTGTTTATTCCAAAGATGATAAATACAAATCAAGCTGTTTATCTCACCAGAGGGATGTCTTATGAAGATATGCTACTCTGTAATGAAGATATGCTACTCTGTGTTCTTTGTAATAGGCAGTTCATCATTGCTATTACAGCCTTTTCTGCCTGAAATCCTGTAGTGTTTTTCATCCCCACTTAGAGTCTCGATTTGTTGCCTGGCCAAGGATTTGTCAGGATTGTGAGTAGTAGGTCCACTTCCCACTTAGATGATTTTTTAATGTAGTGTAGAGATGCACATGAATGCACCTGTTGCTCAAATTTTGCAGTATTATATTTTCCCTTAAAAGATACTGCAGCTTTTAAAAGAATGTTTAAATTACATTGTCATGTGACACAATTTGAGAGGAGCATGATTGTACTCTAGGCTGACTTTTATGTACAGGCTGGCACAAGGCACTTGCAGGGGCTGTTGAGATCAAATTTAGGCCCATGTTACATTTGGCTAAAAAAAAATCTCCAAATGTGTGCTGGCTAAAATGTCAGAGAAAAAAAAGATCTCTTTTCCTTGTGAATAGAGAAGAAATTTTTTTATCTAGAATTAGGATCATTAACAGTATAAATCATCTAGGGAGGTTCTGTGTGAAGTGCTTTCTTGGGAGCAGTGAAAGGTTCAACACAGTGTTGATACAAGTGTAAGCGGTCATTCTGTAGACAGTTGAAATTTTTTGCCTTTTTTGGCTAGAAGCTTGGTTAATGCTTCTATAGTGAATGCAGCTGCTTGAAGAAAAGCAAACAGATAAAACAATGACTTTTCTTGCTGATATAAAATGCAAAGCACCATGCCAAAAGAGGCCTTTTAAAAATTCTTTAGTGCTAGTCTCAATTTTCAGTAACTCTTTTAAAGCAGGAAGAAGCAGCATAGCACTCCCAAGACATCTGATGGTTACAATGACAGCTGACTCCAGACTTCTTGTACCTTATGATTACATAGGTTGACTTTACTTACATTTGCCTGTGGCTTTACCCACATATTGAATGACTGCCTTGGACCATATGTCTGTCTTTTCTGAATAGTAGAGCAGTGCTAAAGGCTACAGTTTGTGTTGCAGTTGGGCAATACTTAAAATAGGAAGAAGGTAGAGAGCAATGGAGCTCTGCCACCCACAGCGCTAATTAAATTTATTAATGTGAAAGAAAAACATCCTCACAAGTTACTTAGGGCTAATGGACTTCTGGGGTTTTTTCCTGTTTATTTTGTTTTCAGCAGAGTAATAGGCAATGAAAGTACCCATTGCTTTGAGGGTACTTGGTGAGAAGAAACTGAGGATAAGTTTCATTAAAGTCCCTTTTATAATTGAGGAAAATTTGTCTAAAAAGCTTACATTTGAGTTAGATGTTGGCAGAACTTGTTTACTATTCCTAATGGAAGAATGAGTTGTAAGATTTCTAGTATATCTAAGCATCAGTCATATCACCTGGGTTTCTCTTCTGAAGAAATTGCTGTGGTCTGGGGGCCCTCCCTGTCCAGGGACTGGGACTGGGGCACAGGATGGGGGCAGTCCTCGTCCCAGGGCATCAGACAGCTTCATGGGACAGACAAAGGCTGCGCCAGGATGCTGGCCCTTGGATGAGGTTTAGGATCAGGCTTGGGGACATGACCTGGAGTCAGATACTGCTTCAGGATAGCTGGGCATGGCCATAGAGTGGGACATCAGCATCTTCTGCCTGTTTTCTCTGTGGAGTTTGAATGCAAGAGTTGGTGTCATTGCACACCCTGGTCCTGCATTAGACAGAAATCACTGTTTTCTGTCTCTTCTATTTCACAGAAATAAATGCTCATTTTACCCTTTCAAATTCCCATTGTCAGTGATGTTTGCAATTTAATGTTCAGCACTGATTCTTTGCTCTATCTGCCAGGTAATTTAGTACACATCACCAACGCTGCTGACAAAAATGATTGGTTTGAATGAGCAGACTATGAAATTTGTTCTTAGACAATGTATTGCTTGTGTTGTGAGGAAAAAAGGCTCCCTGATGTCAGCCACATGTAAATTCTCATTTTCAATGAGAAAGGAAAATATCTCTGTTTTCAAAAATAGGCAGAATTTTCATAAGTTGATAAAGAACATGAGTATATTCCTGCTGTGATAGGTACCAGCTTTTTGGTACTTTGGGTGTGTTTGAATATGATCTTAATGCTATTTCTGAGTTTGAAAGGTAGGCTCTGATTTTGAGTATTAATATTGGTAATAGGATATAATAGCACAAATTATCTCATAACATAGCATTTTGTAATGTATAGCTACTTTTGCACAGAAGAATAGTATAAGCTGAACTTGTAAAAAAAAGCAAAGTGTCTCTAGAAGAGGAACAGGTATGAAAATTCAAGTAAGTCTGAAGCTGAGGGCCCAGCTGCAAGACTGGAATGACTATTCAGAATGTCCACTTAATCTTGTCCTTTCAAAATGTTCATTCCTCTTCTTCAGCTTTTAATTTTTTGTGTCCCATGGTTGTTTTTACAGTTTGAATAATATCAGATTAGTACATGCTTAGATTTATAGATGATTAATCCCATGAAAGACACTCAATAAAATGTTTGTAAGGGTACGGCAGGTTTCATATTTGGTGGGCAAGAATTCTTGCCTTTTTTTCTAACAGCAGAATATGAAAGATTTCTCTTTTCTGTCCCTAGCTCTATTCAGCAAATGTACTTCTGGTACAGTACAAGCACTTTTGGGGAATGTAGCTTTTTCCTTTTTCTAGATATAATGATTACCCCGAATATAACCATTATCCCTAACCTTTATTTTGCACAGATGAATGGTTCACTACCTATAAATTCATGGCTATGGTACCAGAGCTCCTGCGTAACGATTTGTTCATCAGTCCAAGGTTATCTAAGGTGCAAGTCAGCTTACATGCAAACCTATTCCATTACCAGGAGCCAGACACTTATTTTTCTCCCTTCTTAGTCTTGCTTTAGCTGAGAGAAGTCAAAGACCAATTCAACATGTGTTAATTGAGAGTGCTGGCATTAAATTAAACAAAGAAAATTTTTGGGTTTGAAAACCTTAGAAAAACAGTTGCCTGTGATTACTACAGCTGAGATGCAGCAGTTGTACTGACTTCATGTAGGAATTTAAAGAACTAAACTGCTCTCAGAATGTTCTCAAAAAGTTATAAGCACTCATTGGATGTTAACTTTGTTGTATGCTTATAAACTGTTTATTTACTTCTGATAGATCCATATTTCTTTCATCACCAGCTGACCTGTGGAAGGCATAATGACTTGGAGCATTTGCACTTTATTCACATTTAAAGGTCTAATTGATAGTCTGTTACTCTTAAATTTCTGAATTAGGCAGTCTATGGTAAAGAGCTTCTACTAAATCAAACTACTGAAGTGCCAGAAGTAAATAAGACTGCCAATGCAATGGTGGCATGTCAATTTAAAACAGATTGCGATTACAGCACTTTGTGTGTCAGCTCAACTTCATGAAGAGAGCCTGAACTCTGCCTCTGTGGGAGTTTTCAGGAACATCAAACTAATCTTATATATGTAGGCTTGACAAAAAGGTGATGATAGTTACAAAGAGTCATCATTAAAGGCTAGTGTGGGACACCTGTGAATGGCCATCTAGGCTTAGGTGGAAAGACTGCAAAATGGGCAATGTGACTGTTTTGAGGAACAAGCATTTAAAACATAATTTAATTATCTCTGATCTATTGGAAACTGTCTTTGCATGAGTGACCTAGTTCCCAGTGAGTGGGAAGATATAGCCCTGAAAGGTATGCTTGTGATAAGGTTTAGGTACTGGGTGCTTCTGAAACCCCTCCAAAAAAGCTGTTCCTGACTGTTTACTGCAATTGTGCAAAGATCTGGAGCACTGAGGCAGACCTCTGGCCTCCTTACCTGGGCCCATTTCTTCTCTCTTTGTACCAAATCCTTTCAAATACTGCTGCTTGAAATCGAAAGTACCAGATATATCTGGAATTAGATATTAATGATTCTGAGTATGAAGCTACTCATACTAACACCTTACTTGTTTTTATGCCTTAATTGTATTTGAATTTTGCTCCAAATGTGATAGCTTTTCTGATTTTGTATATGTTCATTCAGGTATTTCAGCCTTTATTCCTTGTATGAATAGAGAGTGGGTACATGTCATCGGTCTTCCAGAGGTGAAATGCTCAAATTTTGTTAATCACACTTTAAATGAGAAAACGCACAATGCAAAATGCCATGCTTAGAACTTGGAGACTTTGTCACTTAACTGTTGAATAGTCTAAATCAGTTTAAATAATTTTCCCACCATTCAGTTTTTTTATGTGGTTTTTCATCTTATTTCACAAGAGTGTTCTATTTGTATCTCTAATAGAATAATTTTGTAAAGTTACTTTGTGCTGAGACCGGTCCTCATGTATGTCCTGTGGAGGGCAACAAGCAATAGTAAATCATCTGGGCATATCCATGTAGCCTTTGAAACGTCAGAGAATTCTGATATAACCCTTCGTGTTCATGTCAGTCTTGGTAATATCCTTTTTATCACTGGGAAAAGGACAGGATTTATAAAACATCAGCAAATATGTATTGCTTATCAGGAACAATCCATAGGCAGCATTATTGGATTTACTGACTCTGATGGGACAGCTGATAAGCCTTTTCTGGTCAGCAGCCCTCAGGAATATGAAGAAGTCAGACTTTATTTTTCCTTGAAACAGGCCAATCTTCTATTATCTTTGCTTTGACTTTTTCAAGTATTTTGTAGCCTTGGATCATGCACCTCCTCACACCTTGAATTAACATTTTAAGCAAGAATATGAGCCAAGGTCAAGGTCACACTTTAGTAGTGCACTGGGGTGCCAGTGAGACAATGTGCTCTTGAACAAACCTCCCTGTTCAGTTGGCCTATATTCTGGGATTAGAGATGTCTCGTTAAAGATACTTATGTATGTAAAGTATGTAAAGCTGAATTTCAAAAATAAACTTCAGAAAGTCAACACCAAACAGGTTCTGAACACTAAATGATAGATAAAACGCTTCCGTCTATTAGATCTGATTGCACAGAGGAAAGCTCTGGGCTGCTGTGTGTAATGGGTCATTAAACCCAATGAAATCAACTGCCTTAGGTCAATACTGATGTTAGGCCATTCATATTATTTGTAACAGCAAATATTCCATGGTGTCCTTTCACTGTTATTTTCCCACCTCCATTTCTGTATTAATAAAAAGGAGCATGCTAATCATATTATTTCTTACCTTTCTTCAGTTCATGCTTTAGATTTTTTTTAGAAGTACTTTAAATTGGCATTTTAGTGTTAAAGAGGAAAGAACATAGTTATGGACTTGGGATGGGAGAGTTATTTAGTTTTATATATGTGATAAAGCAGAGAATCCAAAACATGTTATGGTTTCTTTAAACTTTTTTTTCTAGGTGCCATTTTTATAATTTTAAATTTATGCCTTAGCACCATTGTGCATACACACATCAGCTGTATTTGCTTTCGGCCATTCGTGTTCTTCCTGTGTTTTGTTGATTGTTAAAAACACGGTTTGAAAGGGATCTCTCTCAATCTCTTCTATATCAGCGCTGCTCTCCTGTTGAAAATCTGAGGGTGGAGGTTTCATCAGTTGTCCCTTAGCTGCTCCACTCTCCTGATTAACTTTTCTCTAATCAGAACCTTTCCAGGTGACAGCAGTGACAATAGGTTCTAGTTGTAGCATCATGCAGTATGGAGAGGCATCTCTGACATAAATTTTAACTCCCATTCAAATAGTTGTAGGCTGGAGTTAAATTTCTGCTCAGCTGCCCTTTAGCCTGGCCAAACAAATTCAGCTTGGGTTTTATGCCCAAAGCACTTAAGCTATTTTAAGATGCCTGTGCCTTCTGCAAAAGAATGTTTTTTGTTTTTTTCTAGGCCTTGTTTTCTGTGTTTTTTCAGGTTCCTGAGCCTCTTTGTTCTTCCTTTGTCAACCTTTTCAGACACAGCTGAACCATAATTCTGTATTTGTATCATTATACCTGTAATGTCTTTGAGAAGTGTTTGCAATCTTTAGGTAGAGAGCTCTTACCGTAGTCTTTATGAACTATAAACCAACCTTTGGACAGTATAGGTGTTTTGTCTGTAATGTTACCTTCATGGGTAGATACTAATGCAGAATATTTAGTGGATTGTGGGAAATATTTATAAGTGAGCTATTTTGGATGGTTTAAGTTATGATAGCTTGCTACTAATGAGCACATCTAATAAATTGGCAGATAAACAGCAGCTTGCTGTCTTTCAGTGTGTATTTAGAAACCCTCCTTATAAATGTCATAAAGATTTTCACAGTGATATCTCAAGTGCACTGACGTATTTGTTATGCAGAGTCAGTGGCTGTCAGATTGTTTTCTTCTAACGCTTACTTTTCACTATTTGGGCATGAGCTTTCTTGGGAGATAAAATTTTCTAAAAGAAGTATCTCTTTTGTCCTTTTGTGTTTGCTGTAAGATAATACAGTGAAAAATTGCCACATAGAATTCTCCAGCCTATGCTTCAGTTATTGGTGATGGAACTATTTTTCATCTGACCTGTAGTTCTGAGGCATAAATATGACTATGAGGATATTATTTATGCAAGATACCACTTAAGAAGTGGTATATTGGCAGTACTCAGAATATACAGCAAATGAGCTCATAAGAGCTCCCTTTTTTACAGGCTCCTACGTCACAAGACCTCATTTTCTCTGCAATGAATATGTTTACCAACTCAATGGCAGTGATTAGGAATTTTCAGTTCCACTCAAATTGTTGAGTACCTATTAGGTGATGGCACAGAATGAGCTGTCTGACCTCAGTGTCTCCCGCTACTCCTGCTACATGCAGCTGGTACAAGTCATTAGCAGAGAGTTTGAAAAGGGGCCCTGAAGAGTCATATCTCTATGCTAGGATAAAAAGCAGTCAAAACAGAAAGCTGGTGGTGGACTATTTGCTGTGGACACATTCCAGAAGGAATGTTTGAGCTTCTTCAGAATCATGGTGTGTTTTTACAGTGCAAATATCTGATGTTTCTTTCTGTTATGTCTGACTGATGATATCTAGAGTAAAATCCTTAAAGAGAGACATGGGAAGTCATAAAAAGTCATATACTGTCTTGATAAACCTTGCATTTGTGTTTCTGTGCTTATTTTTTAGAACTCTGTGTTGAAATGAATTGCTATCCTTCTACAGAAGTACAGTTCACTTCAGGCTTCCACATTATCTTCTCCTGCTATAATTCTCTATTTGTTATACCAGTGTAAGAAGACTGGCAATTTCAGTTAGCCACAGAAGAAGGAAAACTCCTTTAAAAATGCCGGGCTGCTTTCTTTTAGATTAAGCTCAAAAACAGTCTGTGTTTTTTTGCTTCAGTCCAATGTTCATTGTATTATTCATCCTTATGCTTTTCTAGAAGGTATCACTGATGTAACTTTCTGCACTTTGAGGAGATTTTTAGCTATTCAATCTGCATTAGAATAACATTTTTCTTTGTACTTTTTCATCAGTTTCTCTCATGATAAGATATTTGAGCTGCTTTATCTGCTTAAAGTGATTTGGAAACATTAAAAACCACAGCTTCAAAATTTCAGGGTTGATGACAATAATATGGGTAATTGCTTGCTGTTTAAATACAGTTGATCAGCTTTGCCATGTTGAAGATGGGGATGCTTTCCAATGACACTGAGGTGAAGAGCTGCAGCTAGCCTCCACTCTGTTTCCAAAAAAAAAAATCCCTTTGTATGCATTAGATAAAGGATCTACTTAAGGAACACTAAAATTATCATTTTCTCCATAAGTGAAAAGTACAATGCGCAAAACCCTATGTAGCGCTTCACGTAATGTAAATGTCTTCATGTTATTCAGTCTACCTTCTTGCTTCTGTATGTCTAATCACACATTTTGACCAAAATACGTGTTTTGATGAAAATATATATTTCAGGAAGGATACAGCTTTGATTACAGCATACTTGAGTGTCAGATGCTGCACAAGGTTTCCATTATAATGTCTGCAATTTCACAAGTATTGAATGAAAATATTAAGTTGTTGAATTGCTGCTTAGCTTTTCTAGCTGAAAGATTTAGTAGGTGATTTGATGTGTTGATTCCATATGTGCTAGAAATAACTTGGTAAAGTTCCTGTCCTCCTCCCCTCCAATGAGAAACGATGAAAGCAATTATGGGTATAGTAGACCTGAATCACAGCATTTTAATTGAATTTGAATCAACTGGGTTGGTTTGCTGACTTATTTGTTGATTTGTTTCCCCTAAACCATGATTCCTTAAAGGAGCACCAGCAAGCACCTGATTTTCTGACTGACATCCAGACTTGTGTGCCAGTTAAACCCTCGGATGAACCATTTCATGACAAATAACTCAAAGGTAGAATGACCAGCAGAGGGGAGCAAATCAGGGAGCCCTACAGAAACTTGGGCTTACTCCATACAGTCCAAAATCAGGGTGACACAGGTGGTGCTGCTTGGGGATAGGAAAACCTTTACTTTGATTTGATAGTATTTGTCCTGGCATTCTTAAACTTTGTGACTGTATGTAACTGGTAATCCCAATGGAAAATGAAAATGTTATTTGAAATGCTGGATTTTCTCAAAGAACAGAAAGTATAACTATTAATTTGCTTAGAATTTGTTGGGGTTTGTTGTTTTCGGAGGTTTTTCTTTTCAGTTTTAGACTTTCTGGATAATTTGGGGCATTGCTATCCCAAGAAAGTCAGAACTGAGAACGAGTATATCCTGGCACCATGTTAATTATACATAATGTGTGCATGGTTTTGTACCTTCAAAAGTGATAAACATGTGTTATAGTTATTTGAAAATCTTAGCTGATATTTTGAGATGAGAAACTTTCAGATTAAATGTAACACTTTAGATTAATTTCTTTTAATGACGGGATGGCTGTGAACTAAAAAAGGAAAGAATGGGATTGTAGCATTGTTAAGGAAATGTGGCCCCATCATGCGAAACGTAAGGACTTGATAAGCCTAGGATTAGTTTTGTCCAGGAGAAGAACTTTGCTGTATGGGAGGCAAGCATAACTGGCAGTGGCAGCTGCAATGCAGCGTTGCTGCCTGGGATCCCTGTGCGAGGGCTGTGCCGCAGGTGCAGCGCATGCACAGCTCCCACTGGCGCCTCCTCCTCCGCCATTGCTGCAGGGCTCTGCCTGCTGCTGAGCTCCATACTGCCCACGCTCAGTGCAGGAGGGAAATAAAACCAAGGTTGAAGGCGTAGAAGTCATGCTGGAAGGATATGGGAATAAACCACATGGACTCCATTTTCTTCATGGTGGAAAAAGCCCCTTCTTTATTCTTGTAGCTCGTTTATATACAGTTTTACAGACCTCTTTGACTCCAATTGGTTAGTAGTTTTCTTGCCAATTACTTTATTGGTTAGCAACAAATTGTTTTTCTGTATTGATTAGTAACTCAAACCCCCAGTGTGTATGTGCAGGAAAAGTTGTAAGAGATAGTTTTCATTTTTCTATCCAACAGTGTAAAAACAGTTTATACAGGCGCTATTTGTTTTTCACTCAGGAATAGATTGTTATGTTAACCAACTGCTCGTGCCAGGATTGCTTTCACATGGGAACTTGCAAAGTGCTAGCTTGACAAGGCCAGTCACTGATTCCAGGAGAGCAGTCTTGATTTTATGAAGCCTTTCTTTATGATTTTTCTACCTTACTGCAACAGAAGGAGACCTACCTGTCCCTCTGGTAATAACCATTCCTGGTTAGTAATGGTTTTGCAGTGGTTGGCCTCATGACTAGTGTTTATGGTAACTGTGCTCTCTGCATTCAAGAGAAGGCCACTCAAATAGGAAGTAGTAATGGAAATTTGTGCTTTCTTGGAAGTCATATGATTTTTATTTCTTCTCTGTGCTCAGGTTTAAAATACGTATAAGATTATTTAGTGACGTGATGATGGAATTTACTTAATATTTATTCCCCATCATAATAAAGTTATTGCCCATCTGTACTCCATCTTCTGTTGTATGTAGTGATAGATAGCTCCACTCCACAGAGTATTGATGGAGGTGATTGTTAATGACATTTTTTCATAACTGAAAACTCATAACGAATAAATGGGCCAGGAAAGAGCTGCGATTTGCAAGTTGGATTTTCAAACTACTCTGAATTCTAGCAAAACAATTCCTTACATGCTTTTCTTCAGTTTCTGATGAAAAAGCTATGCTCATGTAGCATTTGTGTATATCTTAGTTTAATGTGCAGTGTATCCTAATTATGTTTGTACTATTGTTAAAACTCCATCACTTACACAACATTTCTGAGGAAACTTGAGCAAGAGAAAGTAGACTTATGACCACCTAGTGTGGAAGACAAAAAAGGGAATCCTTCCCCAGGAATGCAACCCAAGGAGCTGCTTTCCTCTCTTGTTCTTTATGCATGTCTTGTATTTCCATTTCACAACTGTACATATCAGTACTGGCCATATATCTTACACTTCCACGCATAGCTTGAACACAGGATGCTACTTTTTGATTTATGTGACCAGTAATTAATTGTTCTTCTTGACTCTTATGCAAGATGGACATAGGACATACCTAGTCTTCATAAACTGCCTTTTTAAATGAGTTGTTTATTTGCATGGTGTGACTTAAAATAATCTGTTTACTGGTTGCTTATGCTGGACTGTGGCATTGCTAAGGCATTGAGTCTTGCTTCATGTTGACATTATTCAGTGTCCTCTTTTATTACCTGTGTTATAGCAAAGTTAAATCCCTCTGCTTTTCTTGCAGCAAAAGAAAAATTAATCGAATTCCTATGTTACTGAATCAGATGTCTCTATGTGAAAGGGTTAAACTACTCTGGTGTGGCTGAAAATGGAGGAATTCTCTTAATTAGGAGCTACTTTAAATACATTCTCACAGGGATTATCAGCATTTCAATGGGGCAGTTTTTTGTTCCTTTTCCAATACCTGGATCAGTGTATCTGCCTGAAGTTTTTATGACTCTTAGTTCCTGTCACAGTGTCTCTAAAGTACAGTATTTGGTTCATATGATTCACTACCTTTGGATAATTAATTTCTTAACATTTTACATATATTCTTCCAGTAGTTTAAAAAGATTTTTTTTCTGACTTTGATTCCTTATCTTGCTTTATTTGAGCCAGTGAAAAACCAGGCAAGTTGTTCTATGTATGAAGGGTTTTTTTTTAACCTCAGCTAGCAAAGAGAAAGAAGAGGTGATGTAATTCGTGTTGCCTTAGTTCCCAAACAGGAAACAAATACATGGAGCTGTTGACATATAATGACTGAGAATGTAGGTACTTGGCTGTGTACCTGTTAAGTGTGTGTGTATCTGGAATAAAGTGTGCTCTCCATGAGGGCTGGGCAGGATTTCTCCTGTGAGCTGCTCTGAACATGAAGGTTACCATGTGTCATCCTGCAGAGCAGGAGCTGCTTGTGAAACAACCGTGCATAACTTCAGATAACGTTTGGATCAGCATGGCTGTGGGTGGTAGAATCAGGGACCCTGATACCTACTGAAAAAAGGAGCTATAAAAAAAACCTGTCAGCTGAGGTAATGTAGACAAGTCATATAACATGTAAAAGAACTTACTGAACTGTGAAGACTGACATTTGCATCATAAAATCAGGCTTTGTTTAACTAAGTTAATGCATTTTAAGTTTGTTCTGTCTCTTGGTGTAATAAAATAGGAGCGATGAATGATTAAAATTGAAAACAGAATGGATTCCATTTTTTAAACCACATCAGGTTTAATTCAGTAGATATATTAATTTTTCATTTTGTCATTGTTGAAAGCAATGAAAGGTTTCCATGAGCACTGTGCTTATGCATGGCACAAAGTTTGACCTTCACATGCAAGTAATTTCAATTGTGCATTTAGTACAAAGCAATTCTGAGATCCTGAATCAAGTGTTGCTTTATTCCTGACTCCTTTCCTTCTACAAAACTAAGGGACTTTTCTTCCCACCATTTCAAACAAGTGGTTTTTGTTGTTGCTATGAAATTACTGGATAGCTTGGCCATGAGAATAATACCAAATTCTTCTTGTGCTTTCTTCTCTCCCACCAGTTCTTCTATCTCAGCAACACCATTTCACTAGTCTTTTCATATTCCATAAACTTTTGCTGTGATATGCCCCCTTTTTTGCATAAAAAAAGTGTATGGATATTTTTTCACTTGGGCAAAAGAATTTTCCTAAGTCAATTAAGCTTATAATTAATTTGGTAATTTTTCCAAGTGTCTTTGTTTCATTGTCGTAACATTTCTCATTGTCGTAACAAAGCGAAAATGAGGTTAAATTCTCCAAGTAACCCGTATTTTGTTGATTGATTTCTGTTTACTCGGACAACACTTACCTGCAGCTTACTTGATACCAATGTCTGCATCAATGGCCCCTTTGAGAAATACTAGTCTCTCCTTTTCCCTATTCTTTAATGTCATTTTATGCAAGCGAAATTGCTTGTTTTGGCTGCACAGTAACACTATTTTTGAATAAGTCCACAGAGGACTTTTCTATTACTCTAGGTCCATACTTTTTAACATTAATCTTTATGAGCAATTTTGTTCATAGTGGTAACAAGCAGATACAAACCTCCAAGCAGGGAGAATATTTAGCAAACTCCAGAAAATAATTGAAATGTCATCTTTTGGGGCAAAATACAATGACCAAAAGGAACACGCCTTACTTTCTTCTTAAAATCAGAATTTTGTGGCTGTATCCATCAAAGATCAGAAATTTTCTCTTCTTCAAGGTTGGTTAGAAAAACCTGCAAATTAAATTAGCAAAATGTCCAAATGATCATGCTGGTTATATGATGGTGATTGTGGACTTAGAATACAGCCTGAAGTGTTCTTAACTTGCTCTGTTAGGGGTTGCTAAAGTTTAGAGGCATAGCTTGACACTAGAATTTTCTGCTGACCCCATTAGTATAACCTCTTCTCCTGTTCTGCCCTACTGTGGGTTTGTTCCTGGTGATAAGTTTTGATAGTTGTGGTGTGCGTCTTATATTATTTTAAAAGCAGGTAGTATTTGCTTACTTAAGGCACTTGCTTTGTGTGTGGTGGCATGTGGATTTTTAATTTTAATGATTATAAATACAAAACTTTTGGGTACCAGAGTAAAAACTATTGTGATAGAATTCTTGTAGCGTGAGTTACCTCTGAGACTGCAGGAGCAGAAGTACTCTACGCTCATAATCACTGGTGAATTTTCAGTAGACAAATTGCAGTTGCAGTGCTTAAATTGGTTTAGTGCACTAGGGAAGACATTTTAAACATTTTAATAAATAGGAAGAGTTTTAATTCTGTTTTATACCTATACCAAAGGATAAATTTCCCAGTGAAATTGCTCTCTTTTATGAAGTGGAGAACACCATGTTCATCTTTGCATGGCTTCCTGAAATTTAATTTAACCTTCCATCTGCCATGCATAGCAGACCACCAAATTTGCCCTGCTTGCTTAATTTAGTAAGACAAATACCTGAGACAGTATTGTTTGTATTTTTCTTAGCTTTTTTATTTAACCCAGGATTTCCTACCAAACTGTAGTTTTAAGGGAAAAGCAGCACCTAATATCCATTTTCCATACTTGTTTTAAATATTTCACATCTTTCCAGTGACTCCTCACTCTTTTATCTTTCTAGTTATTTTCCCCCAGCAGCTTCCTTTCCTCCCCAGCAGGTGCCAACTTGGCACGGCGCAGGCTTCCTCTAACTTGGTGCTGTGGCTGTTTCCAAGGCTGTTTAACAGGGAGCTCTTATGTGAGGAAGTGCAGCTGGAATTTTGCTCTTCCTCCTGCTCTCCTCGGTGCTCCCCCCGCATTCCCCTGGCTGGCTCGGCAGCAGCAGTGCCCTTGCAGCCTGGTGAGCCGGGAGCGGGAGCGCTCTGTCACCTGCCAGGAGCCAGCCTCGCGCCCGCCCGGGCAGCCTGCCACGGGAGCTTGGAGAGATGCTCCCTTCAGCTAGGAGAGCATGCAGCACACAGGGCTGGAGCTGCACCGAGCTGCCGTGCATCTTTTCTAAGAGAAATGGCGCATGGAACAGCCACCAGTCTGCCCTCTCGTTGCGCTTCCTTCTGCATGAGCTTCAAAATGAAATCCAGTGTGTCTCATGAAATGCACAGGGACATAATTTCTGTTTTTCTTGCCTTAAAAGCAATAAACTTGTGCCTTTGCTAATGGGACAACTGAGATAATGAATCTATTCAAGAAGAAATAACAACAATGATCTTGGAACAGATTACTACTTTGGTGTTAAAATGGAGTAAAATGGCACTACTGCTTGTTGTTAATTTTATTGTTCTCTATTGTATCTGAACTATTAAAAAAATGGCTTTGTGAAGTTTATCTTATTAAGGAAATAAGATGTTCAAGCACAAGAAAGATACAAAAGAGGGATATATTATCACTTGTTGCCAATTTTGTCTATTTTAGAGCAAAGTTTTGTTGTATCTTAATCATTATTAACTAAAATATCTTCACAGCAGATAAGTAATTTTTATTAGAAAAGTGTAAGTCTTAGCTTTAATATAAGCATTAATATTAGTATGGATTAAGGATTAGTATTATTATAAGCTTTAGTATTGCATTTTGGAGACAGTAGAAATCACAGGGATGTAAATTACTTAACAAGGTTTTATAATAAATCAGTGGTAGACACAGAACAGGCGAGCATCCAGGCACTGTTAGTGCTTTTGTATAGAGGCTGGAGAATGTCTGGAAAGTGAACCTTTAAATGACCTGCTTCTTGTAATCTCAGTCTCTCTTTTCTGTCTTGCACAGTAATTAGAGGAGGGAGGTTGGGGAGAAAGAGAGGATTAGTAACTTCAGAACTTACTCAGACTGTACAGATACCAGGGCTGTTTGCATAGATGTAACGTGGCGGGGGGAGACCAGTGCATCTTGGAGAAAATCTGCACCATTGCAAGAGGTACCAATATCAAAAAGGTTAAAGTGCAGTTCGTGTTTATTCTGTCTGTGTAATCATGCATATGTGCTGCTGCCAGTGATGGAGAGGGAATAGGATATGCAGAACCTCAGCACCGCATCTACTGCTCTCTGAAAGTGGTTGTGCTGGGGATGTCTAACCTGGACTTTGCCTCATGGAGTGGCACTGAGTGTCAGAAACGCATAGCTGCATCCTGTTGAGACAAAACATGACTGTGCCCTCAAAGCAAGTAACACCCTGATGCAGTCAGTCAGTCTGCCAGCTGAAGCATTTTGCTTCGGACATGCTCACACCTTCCTAAGGAACAGCATCGCTGTAATGCTCGTTTATTGTTGCTTGCTTGGCTGTACATGCAAATTTGATCCTCTGAATCTCTAAATGGCAACAGTGTGCAGGGAATCTCATAGAGGAGAGCTGTTCTAGGCTTGCCAGTTCACTCCCTCAGATTGCATCTCCCTCACTGCCACTCTTTATTGCTGCTCTCTTTAAATTTGTTCTCTGCACCCGATTAAGTAGAGAATTTACAATATTTTACCCTTAGTGCTATCTAGGCTGCCTGCTTGGAAAGTTAAAGGTTGGCTTCATGTGCTGTTCTGCTTTAACTGTGGTATTCCAAAGATTTTTACTTTAAAGTAGGAGGGGATTAGGGTTGGTACGTTTGATTAAGGTCAATGGTATCTTGGGGTGCATTAGAAGGACATTGCCAGCAGGTCAGGGCAGGTGATCCTGCCCCTCTACTCAGCTCTGGTGAGGCACATCTGCAGTGCTGTGTCCAGTTCTGGGCTCCTCAGGATTGGAGAGCTTCTGGAACAGGTTCAGTTCAGGGCTAGAAGGATGATTATGGGACTGTAGCAACAAGTAAAAGTTGAGGGAGTTGGGCCTGTTCAGTCTCCAGAACAAAAGACTGAGAGGGGACCTCGTCAATGTCCATTAGTATCTGAAGGGAGGATGTCAAGAAGCTGAATCCAGGCTTCTCTCAGTGGTGCCAAGCAACAGGACAAGAGGCAACAGGCAGAAACTGATGCACAGCAAGTTCCACCTGAACATGAGGAGGAACTTCTTCACTGTACATGTGACCAATCACCAGAACAGGTTGTCCAGAGAGGTTGTGGGGTCTCCCTCACTGGAGATGTTAAAGAACTAGTTCACTGATCGAAAGCATGGAAGAGACTACTCTGCATATGCATTTTTCTCTCTCAAAAACAAACTGCAAACTCTTTCCAGAAAGCATATCCACAGCATGATGATTAAGTTCCTGGATTCTGGGGACAGGAAATGGTAGGAGTCTTTTCCTTCACCTTTCAGACCATTTGACTGTTGGTTGCCTTATTTATAGGAAAATGAAATTTTTTTCAAGGTTTAATTTTTTTAGTTATGCTTTGCTACTAAGAACAGAAAACCTCCAAATGAAGTTTTACATGTTTCCATATGTGCGCTTGCTGTGTATAAGTCTGTCTGCAGAGATCTGAAACTACTTCTTAGCCTGCTTTTGGATCAAAAGGATTGGTTATCAGCAGTGCTGACCAAACCAGCCCCAAACTAAGATCGCTTCCACGCTTATTAGTCTTCTTTTACGCACTCAAGATGGTGGTGACCATAAATGTCTGAATCTACACTTGCAGTCAAACTACTCTGCTTATCAGAAATTTGAACCCATTCTCTAATGCTAGGTTGTGTTAAAAAATGTGGGGGGTGTGTGTGGAGCGTGTTTGTTGAATTTTAATGTTGAGAAATCTGTGTAAGTGTACCTATTCTCATTACTGCTATTCTGTTGGTCTGCATGTTGTCTTGAGAACACATTTGAAAATATTTTTTGTCATAGGTTCAACAATCAAAATACCAAATTTTGGAATAATTCAAGAATATCTGCAGAATAGGTAAATTCTAAGACATGTATATCTATTTAATTTATCTACCATGAAAGAATAATTACATAGGTTTTCAGCAATCATGAGGCATATATGAGTCATGCACAACCCATGAGGGAATAGAGAGAATATATAAGGTGCTATTATGGTATCATACACTGGGATTTCTGCTAGGCTTGATACCAGATGCACTATTTGGTTAAATTCTCAACCTCTGTTGGAGTAGTTGTAGCAAAAATCTGTTTTTGCAGCTCTCCTGGAATTTTCTGAGAGCCAGAAAATACTACACTCCTTTATCACTGCTGCCAAAGAAAGAATAGATGTCACTGATCTTGATAGTGGGCATCACTTACTTGTAAGTTTACAGGTTTCCCCAGTTCTTTCAAGACCTGTCAGGAGGACTGCCTAAATCAATTCATAATGGACAGAATCTGAGAACAAGTTAAAATTATAGCTTATTAGATTGTTCTTGCTGTTTCCTTTATTTCTTTTTATATATTTCTCTGCTTTCCTACCTGAAATTCATTACCACCAGCAACAAATGGTTTGAAAAGGACAGTTCACTCTGATTCTAGACAGATGTGTATTTGTTTTCCATTTCAAAAAACAAAATAAATAAAAAATACTTTATAATGTGGTTGCAATAGATTGAATCTCCACTCTAAGAGTCAACCTTGTTTGTTAGAAGAAATCTAACCTATTCTCTGATAGATATTGTGCAAGTAGATAAAATTGTTGTTGTTATTGTTGCTAATATTATTATTTTATTAGATGTGTTGTGCCTTAGGGAAATGAGTATGGGGTGGCAGTTGCTACGGAAACTGGTTTGAAAGAATGTTATTGGGAATCTGTGAGTCCGTTTCTAAGACAGCTGTCAATGTGGACATAAACTAGACCTAGCCTCATTAGTTAGGTGCTTTCTTTCAGGAGGTGGTGGTTGTTAATCTGACGTTTTCCATATCTGAGAGATTTTGTTGTGCAATTCTGCTTATTTACAAGAACAGGCTGGCTGTTAATGGAGTCCATGTTTTCATTAATTTATTTTTGTTATATATTCTAACGCTAAGTAAAGTTGTTTGTGTTCTGTTTTTTTATTTTCTTCCCCCAGACACTACCAAGGAAAACTTGTTTTATTGTTTTTAGTTCCACAAATGCTGGTGGCATGTTTTCAAGAAATACAAGGTGGTAAACTCATATGACAGAATACAGACTTTTTAGTATGCTCAAAGTCTTTATCCTTATGGATTGGTCCTTGGGGTGATAATTCAGCCATACAGTTTTTTTCATAGCTTTAACTGTTTTGCCCCATTAGTCTTATACCCTAATCTCCTCTTTCCATAGCTCTTCTATGCATAAAGTAGAGAATCCATTTTAATCAGCCAGTGTAATCTGAGCCAATTGCTGCCTTTGGGGAACTGAATGCAGACTCTTAACTCTGCTGTTTTTAGCAGTTCCTTGCAAGGCATTTCAACAAATATATAGTTTTCTTAGTAGGGAAGCAGTGGTTATTCTGTCTTGCGTCCTCATGCACTCTGAAACTTATTCATATATAGCTTATTTTTTATTTTTCAAACATTCTCTTAAGGCACATTTACAGAACATTTATAGAGGCTATATCATGTGACCTCTAGATGTGAAGTTTCCCCTACATCTGCTTATCCCAGGAAATGTTTATTTGGCTAGCAGTTAATCATATTGGCCAACTAGATGAGTAATTATTTTCAATGTGATATTTGGGTGTATTTTGAGTCCATTATCATTCTTTACTCTATTTGTCGTTTCAATATATTCCAATGTTTTATATCTCTCCTTTGTGCAACTTTCATGAAATGAATTAAATTGCATTAAATGCAGTTTAAGGGCAAAGTATTGATAGGCAGAGCAAAAGTTGTATTATGCAGAATGATCACTTCATCCTCAGATTTAATAAATCAGTAATAGTATAGTTTTCTCTCTTTTCATTTTTATTACATAATTCACCAAATGAAAGTAACCATAAATAGCATTTTTGTATATTAGTTTTCATTGCCAGCATGTGTAAAAATTAATGACAACTGAGAGAAAAGTGCTGGAACTGAATGCAGGCCTCTATCTCTACATTTCTATAGCAGCTCCTTAATGCAAACCTGTAGCCTGTGACTAAAAGGCGCTGTAACTTTACTGCCATGCTGTCACTTCATTAGACCCCTGTATGTCCTCCTCCTACTGAATCCTGTCATTCAGCTCCAGATCTCATTCCTGTAAGCAGGATCTGGTGTTGCTTATCATCTTTTTCAGGATGCAAATAGCTGCTTTCTTGAAGTCACCAGATATGACAAAGTAGTTTCATTATGCTTGAGTTAATAGTAGCAACATTCCTAAAGTATTTTGTGGCTTCATAACTTACTGGACCAAATTAAGTGAACCTGAGTTGCTCTGTCTCTATTTACGATAGTTCCTACTAATGTAGTCATCTTGTTTTCTATTGACTTGCTTGTACAAGTAAATGTACAAGGCCTCCTACCCAGATAAATTTTTCCTGTGTTGATAAGGTTGCAGGAAGAAAACATTCTACTTTGTAAAGGGTGGAAATTGTATAATGGGATTAAGCAGTCTGTGGCATTTGCATTTTAAACCAGTATGCTAAATGAGTATATGAGTAGGTTCAATTTAACTTTCCTTCAGGATGAAACTTAGTCATTATGACTGTTCAAATGTCATTTCCCTACACCTGTGTATATGCAGTGTTAGCTAATAATAGTTGTTGAATTAAATTTGATCATCAAACACCCATTCCATCTATGCAGTTTTTATTTTTTTGAATTGATTTCAATGATTCAAACTTGGTGGGGGATGGGTTTGTTTGTTAAGCATAGTTTTGGTCATTCAGTTCTTGGACTACATTATGCCAAACATTCCTAGAACTGCATTTCACAGTTAGAGATCTGTGTCCGATTGCAGCACACTCCTGATACCTGCTCCAGCACTTCAGTGCACTGTAAGTTATTAGGAACTTAGCAAGAACGTGAAACAGGTGCTCTTTTCATGATACTGGACATTCTGCAATAATTTTACAGGATGCCCTCATCTGTTCATTTTAAGAGCAATAGAATCAAAATAAGGAATGCTGCTTTAAGATAAATAGAAATGCTAAATAAAAGTTTTCTGTGGTAACATTGAGAGAAACTTAGACAATTGCTTTCATCTGTTATTTGCAGAGGAGCCTGAGATCTTAATGCATCTTATTACAAATCTATTTATAGATGCACATCCAGATATACACATAAAAATATGATCTTTCAGTTCACATCTTTTCTTGAATACTGTTTTCAGTGTCTTATCTTATGCAATATTTGAGGAACATTTAATTTAGAAATATTTCTGTGGAAAAAGGAGCTCTTGTTTTGCTTAAAATGCTTTCTCAAAATGATTGTAAAGGACAGGCAATATTTTTCCCAGGATTTTATTCAAATTGTTTGGCTCAGACTTTTTATCATCTGTTTAACCAGTGATCAATGGTCCTTGATATGCTTTGTGACTTATCTCAAAATCGTCCAAATTTTCATCTGGAAGATGAGGCTAGAAATTTCACTAATACAGCCGTTCATCCACCCTCTGCTCCCTATTAATAAAATTATTAGGAACAAGATTTAGTCCTATTGTAGTCATGGGATTAAAGCACTGCTGAGAATTCCTACATAGTTCTATTTATGCAGGGATTTCTGGTGGATTCCAGAGGGCTTATAAACCCAAATGTCATTGGAATTCTGTGGAAGCTCCTGAGAATCTGAACCATTTTACTGTGTCCCATTTTA
Organism: Zonotrichia albicollis; assembly: GCF_047830755.1. Taxonomy (NCBI): domain Eukaryota; kingdom Metazoa; phylum Chordata; class Aves; order Passeriformes; family Passerellidae; genus Zonotrichia; species Zonotrichia albicollis. Next base: position 35,034,972 of record NC_133824.1, read on the forward strand.
CTGTGACTTCACTGTCAGTTTAAAAGGTAAAAAAAAAAACAAAAACAGAAAAAAAGAGGGAAACAGAAAATCCCTCACACTTGGTGGTTTGTTCTTGGTTACTATAGTGATGAATCCTGTATGAAAACCCACACAGTTCTGACTGAAATCCAGACATGCAGATACTTGTCAGAAAAGAATACAAAGGAAGAACAAATTCAACAGCATAACATTGAATGGTGGTGTGAACGAAATCTATTTGGATGAAATTGTTTACCTGAAATTTAATCTGGATCTTATTGTTTTGGACACAGATGTTAAATAGCTCTTTCAGACTGTAAGCACAGAAAGCATAAGTGGTGGAGCATGGTGCAGGTAGTCTAAAATTAAACTCAGTGTACAGTCCTGGCTAATAGTCTCATGGAAGGTGGAACCTTCAGTATTCAACCTTTCATATCTCCTTTATCCAAATGTAGGTACCATTGCAATTGTTTTTACAGTAGACTCCCTCTGTGTCTTCAGAATTTCTAGACATTTATCTACTTGGAGCTTTGGCTTCTTTTTCTTTCTAGTAAAATTCCGTCACTCTCAATGTAGCTTCTGCAGGCTCTGAGCTTGGCTTTTACTTCTGGACTTGACCCTGTAGCTTATATGTCCCCAACCTGTAAGTACTTCGAGACCCTCTTCAAGCTGTGAGGTTTCCTGTACCTTGCTCCCAGAGCATTTCCTCCCTGTGGGAATGACAGGATGTTCCTTAGCTTCTCCTCCAAAGGTATCCTGTCCACATTATTTTTTGTTCCTATTCAGTTGAACTGGGAATGTCACTCCAATTTTCATTGTCATTATGGTGGTGTTTTCTGAATGCTGTTTTTTAATAGGGCTGTTATGGAGTTTAAGTACTTTCATTTTAAGGCTTTTAGAAAGAAGACTTAAATTATGTTATGAGATCTGTTTGGTTTGCTTCCCACCTGGTAAAGCAGGGTCAGAAAGTGCAGACAGCTCTGCTGGCTGGACTGATTCCAACTCTGAAACTTGCCAGACTGCAGTGTTTCTGGGGTGGGGAAACCACTAAAACAAATAAATTCTTTAGTCTGTTGAGACATCAGCACTCTTTTAGCCTGGAAATCCATGAATGGTCTTTCAAATATTTTAAGTCCCAGCTGGACACTAGGATACCTAAGACATTTTTGGTGAGAAAAGCAGAAAGTAGGTCCCTTAATGTGGTATTGTCTTTTCACATTTCTCACTATCAGACCTTTTCTGATCTGGCTTGTGTTGCACTGGCATGTTTACCTGGTGATCTAAGAATTCAGCTGTGGGCAGGAGACCTGGCTCCTGCTTGTGCAACAGGTCCTCTGGCAGTCCTGAGTCTGAGTCCTCATGTTCCTGTCATCTGGCAGGACTAGAAGCATGGAGAGATTCCCCATAGCCCAGGGTCTCAGGTCTGGGCCCCTCAGTTCATTAGTTAGCAGTAGTAAGGATGGGATACCCCAAAGATCTCAGCATCTTGTTCACGAACTCATGAGTTTTTATTCTCTTTACAGCTCTGAGGTTATCCCAGTTACGGATTTAAGATAGAAAATATTCTTTAGTTTCAGTAGATATTAAACCCAAAGAGGAGGAAACTCTTGAAATCTCAGATTAAATGTCACAACTGGCCAAAGTTGGTCATATTCACACTAACTCTAATTCTCCGCTTTGTCATTGTTGTATCTGAGCTTTTCAACAGAGGTTGTACACTACTCTATCTTCGCAGCATATACTATTCAAACTTAATAAACGTACCACTCTGAGCAAATTATCTTAGTGAAACAATTCACCTTTGAAGTGTTATAATGTTTATCTGCTATCTCAAGTCAGAAAAATAATCTCATTAAAGATGCTAATAAATTAAGCTAATTATTTCAATCCTATCTATTAATGACTACTATATTACATGGATCAAAAGGCTGACTTTAAAATGTTTATATCTCATTATTAATAATTAGTTCTATTAAGCTTTCATCTTTAATGTTGCCTCAGTGCCTTACCTGAGCAGTGAAAATCCTTTAAAAAATGGTAATTTCATTGTTGCTGTTTAGAAATATAGAAGATAGCAGTCTGGCTTTTAAGAGTATTTGCAAAGCTTGGCTCTTACTGGTAACAGCCGTGTGTAGTAGACCATGCAGAATTTTATGGATGACTTATACAATGTCACTTCCCAGTGATCTAGGACTGTATGTACTGTGTATAACATGGGCTTTTACAAAGTCAACTCAGTGGGATTTGGTGATGATCCTTTTCTCTTGAAGCCAGTTTTAATGGGCCTGTAACAATTCAATCTTCATTTGTCAATGTGCCGACAGTGTCCTCCTCCATGTTCTGAAAAGTCACTTGTAAATTAGGTTAGCAATTTTTGTCTACTGGAGCTCTATGAGGTAACAACAGTGGCTACAGTGAAATGTGATTGAAACAAGCTTACCTCAAAAAAACCTCATTAATAACTCCTTCCCCTGTTCCATGCTGCCCTAGGCAAGTGGGAGAAAGAAACAATGGCAAGTCCTCTCCTGTTTATGGTTACTCAAGCAGAATTCAGTTAGGACCATATCCAGGAATTGCTCTATTTTTCAAACTAGTAACATATTTACCTGTTTTTTCTTGAGGCGAAACAATATTTGATGTTTTTCAAAATGTTCAGGTCCATCCAAGATAGAAAGTTTTTGATCTTAGAAAGTGTTTTCTGAAGCCCATATTTAGTTTCTGCTGTGAAGCATGAAAATTGAACTGCGTTGTGCATGTATTAAGTATAGTGAAATTATTAATTTGATTGTCTCTATTTTTACACTTTCCCTAGATGGTGTCTGTAAATTATATGTAAGTAAATAAAATTTAATTTTCTTTTTGCTCAGTTCTAAGGTTTGAAGTCAAAGATTATTTTTTTTGGCATCTAAAATACATTTTGATATGTGACTTAATTGAGTTTTGTCAGTGCTGGTGGGCTTTTAAGGTAGGTTCACTCTGCCATGACTGGAGCAGGTGCTATTAGAACCCCATACTCTGTTCTGAGATTTTGGGAGGTGCTACACCCCAAAATCACACTCACATCAGTTACGGGAGAGGGTTCATTATCTACTGAACTGAAAGTCGGCCATTTTAGATTAAATAATCAAGTAGTATGGATTAGTGTGTTAAGTATGGGAAGCAGTTAAAATGTTGTCCTGTTTTATTTTACTGTGATGCTGCTAATTTCTGGCTAATGGCTGGCTGATAGTGAGGGACTTTAATGGGATCTGCAAGTCCATTATGAGTCCAGATAGGTTGGAGAGAAGTCTCTTGGTTTGTTTTAAGAACATGAGTTTTGTTGGTTACTGTGACGCAGCTCAAGCATGGTAGTTCATTAAGCTTATCACACTTAAGCTATGTGCCTATTATTTTAAGCTTCAATTGAACGAGATGAACAGTGCCTTCTGCAAATGGGACTTACTGCTCATGTCTTGCTTAGAGACTTGTGAAAAACTGACATTTATTTTGTTCTTCAAGTAGTTCTTCATGTGACACCAATTAAGTATTTTGGTGGTGGTGACTCATTTGTTAGGGGTAGATGTCCAAATGGTAAAATGACTCGGCATTAACTTGTAGTAGAAGTAATTGATTTGAATAGGTGTCGCTTTGCCAGCTCAGTAGTTTGCTAAATTTATAATTTAAAAATAGACAATTAAAGAAATTAAGTCATTTTATTAGAGTTAACCAGCTCACATATTGAACTAAAAATAGTTTTAAATGGTGGTAATAGCCAATATCTTGAAAATTATATTTGCATTGTTCATCCCATTTTTTTTGCATACCAGAATAAAAGTATTCTATATATGAATTTTCCTATAAATACTTGATTATTTCTAGAAAAACCCCAAAACCCATTGTGCACCATGGAGATCTTGTTCTTTATAGTGTTGGATCAAAAATGGAGATTTTTGTTTTGCTGCTTCTTTCCTTGATTGCTGTTGGAGGCAATGAACATAAAGGGGAAAAATCATTCAGGTTTTGGGATTTTTTTCTTTAGACATGGGCTGTTGCTCACTGTTAAGTGATAGGACAAAGAGTACAAATATTTGTTCCCAAATTCTAAATATGTGTGACCTAGCCCAAAAGATTTTTATTGCTGTTTTGTACTCCTAGTTTATCTGTTTCTTCTTTCAGTTCCCAAAAAAAAAATTTTTAGATGGTCTGTATACCTTCAAAACAGATGCTGCTTGTGAAAAGTATTTCACACTGGGGGTTTTGATACTTGTTTGAGCCTCAAGGAATTTTTTCAATATTTGTAACACCAAAATTAGGTCTTTTTTATAATACTGCTTTTTGTAATTTCTCTAGAAAAGGGAAATAAGAAATTTAAAATAATTGGTGTATGACAAGAAGCGCATCTTTTGAGTCAGGAAGATTGGGTCTAGGTCTTGGATAATAAGCTTGCTTGAAAATAATTTTTGTATCTCTATCCAGAAAAGAAAAAAAGAGGTGAGGCACCAGTCTTATTGCTGAAAGTCTGTTCTAGAATATAATTTCTCTCATGATTAAACCCCCTTTTTAATATCCCATCCTCTTTGCAAACTTTAGAATTCTTTATTGGTTGTATCTGGTATGCCTAACATTGTAGCAACTTGTTTAGAAAGAAAGATAACCAGTCTTCCTTTAAAGACTCATTGGGAAGGACTTTTTATTTCCCTGGTCATCTGTCTCAATGTAGTTTCACTTTCTGTTCCCACCAATTTGCATAATTGTTTTCTTTATGGTTAGAATTTTACTGACTGCTACTTGCAGCTGTTGGCAAGGCTTTTTATTCCTTGCCTTGTTTTCCTTGAAAAGTCTTTATAATTCCAAGTGTTTTGTGGTTTTGTGTATCACATGACCATTAGCGAACTAAGTTCCTGCTTTTCTTAAACTTTTCTCCAAGACTGTAGAAAGGTGTGTAAGTGAGATGCCCCGGAAGGCAGCACTCTGCTTTACCACCTGGGCATGGAAGCCACATGAACTGCAGAATCCAACCAGTCTGTTGAGGCACAGGGCTCTTCTGAACCTGTTACTCCTGTGTGTCACAAATCAGGGTAAATAAGGCTATTACATGCACTCTTGTGCAGGTATTTTTAAGAGATATTGGTAATTGCAGTGTTCTAAGAAAAAAAATACCACCACCTCCACATACATGCATTCAGCCCTCCCCTTCACCCTCTCAATGAAAACAAAACAAAAAGCAAAAAAAAAGATCCCTTGGTTTATTTTGTGGATTTAGTAATTTAGTGTTTGGGGGGTTGGTAAAGAATAGCAGTGAAAATAACAAAGTGCTGTTCTTTTAGGAAATGTTATTTTTTTTCTTTCTACTCTGTAAGCATATTTGAATATATTAGCAAGGAGCACTAAGCCTCAAGGATAAAACTGCAGTCTGAAAATGCATTTCCCCAAATTCAAAAATGTGTTGTTTGAAATTGGTTTTCTTTATTAAGTCCTGGTCTACTGTAGAGAGAGTGATAGAATGAGATCCTCTTCTCACCTGGAAATTTAGTGAAATTATTGGGTCTTGCTTAAGTGCTGCTGTGGTTTGTGCTGTGTGTTTTTTTTTTTTTTTTGCATTGATGTTTTTTTCCGAAATTTTTCAAATTTAATTTTTATTTGAAGTACAAGGAAATTCTCTGCAATAGCCTTTTGCTTATCCATATAACTGAGGGGAGCAACATTTCTTCAGTCATAGATGTGAGACATTGACTGACTGGACATTGGGTGCTCTCAAAGCCACTCTGTCACATCTCTCTTTGGTGTCACTTTCCTCTTCAGCTGCATAGGGGAGAGAAAACATAATTAAAAGCTCATGGGTTAAGGATCAAATGACAAATTACTGTCATGAACAGAACAGACTTGACTTGGGGACTTTAATTGAATTTATTGCCTATCAAATTCAGAGTGGGGTAATGAGAAATTAAATTAAGTCTTAAAATACCTTGCCCCCACCTATCCCTTTCTGCTGGGCTTAATATTATTCCCAAATGCTGTACCTCTTCACCTCAAGCAGTGCAGGGATGCAGGGAATATGGGGGCTGTGCTGTGGTCAGTTCATCACGTCTGTTTATCTCCTTTCTCCTCAAAGGGACGACTCCTCACAGTTCCCTGCTCCAGCCTGGGTTCCCTCCCACAGGAGGCAGTCCTCCATTAACTTCCCCAGCAAGAGTCCTTCCAACAGGCTGCAGATCTTCATGAGCTGCTCCAGTGTGGATCCATCCAAGGGGTGCTGCAGCATGGGTTTCCTGCAGATCACAAGTCCTGCCAGGGGAGTCTCTGCTCCTCTGCCTGGAGCACCTCCTGTCCATCCTTATTCACTGCCCCGGGTGTCTGCAGAGCTCTTTGTCTCACATATGCTCACTTCTCTCTCTGCTCTGATTTTTTTCTCCTTTAAATGTGTTATCACAAAGGTGTTTCCACGGTCACTGATGGGCTCAGCCTTGGCCAGCAGCAAGTCCAGTTTGGATCTGGCTGGAGTCAGCTCTATCAGGCATGGGGAAAGCTGCTGGCAGCTTCTCACAGCCACCCCTGTAGTCCCCTCACTACCATTGCCATGTAAACCCAGTACAATAGGCTATACAATTAGGTGGCACAGCTCTTACTTTGATAAATAAGACAGCCTGCTATTTTTGGGTAAAAATTTATTTCCCTTCTTATAATTTGTGTCTATTCCAAATTTATACTAATCACAGAGATGAGCATCATGATATCAGTTCTATAAATTATTTTTCAATTAGAGGATTAAAATTAATATCAAAATACCAGTTGGGGAACAGAGAAGATATTGGACCATATGAGGCAATATTATTGTTCTTTAAAAGGTTACAGCCTTGAGAGTGTGTGCATGAAAAGACCATTATCATTAATCTTTCTGATACATATTATGCTGCACATGACACCTATAAAACCAGTCTTTATAAATTATAGTTTGTATACATACAATAGTGTGATGTATTTCAGAATGCATGTCAGGGTCTCCTGATTTAGTGAGGCGGGGGAATTAGTCGCTTAAATATTTTCATAGATCTCATGTTTAGTTATGGGAATAAAACAGTAATTTTGTACTATTAAACCTCAACATGAAAAGTCTATTACAGCCTCATTAAGACCATTTAGTTGAGCAATTCCTGTTCCTGAGAGTTTTAACAGAAGCAGAATTTTAAAAAGTTATCAAGAAATAAATAGTGACTGGATATTTGTTTACCTCGATTGTTTACAAAGGGTCCTGATATGTCTCAGTAAATTCTGGCTTGGATGTGAGGAAACAAAGTAATTTAATGATTTTGAGAATATTCTGGTTTTTACTTATTTTTTGAATTCAAGATATTTTAGGTACATTAGAACAAACTTAAAAATACGTGTGAATCTCTTGGATGCAGTAAGAAACCTTCTGAAAAGACACTGATAGGTTAAAAATGCTGCTGCCACTAGGTGTCACGCTGGGATCATCTCTCAGAACATGGGATTATTAGAGGTACCGGATGAAGGAGTGGGATCTCCTGTATGTATTTCAGTATTGAAAATGGCTGGTTTTGTAGGCCATAACAGCCCTGTGCCTACCCCTTGTATCTGGAATGTTCACACATCTCATTGTGTGAGAAGGATCGGTGCTATGCAACCTAAAGCCAACACAGGTGCTGGACATTCCCTCCTTCATCTGATGTCTTTCACAGCCAGCCTCAAGTCACACACACCTGCTTAGGAAAATGTGTTAAAATTGCTTCATGTGGGCGAACATGGTAATTATGGGGAAAAAAACATATGATTTTTTTTTAATCCTCCTCCAGTGTTTCTATCATATAAAGCTCAAATGAGCCAAAAAAAAGAGAAGAACACCCAAACAACCAGCAACCTGAACATAATGCAGCTTTTTATAAAGAAGGGCCCTTGAAGGAAAACTGGTTTCATAAGCAGGGAACACAATGTCAAACACTGAACTTTCTATTTATTGAAATTAGTTTTATAATATGTAATTGAGAATACAAAATCATTGTGGGGGCAATGTTTGGTTTTGTTGTTTTTTAATAAACCTGCTGTGTTGTGGGCTTTTTTCTGTACTTCACTCCTGCCCTCAATCAAAATTGTCACATTTATTAACAGTTCCCTAATACGAACATTGTACAAATATGTGTAAATACTTGATGGAAGGGAAAACAAATGAATCAGATGCCTGATGAAAGAAGAGGATATGGGCACATATTAGAAAAACTGGAATTTCTAGGTTTGTGAAAGGAAAAGCTTCTAACTGTGTGGTGATTGATTCCCCCGCATGTCATTCAGAGAGGTTTTACAGTATTGCTGGGGATACTGGAAAACCACCTGGATATGATTCCCCTTGAGCAGGGCAGTTGAATTTAGGTGATCTCCAGAGATGACTTCCAGCCTCAACCATTCTGTGCCTCTGGGTGTTTCCAGTCTGCCTATTGAGTCATCACTGGGAACACTTAAAAAACAAGCAAAAAAACCCAAACCCACAAGACAAGAGAAAAAACCCCACCAACCAAACAATGCAAGCACCTGCAAAAAACCCCTACCAAATAAGATTGTAATACATTATTTTAAACATTGTGGTCATAGGCTTTAATAGTCAGATACCAAAGAATTTGGAATAGGTTTTTCTTGTTTACGTTTATTTCTCCCAAAAAGGAAAAAAATATCTCTTTCTTTGCATCATATGCTATAAGTCTAATAGGTTATAAAGACTCTTATGTTTTGAATTGGTTAAACTTACTGTTTTTTTCCTAGCTTGTACATGGCTGAAATATGTACACTCAGGTACTAGGAGTAATTTCTCACTGTTCTGAAGCTGATTTATGGTACTTCTCTCTCCAGCAGCCATTTCTGTGCTGGAAATTGAAGTATAACTTGGGTGTATATATAAACATCACCACGCACACAAACCTTGCTCTGACATTTCCGGTGTCATGAACGACAGCCTTACTAGGAAAAGCTTGAGCTGACCAGAGGCAAAAGGGCGTGTAGCCACTTAGAGGATAACATATTATTCAGTATCTGTCCATCAGTGTGATGTTTGTGCCTTACAGACTCAGGTCTATGTGCACTAGGAGAGGCGTGCTCTCCATCACACAAAATATGTTTTCATTTCTGTTACATAACTGCTGGATCTCAGTCTCCCACCTGAATTCTCCATTTATGAATATGAAGCAGATTTCCTTAGAAGTTTTTCCACAAAACAAAGGAGAGTATATATAGGCCAATGCAGTGTGGTGACACATATGCTGCAAGCTTACACAATGGGTTCTCCTGAGTTTCTGTTCTGTATGTGTGAATTCTGTTATCTCAGATGTGCTAAGATACCAAAAAAGTTAGTTATACTTTCAAATATCTTTTTTGCCTGTTGATAGGTATCCATTCATTGTCTTGGTGTACATCTATCAACAAATGCTTTATTCTAAGGGCTGCTGGTTTGTTGCATAGTGTTTAGCAGAGTGAGACACTGATTTGTGTTCTTTGTGCCTAGTCAACATGGTGATGAAAAGTTTATTACTGGCAATTAAAGAAGCAGAAGGTTGTCTTATTCCTTTGATTTAGTTTTTTCATTAAGAATGTGTGTGAAGTAATAATGAACATATTTGTACATGACAGCATCTTGGGAGGACTGTTGGATGCTTGGGAAGACAGTGTTGGAATGTAACATTTCTGTGCTCCTCGGAAAAAATGACCTAAAAAGAAAATATACAAAACTGTGAAGATAAAATCAAAGTGCTATAAATAAAGGAAAGCACACACACAGGTAAAAACGTGTTAGAGATTAGACAGTGCAGCATTCAGAAGCACATAGGGAGTTTCAGGAAATAAGATTCTATAGAAAAACAAGAAATATTTTGCTGTTGCAGGATAGTCAAATCTGTTGGTGCCTATGGAAGAATTATGGGCTGGTTGGGCTTTGTCTGGCAGTGACGGGAATGAGGCCAAATGACCAACAGGTTATTTGCCTATGAAATCCCCTTCTTTGGCAGGATGGTGAAGAGATGCAGGCAACTTGGAGAGGATTGTGTTTGGAATATAAAGAAGTCATAGCACAGCATATTAATGGCGTCTTGGAGATAAGGAAGGAAGAATTATACCTGGATGGAAAGTAGGGGTGAGGTTAAGGCTTTAAGATATTTTCATTCCAATAAAGTTAATGATTTAAAACTCAGATTTGCACAGTACTTTCTTGATATAGGACAAAAATGTAGCTGCAGAAACAGTGTCATACAGTACATTTTAGTTCTGGCTATATGAAAATACTGAGATGAAATGAAAACAAAATTCTCAAAAAATGTGTCATTATCACACTTAAGACTATTTTTAGTTTCAACAGTATGTCAATATACTGAGCTAAAAGAACAGCTCCTTGAGCAGTTTGGTGACTGGATACTTTTCTGGATCACCAGGTGTCCACCAGCCTGGGCTTCTGTTTCTGTCAATTTTGCCTGTTATAGAGAGATCTCATTAAAAAAAAATCTACTATATATTAATAAATTTCATGTGATGTAAATAGTATTTCTTTCATCTAGATTATTTTTATACTGCTGGATTAATAATTGATAAGGACTGCTCCATCTTGAAAATTTCCCCTTAGGGAAAAAACCATTTCCCTCTCCCCAAGAGTGTATATATGGGATTGTATGATTGATAATGCCTTAAACTGTTACTTGTTTATTCCTTCTCATCTTGTTAGTGAGGAGTGAGCATTGATAGTTAGCCATATATCCATTCAGTTTGTATTCTTCAGCAAGATGTTAACATGGGATTTGTAATCATCTTCCTTTGGACAGATGATTAATGATGGGCAAGTACAGTGAATGCATTTTCTAGTTTAATGAAGAATATTTATGCAAATGAGCGGTAATTAATGGTATTGCAATGTGATAGATTTTAGAAATAGGTGCCTGACATTCACTTTTGGATACATGAGTATTTGGTCTAGCATCTGAAACTTAGTAGCTGATGCTTTAGGAGATGAAATGTTCCTCTCAAGTACGAAGCTCGTGGTTTTTAGTTACCTTTACTGTGGATTTCAGAGCTCAGTTTAGGATATTTTTTTTTTCTGCTTTAAAAGCACCTGTGTAGAATTTTTTCACCATAGGATTTAAGTTGCTTAATAAAAAAACAAACAGACAACCCAAAACCAAACCATAAACATGTAGCATGGCAAATCTGATTTATTCTGTTGATCCTATCACACAAATGCACTATTTGGCTAATGAAAATTTAAATATTGTACCAATATCCATAATAATAGGAGAGAAGAAAAGATGCTTATCATCTTGTTCTGCCTTAGCTTAAGGAATGAAGAGGCAGACTGAACCATGATTCACTTAACTAATTTTCTGTTAACTGACTTTTTTAGCTGTTGGTTGTTTAAAAGGTCTTATCTCATATTTTGGCTGTTTGTGATTTATCCTAACAAACTGGAAGCAAGTTTTATAAGAGGTAAAGGATGTATATAAATCCAGCTTCAGCCTTTTGAAAGAGATAAAAAGCTCAGGAAATGGAAAAAGATAATGAATAATTTATGTTTTCATTGATTTGTTTTTCGTAATATTGATTAAAGGCATGGTGTTGACCATAGTCTTCTCTCTTTAAACAACGACAGTACCAAGCATTCCTTTCTCTTGGGCTTCCAGAGTAATGGACTAGATGGACTAGTTTCTTTCCAACACAAATTGTTCTATGCTTTTATCAAAATTTCTAAAACATACAATAAACAAACATTGCATTTCTAGTAAAGAAATTCTAGAATATTCAATTGAGTTCCGGTTTGTGAGTGTCTTGTAGTCTTTTATTCAGCCACATTGGATGATGTTCATGTGGGCCTTCATCAATCAATCAAATTTTTATTTGCTGCTGCTTTCTCTACCTGCTTGTTCCTAGCTACGAACCTCTGTCAAAAATTTACCCTTGACTATCAGTCCTGGTTGAACCCCAGCTACTGACTATACACCATACAACTCCTTGCTCACACCCCAGCCCTGTAGTGGTATAGGAAAGAGAATTGAAAAAAGGTAAAACCTGTGGGATGAGAAATATTTTAGTAATCAAACTATGATAAAATATAATTATATTAATACTAGTAATGAAGAGAGAAAAAAAGAGGCAAAGAGAAAAATAAAACTCAAGAAAGACAAGTGATGCACAAGTTGCTCCCCACCTACTGACTGATGCTCAGCTGGTTCCTAACCACCAATCAGCACCTTCCAGCCAACTCCTCCAAGCTGATGTACCAGGCATGCTGTTCTATGTTATGGCTTAGCCCTTTGGGTAGTTTGAGTCAGCTGCCCCACTATTCTCCCTCCCAGTTTTTTTTTTTTTTTGCATTAAGAGACTGAAAAGACCTTGATATAAGGTGAGCACTTCTTAAGCAACAAATAAAACATCTGTGTTTTCAGCAATATTCTCATACTAAGTGCAAAATGCCTAGTACTCTCCCTGCCACTAGGAGGAAAATTGATTCTATCCCACCTGCAACCAGAACAGGTATGATTTTTTATTAAAAACAAAACCCCTGACAACATAGATTATTTCACAGTTCTGATTTGGGTGACTCTCCAGGTACAGGAAAAAATGAGTTGGAAAGACAATTGAATTTATTGCTATCAGACTCAGTGTTAGTTAGAAGAGTTATTTTTAGCTATTTCTAGTCACAGATACTAATGTATCATACTGACGTGCCTCAAGGTCTTAATTCTCTTTACCAAAAATGACAGGTTGTTTTACTCAACTGAGCAATGCAACTGTTTTTAGACATGTACCCTAAACTAGATTTCCAGCTGGAAAAAAAAAACCTATCTCATAAATATTTTAGGAGAGAGTTTTTTTTCTTTTATATCTTTTATTTAGGATTCAATGATTAGTGAAAGAATTTTGAAAGTGCTCACTGAAATTTACTTGCTACTAAAATCTAATTAATTGTAGGCAAAGAAAATGGAAGGTCGTGTTTGCCAGACACCTTGTCTGTGGTGAAGTTCGCTGTGGAACAAACTGTTTAAATAGAAGGGGCTGAATAGTCTGAATGAACTTTGAGAAGACATTCAAATGTCACATTTCTCTGAATCTTGTCACAGTGCTCATCTCTTCAGAGGCTTATCTTCTGCTAGCTGTTTACTCAGAAAAGAGTGTTAGAACCTATATTTTAACAGTCTTTTTCTTGGGGATATTTTGACATTGGTGTGTCCTTGCTTCACAGAGCATGTCTTCACTGAATGGAATTAATGAGTTTTGTCATAGGCTGTGTGCTGCAAACATCTGAGGATGATTACCTGTAAAGCCAGATATTAGGAGTTTGCTTCTCTGTCTGCATTTTGTTGATCTGGAAGAGGTCGAATGATCATAATATTCTTTGTACTATAAGGTACAAAACACTGTGTGTCACATAGATGTCACACTGCATGCACACTGCATGTATGACATACTTTTGTGTATCTTATTACATGCTAGGAACCAGGGGTCTTGTATTTTCCTTGCTAAAACTTTTGCATCCATGGGACTTGCCAGTAATCCCACTGAGACCATTAGAATTTCAGTTACAGACTGAATTTTTTCACTAAGTCTGAGGAAACAGTAATAACTTATTCTTTCTTAAGGTGTTAGAAAATTTGCTGCCTTTCCTCAGTTTTGGTTTAGAAGTCAACCTTTTGAACACAATTAGTATATTTGTGATTTTCTAATGGACTTCAGGAAGGAAAATATTGGAAGTACAATCTCAACTTCAAAAATGACAGTTGCGTTTATGAGCTGATGGACTAGGGCAAGAATAACAGAGCATTGGTAGGAAAAGTGGGGAAATAGTAGTTTCTGTAAATTAGAATTTAGTACACCTGGGAATGATAAGGCATGAAACCTGAATAGAGGTAAAGCAAATGTACATCAGTTTTTGATTCTGGCATGTAGGAAATATAGCTTAATTTTGTTTCCCTCTCTCAAAGAAGAAAATCTATTTTAAAGATTCTCATACAGGACTTTTTTTTTTTTTCTTTAAGTGTACCATAGGATACATTAGGCAATTTTGGAGAATTTTAATTACAGATGGATTTTGTGTGTGGTTTTCCATGAACTATATTTATATGAAATTACTATATGCTGTGTATGTTTGACGTTTTATTTTTTTAATGTGTCTGGACTGATTGATAAAAATTTATGTCTATCATTACAATTTTCCCAAGTATATACATACATAAACTAAAGTGACACCGAATATGGTATTTTGGCCAGGATATTGCAGTAAAAGTTGCAGTGAGGACTGAGGGGAGAGATTGTCATCTCTAATCTTACCCCTCTTCTACTCTTGACCATACAATTCTTTTGGAGGATTCTGTTTCCTGCATTACTTTGACAGTTGCTGAATGTATTCCTAATGGAAAAAGAAGCAAATTATTTAAAAAATCTATTTTTTCCCTCTTTTTAAGTAAAGAAATATAAATAAAAGAAAATGGGAATGATTCATATTATCTGAAGTATCCTTAGGAATTAAAGCTGTTTTGAGGTTGGGGACAAGGAATGCTTAAGAGAAGCTTGGAAACATCACAAAAATGTATGCCCTATGCAGCAGATTGCTATGAAGAAAAAAATTATGGCTTTTAGGACATTTTGCCCTGTCTCCTGAGACGACAAGGTTGCTTTATCATGAAGGTAAACACCATGAAAAACCACAGATTGGTAAGATTTTTTAAAACAATGTATTTATATAAAGAAATTTTAAGCTAAAATATTTCACTTAAAGGCTTTCATTTCTTGTGGGATCAAGTGGATAAGGTTTATGTGTAGGGCTCCAGAAAAGGATTTTTCTCCATGTCCAGAAAGCATTCAGTGATGTGTTGTACCCTTGGAGCATGCTCTTTCCTTATGTATCCCAACCTCCAATTTTTATGTCAACTTTATGACATCAAGACAGACATACAGACATCTGTATAACGTGGTTGAAATATTTTTCCCTAAAAACATTATCATTTATTCAAGTTGACATTTCCATGTTTTCAAGCTGGAGCACAGTGTTTTGCAAGTTGTTAATTTTTTCCTGCTTCGTCAAGCTGATTGTTTTCCATGACTTGTCTCAATGTTTTGGAGTGTACAGCGGACCTGAGTCTCACTTTAGTTATAAAAGTGATAGGGTAATGACCTATTACAAAATAGATCTTGATTGCATAATTTTAACCATAAGCACAATAAAATTTTCTCCTGTGTATTTGGCTGATAGGCTATCGGTCCTTGTGCAATTACAATTACAAAGATAACCATAATACAAAAAAATATTCCATTTGTGGGAAATTGTGTGAGTTGAAATTACTGAAAAGATGCAATTTAAGATAAAATTAAAACAGTATATTTACCATAAAATGATTGAGATTCATGAAGTAGATAAGAAATATTTTTTGTGTGACTGTTGGCAAGACTGAGAGATGAGAAGACAGATTTAGAGGAGGAGGTAGATAATCCTTGGAAGATGAATGAAAAGAGGTTTGATGACACATGCTGGTTTAGGGCTCTCATGTCTAAGTGATGGGGGTGGGAATAATGTTTATCAAGCACAAGGTGAGTGGGTTGGTTGTCTCCTTTTGCCCAGAAAAACATTGGTTTTGTTGGCATTGTTCATAGCATGTGTAGCTCCGTGTGTTCTTTGTATGGACTTTGACTTGTGGGCTTCACAAATTTTCTGTCTAGGTGCTTTTCTAGCATAATTCTGAATTCTCTACCATGACGGATCGTAATCTGTACGGTGTGAGTTACAGTTGGAACTGGGCGACTTTCTCTGCTTAGTTGAATGCTATTGGTTTGTTGATGGCTTATTCAGTACTTTTTCAACAGTTTCTTTCTGAATTTTTATTCTCAGATCAGTTACAATTTAGTATGTTAAGTTAATCTCAGTTTTTGAAAGTAGTAAGATTGGTCCTTACCCTTATATGATTTATAAACAGCTATATTTTTTGTTCTCTCATATAAACCCCACATTCTCTTTCCTGTTTTTTACATTAAGTGTACAACTTAATGTTGAGTTGGTTTCACAGTCCTTCTTGTCTGGCTTTAACACTGTTAAATGTTCTTAAGCTGCCCTGGCCATATAGAAGCTTTATTGTTTGTCAGGACTACCAGCCCCTCCAACCCTTCTTTCAGGCAGTCTTTCTGCTCTTGGTATTATGGTTCAGTAATGAGAACAGCCAAGGGTACGACCTTGGTTCTAATGGACTGTGCTGTAGAATGTGTCTACCAAAATCATTCTGGGTGGCTTTTAACAAATCCTACTAAAAGTGTGATTGCTCAAAAGCAACAATATCAAGTCCACAGGTTTCATGTTGTCTGCTACTTTTTCTGAAAATAATTTTGGAATTGTATATGTATGCAAATCAACTCTACCATGAGTGTACAGTACATCATTGCAGTACACTGATAATATGTCAAACCTGTTGAAACTCTTCTGGACAGGAAATGTGCATGAGAAATATGGTGGAACCACTCACTTTCTGGTCAGGAAATCTAATGTATCAAGTAAAGGACATCTGCTACCATGCTTCGATACTACAGAAGCAGATTTTAAAATTTATTTAGATGTAGCAGTCCCATTGTTATCGGAGAGAGATAATTACTACATTTAAGAAAGTATTGATATGAAATTTAAAAATCCCTGGGCAGGAATAGCAACATAATTTTGTTGTCTGGTGTTGTTTCAGCTTCACCATTTTCTTCTTTTTGTGTAATAACTTGCTTAAATAAATATTCTCTGGATAGCTCCCCTGCTGCAGTTTGGAAAATCAGATAAGCACAATATAGTGGAAGAGGAAGGAAAACATACATTCAGTTTGAAGGCAGAACTGCAAACTAATGGAAAGGAAAAGATCGTTTCAGGGTCAGCCAAAACAGTTGAATTGAGACAACTCACACCTGAATTGAGACATAAGGTGTCAATTCCTTCTTTAAAGTATTTTAAACTACTCAATTTATTTTTTTCTTTTAAATTGGGTAATTTTCAAAAAAGCTGTTTTGAATGAAATACCTTATTTATAAACTCTAAAAACTTCTTAATGAAAAAAATATGGTGGCTGAAAGTTTCTTTTATAAAGAAAACATTAGTTGGTATTTGAAGTGTTCGTTTTTATCTCAAAATATTGAGTTTTGAATTGAATACATATTAATTGAATTCAGACTAATGTGTTTTTTTCCAAGACTTTTTTAAATAGTTATGCTGCTTATCAGCAAATCTCTATCATACAGGATAATGAGAACCAAAAAAAAGGTAGGAAGGGAATCTCTGCTGTGGAGAGAATTAGAATCAATTTGTCATGTTAGGATTTCTTTACAAATCAAGTGGAAGACAGAGGAATTACAGCTATGAAAATTGTTTTTAACAGCAGTGAATGTGATACTTCACAGTGGTTTAAATTGTTGGAATATGTGTCACATGGTTTCCTGACATTTCAGATTGTCCTGCCATTACCCAGGCTGCCATTACCATGTTATCCAATTTCTTCATGCTGCTAACCTAGTACCTATAATTGTCACTAAATGAGTAGGAAAACTTATTTATTTACAATTGGTGTTTAAAAGTGCTGCAGCTTGTGCTGTACAGGTTGAGTGATTTCATTTACACATCGATACCCTTCCCATTCCACTAGAAGGAATTCAGTTTTCTGTAGGCACCTTTTGTGTATTAGTTAATCTATTCAACTTCTACAATTATCTTCCAAAAGTCATCTTCTTTCTCCTTTTTTTTTTTTTTGCTGTTTCTCTTTTTTACTTCATTTTTGCTCAAGACTAAATTTCTTCCCATAGTTTGAATTTCTGTTTCAGAGAATTGTCTTCTCAAAGTCCAAAAACTGACTTTCTTCTTCACCTCTTCTAGATACAGACTTTCCTATGGCATTTCTCACTAGACTGTGTCAGATCTTATTAGGAACAGAAAGGCATCTGGGATACACAATTCTTGAACATCACAACCTTTGTTGTGTACAAGTGGAGCTGCTGCGTACCTTCATGCCAAAGCTTTAAAAATTTGTTTATACATGTTTCTAAGGGTTGTGCACACAATCCACAGCACAGACAGAAGTATAATCAAAAGTGTTTGTTATGTCCTTACAATGCTTTCTAAAAAGCTTTCTTTCCTTACATAAATTTACAAGAAATGTAAAAATGTTTTTGCACTTTCCTTAAAAAGTGATTGAGTTCAGTAAACCGATTAGGAATCCACCTATGCTGGCCACACAGAGGCAGACAAGTTTTCAATTACCATTAAATATTTTATTACCTTTTAAAGTGCTGAATTTTCAAAAGTTCTGCTGAATTAGATTGAAACATGAAATGCTCTGGCACCTTGGATGAAAGCTATTAATTTTCTTACTGTTTTTTCTTTGTTTCCTCTTCTGTGTTTTCTGAGGTTTGCATTATTACCTGATAACTCCAAAATTTGAATTCATCGATGACAAATGAGATAATACCACCTGTCTCTACTGACTGGAAGGGTACTAAGCTGTGAAAGCCTTTCCCTTGCCTCTAGGGGACCTCAAATGAGTTTTCTTTTTCTGGAGATGAAGGTAGAAGCAAAAGAATTCAAAACACGCAAGAAAGAAATGAGATATTGAAATGATGGTGCTGAGCCAGAATCATTAAGTTCTTCCCAACAACTCCACAAAATAGTAATTTCTGTGCACTTTGTGATCCACTGTTGATGATAAAGTAACACATGGCCTTGAGAATTATTTACTTGACTCTTTCATCATTGTTGTACTCATAGGATGGACTTCACAGGCCAGCTTTAGGGTCTGCCTTGAGAGCTGGGAAGGCAATGTGAAACAAGCACTGGAGGCTGCAGTCAAGCAAACTGGTCTTGTTGCAGGAGTGGCTGCTTGCACTGAGGGTAAAGTGAGGTGAGCACTGTGTAGGTGAATGACAACCTGCAAAAGAAATTAATTGAAAACTATAAAAGGAGGGCAAGAATTCTGAATCAATAGGGCTAAAAAAAAGAAGGATGCTAAAGTTTGGACAAAATGTCTTTATGAAGGTGGCAGACTAAGCAGGATGAGGATGAAAACTTTGTTCTAAATTTTGAGCAGGAGAAGATTGTCTAGAAACATAGCTGGAAAAAATGCTTTATTACACCAGAAAGAGATATTTTCTGCTGATCTGGAAAAGAACTAGTACCCACATAATTGGAAAATGGAGTCCTTGGGCTCACTACTGAAATCACCAGTGGGGAATATATTTGCATTTTATGCAATGGTCCAAAGCCCATCATTCACCTCTTAGATAGGTTTTAGTAATTGCAATGTCTTTAATAAGTAATATAAATCTTGAATTTTTCCTGCTAGGAGGCAGGCTTGACTTCAAATCTATTTAAAAAAATATATATTAGAGGGGAAAAATTTGGAAGCTGTCCAAAAGCCTGAAGCAAGATAGGTTTGTCTTTTTGTGTCTGACATATCTAAATATCTCCTCTGGATCTTTGGCACTGAAAATACCCCAGCGATTTAGATAAAAGGTTTGTGATTTTTTTTCCCTTCAGATGCTTTTAAGAAAATTAGATACTTGTTTGGATAGTTGAACCTTTTTTGAGGCTTTCAAAACATATCAGAAAAAAAAAAAAAAAAAAAAAAAAAAAAAAAAAAAACCAAGAGATTTTTTGATAGCTATTGTAGAGCATTTAAAGATGTTTTGTTCTCTTCCTGCACATACGACTAGAAATTTCTCAACATTGATCAGGGAAGAACATTTGAGGATCAGTTTGAATATTTCTGCACGATTTGACTCCAAGGGATAGAGCTTCGAGGAAAATTTTAAGGTACATTGGCAGAGCTCAAGGGGAAGAGTTTGACCCTGTCATAGCCTAAGCAGTGTTTTTTCATGAAAAATTCATTCTTCATTCCTAATGCTTTGTCACTGAGAGAGAATGTATTTAATGGAAAAAAGTATAAATTTTCTACACATCCAGAAAGTAAAATAAATGTAGTATAAAGTGCAGTAGAAGTATATTATCTTATAAAAACTTTGCACTTGAAATAGCTTTGTTTTTCTGATGCTACCAGTCCTCTAAAGTAATTTTTTATTATTAAATATAAAACTAATGCAAAACTATCTCCAAGAATAATAGGACACTTTGGTCTGCAATACTCACAGCAAAGGTTTTCTTCTATTGAGATATAAAGGGTTTATCAACTATATCTCCTAGTCTGGCTTTTGAAGAATTTATTTTGATTGAAACACTCTCTGGTCATTTTCAAAGCTATTTTCTTCTTCACACAGGAAAGCCTCAAGTTGATTTTTCAACTTGATGAGGAATTTCTACTGTCTTTTTGGATGGAGAGGAAATACAGTTTAAACAATTGTATTGGATCTGCAGGAAGCTTACAGGCATTGTGACGTGCTCATAAGCATGACCTTTTAAACTCTGTTGGGCAAATTCATTACTCCTAGATTTTTCTGGTTTTAGTCCAGCAAGGCTGGTACTTTACTTTGGCAAGTATTTTAGTCATTTGTTTAAACTGTCACCTGTACTTGTTGAGAAGAATTTGCTTCCTGTTTGTGAGCATTGCCATAAAGATATGTGGCTACATAAGACCTCAGTATAGAACAACTCATAGACAGACTTCAGTGCAAAATTGGATAAAACATACCCATGGGAATAAGGAGGCTTAGAAATTCTAGAAGAAATCTCTGCAGATGCTTTCTAAAATTAGGTGTAAATAAGATGAGGGAACCTAGAGCTGAAAAGAGAAGAGAATGGGAAAAAGCAATATTTTTTTACCTGCTGGAAAAATTGTAAAATATTACTTATGCCAAGTCCGCTCTTAGTACTGACAGCCATTGATAGATCAGAATTTGTAGATGCCTGCAGGGTCAATTGTTGTTATATTAACATTTGGATGTCAGACTATAATTCTGTGTGACATTTGGTATTAAAGCTACAAATCCTGATCTAAGGAGCTTATAAACTAGCTTGAATCATTGGGAAGAAATAACATAGAGTGACAACAGTCCCATATTTTGTGTCTCTGCCATAAAAGTTGAATGACGTTTTGCCAGCAAGTAAAGGGCCTGCTCTACTTCTAATGACTCACAGAACTTGAGTATCAGGATAGCAGTTTTGGGTGGATTCTTTCCTCTGAAATGAGGAGCACCAATATCATATACAGAAGATAAAATTAAAAGTTGACCTTTTTATTTTCCAGTTGCCTCAATTACTGGAGTTTGAAAATTATTTTGAAATTCTTTAAATCCAGTAAATAACATTCCCATTGTGTGTTCATTTGTACGTTATCGTGGCATGTTACATTAAAAACTAGAAGATGCCAAAGTATTTGCTGGTTCAGGAAGATCCTTTGCCAATACCTTCATTCACCTAGTTGAACTGCTCCAGCACCAGCCAGTCCTACAACTGAGTGATGGATCACTTGCCTATGGGGAGGTTTCCTGAGCTGGGAAGCCCTCAGGGAGTGGTGAGACTGGCTGGGAGCTGCAGCTGCCAGAGAACAGGCTGCCCAGGAAAGTGATTGAGTTACCATACCTGGTAACACCATCAGTGTCTCAGTGACTCTACTATGACCTGTCCTGAAGAGCACCCATGACTTGATCGAAAAAAAAAAATAAAAATGGATAAGGTATTCTGGAAACTCCTTATCTATGAGCATAGTTATTAAAATGTGGAGTATTTTTTTGAGGAGGTAGAAGGTGAAATATGAAAACCATCACTATCTTAGAAGTAAATACATAAACAAGTAAGGAAACGCTGCACCTGCAGAATGCAGTCTCCTCATCTTGATCTTTGAGTAGGTGGAATAAGATCTTTGAATAAGCTTTTTGGAAAAAGCATTTTCTATAGTAATTTTTGTAGATCTTGCAGTTCGATGTCTTATATACTGTTTTCCCAAGTTAAGACTAGTATAAACATATTATATAATGCCCTTGCCATTAGAAAAGAGAAATGTATGAAGAAAAAACTATTTTTATCAGTTCCTTCAATCTGTTTTATTTCAGCAATGTTTCCTTTAAGTATGCTCCTTGTTGTCTCCTGTCAGTGACCAAGGAATTGTATCATGATTTCTTTTACCAACTGTCTATACTGACCAAGACGTAGTCTTTAGTCAAGATAGGCAATCCTGTTTGGATTGCTTGGTAGTGCTAGAAATCTCATCCTGGGAAGAATTTCCCATTCCCAGCCTGAAAATGCTGTCAGCTGATGTGGAACATAATGTTTAATATTTGTGAAGAGAAAAGATGAGTTGTGGTGTGTCCTTGACAAAATAACTCCATCCTTCCCTGGCATATTTTATAATATCAAGAAGAAGCACAAAAACATGTATGTTCTTCTCCCTCTATGAACTGCAGACGCTACATTTCTCATTTAACTAGCAAAATTGCCAGTGGCTGCCTTCCTGCAGGATGACATCCTGTAAAAGGCACACTGGATAGATTCCAGTGTAAGGAACATGCTTTGGAAGTTTCTTTGTTTACTCTTGATGATGTTGCTTGGATTTCGCTAGAGATTTATGCCTTGAGGTAATATGTCAGAGGTGATAATGACTGCAGCATGGTCTTGAAAGAAAAATGTAGACAAAAAACCTCTAGTATACTGATAAAGGCTAAAAGATGCAGAAACTTTTTGGATACTGAGAAAATCTTGTCCTGTTGTGTTGCTAGAAATGCTGCTTTCTTGGTAGTAGCTTTACATTCATGGAAAATTAATGTAGATGCTAATGCTCCATAGCTTTAAATAAAATGCTGATAAAATATGCAAAAAACAGAAATATGATGTTCTATGCCTTTATGTAGCTTTATACATTTATAATCCAGTACTGCTTGTGTCAAAAACCAGTAAAAATTGAAACAACTGAGATACATGGGTGTCACTTAAGTGTTCTGCTTAGAAAGCTTGGAAATGAAATGAATGATTAGGAATTAGGGATTTTGAGAGGACTTAATTAGAATTAGAATGAATGTGGGGAAAATAACCTACTCTTGTACATGCATAAGAAGAATGGAAAGTGAATGCTTATTTCAGTTTGTTCTCATTGTCTATTAAAATATATCTGATTAAAAAAGCCCACCTCGTTAAAATAGTTATATAACTTTTTTTTTATGGATCTAGTTACTGATTTGGGAGGGTAGAAGGAGGAAAGAAGAGATAGGTGAGGATGAAGAAAACTTATGTTAAAAAGCAGTACAGTACATAGGAAAGTTCATGTTAAAAGGCAGTATAGGGAAAGCACAATTTCTTCACAGTACTTTCAATGCTAGGAAGTGTGTCAGAATTTGAATTTTGTATCTTTGAACACATTTCTTTCTCTGAAGAAGGAAACTTCCTTTGCTTTTTTCCACTTGGATGTATGAACTCTGACACACACATTTCAATTTTATAAATAAGCTGAAGTATCAAAGCACTGAAAAACCTGTACTTTTGCTTTTGTCCTGTTTCTCAAAGAAAAGCAGGGAGGTAGCAGAATGTGTGATGAAGAGTTGGACTAAGTAGTTCTTCATGTTTTGGCTGCTTTACATTTTATAAGCGAATCCTGTACACTGTTGAGCGCTCATCCCTAACTACCCAAAGAGAATAATGGAAAGCCCAGTTAGAGGAAATAACATTCTTCTTTGAGCGTGAAAGACTCAGGCATTTGAACAGCAGTCTGATTGTCATTACTTCTTCCAGCTGTTCTGGTTATCAAGTTGGAGATGGATCATTGCTTCATTTTGCATCATTTCACAATTCATAATGATAAATGTTTTTTAATGATCAAAGATGTCAGGCTATAATAATAAATTGAAAGTATAATGAGTTGTTCAGTCAGCTTCTAGGTTAAGACTCCTAAGGTAAAAGAAAAACAGACACAATATTGAACAAGATGACTCTTCATTCTCTCAATTAAATGGAACTGCCTGCACGCCCTTTCCATTTTACCTTGATTGCCAATTGATTTCCAGAATTTATTTCTATATAATCTCTGACTTTTTGAGCAGGGTTAGCTCTGAATTTAACCATATCTAGTCATATCTGAATTTCAGCTTCTGGGCAGCATGATTGAACTTTGAATAGCCTAGGTTATTTCCAAAGCCTGTGTGAAAGACTGGTCATGAGGCATGCTTCAGTCTTAGCCACTAATACGCCAACTAAGGAAGCAATTTCCATTGTGATTTTTAGGTGGCTGCCTTCTCCGGAATAGCAAACTTAGTTCAGTATCCAGAGTCACTAAGCAAGGTCCTGGCATACAGATACAAAAGCACACTTCCACAGAGGTGAATTAATTGTCAAACTGGTTAGAATTACAAATTTCCACTATTTTACACCAGTCCTGGAAGTCACAACGAAATCCTTGATCAACTGGACTTTCAAACATTTTACTTAATGTCTTCCTCTTTTCCCAACACAGTAATTAGATTTCTCTGCCTCTACTAAATTCTTTACTGCCAGTTAATTTCTGGAACTGAACTTTGAAACAGAACAAAGTGAGGCATCCTAACTGCTGCTGTGCTGATAACTTCAAGATTGAATCCTTGGTTTATGACTCCTGTATTTTAATTTCCTATAGGCAGATCAAAATATTAGTGCTGGAATTACTTCTTCAGGCCCTTTTATCTTAAGAATACTTGGTTCTAGAGAGCTAGGACTGAAAGCTAAAGGATTTTTCTTCCCAAGTCTAAATTTCCTATTGGTCAGTAACTTTATTTCAAGTTATAGTGGTTACTGAATAAGTGTTACTTCTACATGTCTTATTCATAGTGGGTTGATGAACCAAAAGGTATAAATAAATGTGTAATATTTTATACTGCCCTAACCTTTTCCTGTTACAATCATGACCCACAAATGGTGGCAGCTTCCAGGAGAATAATACAATCCTACTTTTCTCTAACTATTGCAATTAGGTTTCGGAGCTCCCATTAATCACAATGTCTGAATCAATATGTGCTGGACTATCTATACTATTTGAATACTCATGAACACGTTTCATTTCTTGCCTTCAGAAAAGTTACTTTGTAACTTATGAAGCAGGAGTGAAAGAATATAAAGTCAAAGAGTAGAGAAAATAGAATATATTTATCACTTATTTTCTTTTTTTTGCACCTCTGTGAATAATGCCTATAGCAAAAATATGATGTCCTGGAATCAGGTGATAAATGAAGTAAATAAGTGGGCATAGTAGTGCCCTCACAAAATCCTGAGCAGATAGTCAGCTTAGCAGACTGTTACTTGATTTGTTGCTGTTACTTTAATCTTTCTAAAAAGTCACAAGATTTTGGCCACTCACAGGTCCTGTGAAATCAGTCGGGAGCTGCAGATATTCAGTGAAAGTATCTTCTGTGGTGCTTAGTACTTGAAACTTTGTATTGAAAACAAATATTCTTATATCATGTATTTGATAATAAAAATGTGATAGTTACTATAGCCAAAGTACCTTAAATCTTCAGCGATAAATGACCTACAGAGCTCAAATCACAAAATTGGTCATTTAGATAATTTTTGGTTTTCTCTTTGAAATAATGCATAAATGAACAGGTGGCAAACAATCCAAACCCTGTGAAATTCTTCTTCAGGGTAGCATAAAATCTGATGAATTGTTTTAAAGTACTGTTAGTTTCTTAGGCACAAACCTCTTGCCTATTGATCTGTTATGTGCTTATCTACCAATCTGTGACAGAGCAGGAGCCTTATAAGCAAAATTCAACAAAAGGCAAAGACAGACAATGTTATCTAACAACACTAAATCTTTCAACACATATTTTCCTCTATATGTGCACATATAAAAAGTGCAATGACCCTGCATGGATAGAGGCATGATATTAACTAATTTCAAATCTACTTATATATTCATGATCTACTCATGCAGTCCTAATTCTGTGAAAGACAAAATGACACATAGGAAATAGTAGACAGCAAAAAACAGATCTCTTAAGTGGGCTACTTCTCACTAAAACTCAGTTTTCATAGATCTTAAAATAATCCCAGGATAGCTATGAATCATGTAGAATAACTGCATTATGAGATGGAGAAAATGGTAGAGGCAGGATGGCAGAGGAAGAAGGATATTTTTCAGTTTATAAAATCTAGAAAAGATTTTTGTAATGAAGAGGTTATTGTCATTGGAAATTGAAGGAAGGTAAAGAAAAGATTTTTATTCGTTTCTTTGCAATGCCTTTTATTTTTTCCTTCAGTGTGCTGGGTGGAGGCTTCATGAAAACTCTAGTAGTTTGGAGGATGGATTTTTTTTCAGCAAACTTACTTCCATTGCAAACTTGAACAGAGGTTAAATTGAGAGGATGCTTTGGCAAAGATTTGCTGTCCTTTAACTTTGATTATTCATATTCCCAGGAAGAGAACTATGTATTAATTTTTCATTGTTGCCAAGAAGCACAAGAAAAAGATCCTTAGTCTTTCATGTTTCAAATCAACTTTTTTGCAACCTCTGCAGTGGTCATTTCCAAAGCTGCTGTTCTTTAGCAAGTTAAGTATTACTTCAGAGATGAAGCCTAGTGTTATTAAGAGTTTTTAGATGAAACAGAGGACAAAGTGAAAGATGAATGTTATGCAGGACATAATGGTGGATACAACTGGATCCGGAGCACAGAAAAATAATAGGTTTACAAAATGGATTTTAAGAGCCTCATTGGCTAACAGATGTAAATTGGCAGGAAAAAATAAATCAATCTTTTATGGCGTGTTGTTTCATGATTTGATGAGATTTTGGGGTGGTACAACTTCTTCTCAGCACCTGTTGCAAGTCTCACTACTTTCAAGGGGCATTTTCAGTGGGTTGCTGATACTTCTTGAAATGGAGTCTACCTTGTATCTTAGTTGACCTGCTGGAGATATACTTTTAAGATCTGCTTCTCCAAAGTTTTCTGATTGACGCCTTTTATTGGCAAATAATGGGCTTTGACAATTTATGCTTGATCCTGATCTGGACAATGTATTGTTTGTATTAATGATACCTTGTGTTTGTGGATGCTTGTGTAATTCTCTTGCATATCCCAGTGTCTCCCACAGAAGTTGTTTGGGAATGTCCAGAACTACATACTTATAAAAATCTCTGTGTTTGTGATTTGAGAGTTGATAGACCTATTAGCAGTATGGAGATTTTCATCTTTTTCTCACTAGCATATTGAAAAGCTGTTAGAATCAGATTTGAAACAAATAATTAAAGTTAATTTCCTAACAAATTGATTTGGGCTGAACAGCCCCATAACTGCTACAAATTCACTGAACAAAGTGAAGACACAATGAGTTCAGTTATCAAGCTTTTGTCATTCATCAACAAGCTAATCTGAATCATCATTTTTTTCTTAGTAATAATTGCTCTCATTCATCATTTGTTCTGCCTTTATTGTTTTTCTATTTAATTTACTGTAAACCAGGCTCATAGAGAGAAATAGTTGGGATTTTGAGTGTTGAAAATGTGCCTTGGAGCAACCCACAAGCAATGATGTAGCACATTTTATAGCGCCGTCCATGCTTGGGAGTGTGCTCTCCAGAGGCGTCGATCAGAGCTGCTCAGCCTGAGCTTGCAGCAGGCGATTAACATGCTACCTGTGGAGCACAAAGGACTGGTTTATTCATTCTGCAGAGAAGCTTTAGCAAAGCTTTTCTTACCATATGGTTCTCTTTCTCTGAGGTGCAGAAGAACCACTAGGCTGCTGTACTTCTCCAACATAAATAGTAACTTTTTTTCCCTAAAGAAAGGTGGGTGCATACTCATATTACATTTTTTCACTCTGTTAAGAAAAATGCTTTCGCTGCTATTACTTGTTCCATGCACATAATTTGAAAACACTTACCACTGCAAAATGCTAATGAGTGCTGTGATTTTGTGTGACTTGGATCATCTGTCTGCTCTAAGAAAGAAAATGATACCAGCAGATAAACCTATGGTGAGTGTCTGTTTGTATGCCTATAGCTATTGTCATACAATCAGTAGGAGTAATAGTGATTTACATATTTTCTAGGACATTTTCTGTGTTGATTTATGTACCAAAATTGCTGATATTGATACAACTCTACTTGGAATGGTAGGACTTTGCAGCATAGTATCTACCTTGTTTAAATGATCTAATCAACCTCGATTCGATCTATTGCTAGTGCAAGAGTAATTTGGAGGGAGGAAGGCTGCTAATGTTATTGCTCATTATTAATCTTTGACCTGGAAGAAGATTAATAATCTCTTTTATCCATACTTTTAGAATATAATTTCATTTAAGAGTTTTGCCATAGCTTTAATAGTATTTTGTATCTTTCTCTTGACTTCTATTGATTTTATATGAATTTTCTTTGGAAATGTTAAGCTACTGAACATTATGATAATATAAGTAGTCTTTGTTAATGCATTTTACAAAAAAACCATTCTTT
This sequence comes from Zonotrichia albicollis, assembly GCF_047830755.1. NCBI lineage: Eukaryota > Metazoa > Chordata > Aves > Passeriformes > Passerellidae > Zonotrichia > Zonotrichia albicollis. The sequence continues at coordinate 35,063,293 of NC_133824.1, forward strand.
CCTGTTTATTCTTTCATCTTTTGTTTAATATGTGTGCATCAAAGGTGTCTGCTTCCTGATAGGTCTCTCAGAAATGACAGAAGGTTTATGTCAAAAGCTGTTGGCATTTTAGGCAAAAGTTGTAACAACATCTGAGTGACTGTAATATGATTGGAGTTAGCACAGCCAAAATTAGCCTGTTAGGGAATCTGGAGAAATGTGGGTAAACTTTCATGGTCCGAGCTGATGTAGGCTTTATTATGGGCGTTCACTAGTCCTTATTGTGGGAATTGCTGTGCAATTAAGTGTGAAATATTAGGTAGGTTTTAATGCTATGTTTTCTTGTGAAAAGAACTGAAGGAATGTTTTGTATGATACTAAGCTACATTATGTTAAAAGGAATCTCGTTTCTGTGATGCATTGAGCCACTAGAGAAGGTTATGCCTGTACTCAAAAATTCTCTTCTATTTTTGATCACTTTTTTCCAAGACAGTCTTGTGAGTTAGGGACAGCTAATGGGAGAAGTATTATTCCTTGTCCTTGGTTAGGAACAAACACAGAGCAACTGTTGAAGACAGAGGACAGGGAGTAGGTAATAAATGCTGTGGCATACGTGTGAAGGAAGTTGAGACTCAGTCCAGCACAATTTTCATTTTTGTGGTAATGGTTTTTTTTGCCCTGTTCCTTCAACTTTCCATGTCAAATCATAGTGTTTTTGCTGTGTTAGGATTATGAGTAACTGCTTTTTGGGAAAGAGGTACAGTTTATTGTTAAGATTTGATAAGAAAGCTGCAGCAGTGCTCTATATACTTTCATTAGCAAATCATGAATTTGACATCAACTTCAGGTTCAGAACTGTAATTTTTAAGTAATTTTTGTAACTATTTAATTGATTGAAACCATTCAATTATTTGTATTTTGACTTTCTCTGAAAGAAAAATGCTTTGTTTAGGGAGGGGGGAAGACCCTGCATGCAGCTGTGTGGACTTTGTGCAGTTTAGAAATAAGCAGACTTGTTCTTAATATCTTCTCAGTTAGCACAGAAAAATAATTCTGCCACTTAGCCTTAGGATTTCCCAAGCCCCCAAGGTAATTGAAATTATATCCGTGAGGAATACAGCACTACTGTTCTTAAAATGTCTTGAATTATAACTCTTCAGTGAAACCATCTTCCTGTCTACCTGCTTCAATCGAGTGGAGCCAAAGTGATTGCCAAAGCACCTTGTTGCGGACATCCCCTCGAATAACTAATTCTTTAGTACATTCTCTTTCTGCTGTTTCTTCTGGTTTGATGTATCTTAAGCAAGAATGAGTACACTACTGGATCATTTACCCCATGCATCAATGCATATAGCTTGTGGATTTTTTTGTTACTTGTCAGAATACAGGCACCATGTGCATATGTTCAGTACATGTACTCTCCTGCTTATATTTGACAGATGTGTGTATGTTCTCACTTTAGGAAGATTTTGAGTTCATTTCATAAAGAGAGGGTTCATTCAGATCATTAAATCCTACACAGTTCTAGTTAATAAAACAAAATATGCCTGCACTGTCTTGAATCTTTTCTGTGACTCAGAAAACATCACCTTCCCCCAGCTTGTTGAGTCACTAAGCAGATTGGTTTTTAATACCAAATTTATTTGGGTAACCTTGATTGTAGACAGTATCAGTTGGATATGGGATACAGATGGTACATTCCTGTAGAATGTTTTATTTTGGAGGTGATGTCAAAATACTGTATTTCTAGAATGTAGGTGAAGTTACTTAATAATGCAATAATTATTTGTGCAAATAATAAAGAGAAACCTTATTGGTGCTCAGTTTTGGGGACTTGACAGCATCTTAATATATGAGGAAATACTGATCGTAGGAGAAATTCTCAATCTTTTCTCTACTCAATTTGGCAGTGTGCAGTTTTTTGTCTGATATCAATTATATATCAATGTATGATATAAAAGAAGCTTCTGTGTATACTTTCAGTTGTTCTTCCACGTTGTCTGGGTGTTATCACGTTGTTATGCAAAATCATGACTCGTGAGACGTTCTACAAAAATGATTTAACACACTCGTCAATTAATTTGAAGGTTTTTTTTTTACAGACCCTTTTGAAGGTCTATATCACTGATTTCAGAAGTTCCATTTTCAGCTATTTAGTCATTAATAATGTTACAAGCTTTGTCTGGTGTTCTGTCTCTAATTGTAAGCAACATTGAGAAGAAGGTAGGTCTTCTTTTGAATATTAAATCTTCAAATAATGATAATCATTGTGCTCTTTTTCTGACCCTTGTTTGCTTTTTTATTGGTGCTTCAGCACAGTTTGAATTGGTTTAACTTGTTACTATGGCCTTCAGTAATGCTTATAGAAATAGTATTTGAAGCTACAAAATATGAATTGAGTTTAGTTTTCCTCCAATTTCCATGGATTTTCTCCTAATGAGAAGGAAATTTAAAAAAAATAGATGTTTTCTGGTGTGTTTGCTCCTTTCTATACTATTGCAATTTCTTTTCATATGGCCCCTTTTTTCACTTTTTTTTTTTTAATTTTATGTGATATAGAGCAACAAGCACAGAAGAAAGATCAAGGAAAATTAAAATAGGCAAAAATGTTATATTTTTCTAATGAGAAACAGTGGAGTTTTGGGATAAATGTTTATTTTTAATGCTACAAATCATTGGTTTAAAATGCTCAGTATCATAGGTTTTGACTTTCTAACAGCACTGCTAAATTCTTGGGTTCCCACAAACGCTGATCCTTTGAAGATACTAGAAGATGCAAAGAAGTAAGCAATCCTTTAACCTCACAAGTTGTAGAAATAAAAAATGGGCATGTTTGGTTTGTTACATTTTATTAAGAGACCTCCTGGTAAATACCACATGCAAGCAAACCCCTGTCTGTGTAAACCCTTGTCTTGCTCTTTGAACAGCTTCTCATTGTTCTGCCTTTTCACCTGTTATAAGTATAGAAGCACAAAGTTGTCAGCCTGTAAACATTTTTTCACTTTGACACAAAATGTGCTACAGAATCACTATCTGGCATCATAGCAGGCTTGGATTGAGCTGTTGCTGAAATATGGCTGCTTTGACAGAAAATTAAATTCCTGCTTTCTTTTCTAAATGAATCAGAATAATTCAAAGTTTCATGAATTATAAGCAAATTCAAATAAATAGAAGTATATTAAAAGATGGGTTGAGGCCAGTATAAGGTTTACAGTGTTTCTTTACTAGATTCTTCTCTTGCCTCTTTGTGATCTGGACCTGCCCTTGTTCATCTTGTTTAACTTGCCTCTAATTGTTTTCCCTTGGGAAATTACTCTCGCCATAGTAGTCACAGAAAATGCTTTGTTGTTAAAGTATCCCAATTTGTTTTCTGTTATGGTTAGTGAAGCTACAATTTTTCCTTCATCTCCCACTGAAAACTGAAAAATGCTCCTTTGCAGAAAGTTAGACAATTGGTTCCTAGGTTTTTGGTGGAAATTCCCTTGGTTGATATACAGATGTCTAGAGAAGACTGCAGGTCCCTGTGCTCGGTCTTTAAGGCAGTGGCCCACGGCTTTGCCATCTGTTACACAGGTGCATGACATAACCTAAGGCTACAGGGACAACAAAAAAAAGCTTAGAAGTCAGAGCAGCATTGACAAATTAATATATTGGACTGTTGTGGGATTGTAGATATCTGCATTTTAATAATTTTTGTTTTGATGCTTGCTGAGTTTAATTCTTCTTTTTTGTATTTCTTCCCAAATATATGGAAAATATGTTCTTTTAAAATATTCTTTTCCCCCCATTCATATGTAAAAATGCTGTTCTGAACAACAGAACTATGTGTTTGAATTCATGCATGTGAGCATTTCTGAATCTGCACATTTGGGTAGATGTATGTTGGTACAGTTGTTTTAAAAAAAGATTGATTGAGTCGTTCTTGCATTCCGGCTAGTGGTCTTTGTATACCACTGTAAGAAAACACTGCTGTAAAAAACAGACATGAGCAGTGGTACAGATGCCTGTACCACTTTTCTTATCAAGATATGTCTTATCAAGAAGATATATCTTGATAAGAAAAGTGGTACAGGCATCTGTGTTCCACTGCTCATGTCTGTGACTAGTGCAAGGTTAGCTTTTCTCTTGCTCTTCTGTAATTAATAGCAGTTGAATCACTATTAAATTGCATTAACATAAATGAAGCTAAATATTGAAAATAAAATTGGACGTGTTAAAGCCAATTCATATTTTTTTTTAATTCCTGAGAGGAATAAATCCTGATGTCTGACATTTACTTCAAGCTTTTATCATATATGTCTGCATCAGTCAGATTTGTTTAAAATTTAAAGACATTTTTGGTGTTCATGCGGCTTAGAATTATTTAAGAAAAACCAGGCGAGGTCAAAAGGGATATGTGTATATGGGCACTATTTCAGCCAAAGGTCTGATGTGCTTTGCAGTAAATCAAAGGGACCCATTTAAAATGCTAATTCGGGACATTTGGCTGGGGGGGGAAAGTACATATTTTAGGAAATTTTTATGACTGAATTTTGGTTTTGAAGTTTGAGAAGGATATATTTTTGTTCTGACAGTCCTCTGTCAGAACACAAGTTTGCATTTGTTTTCAGAGAAGTTTCTTCCTTTTCACCCCATCTCTTTGCAGCTAGAGAAGCAGTAAAGAAGATTCACTGTAACTGCCAGTTGTTGATTGCTTATGCAGTCAGTGAGAGAAAATTATTTTGCTTAAGTTTCTTCTGCTGAAATGGTTAGTTCTTTTTGTGTGTGGCTGGAAGGAGAGAGTAGAATACAAAAAGAAAGTTCCCAGTATATCTTTAAAATCTTTATTCTTCCATCATTTTCTATTCCTTATTGTTTCTTCAGATTCAGAAAAAAATTGTCTCCTAACAGGCTTTTTAAATTCATTTCAGCTGTAAGCAATGCCAGGTTAAATCTCAAAGTCTTCCCTAGTCTCTCTTTCATTTGCACACTGTCTCTTTTTACAGTGCAGTTCACTTCCCAAAATATTATTCTTATGTGAGGAGATTTTTCTTAAAGAATTCTTACACTTTAAATTGCACTGGAAACTGATAATATATTGTTCTTGCTTACAGTAATCATGTTGCCCATGTGGGAGTAGATGGTTACTTAGAAGCTTTGCTCTTCAACTTTAGGATCTTACAGTTTTTAAAGGATGTATATTAGGTCTTGGATCCTGTAGGATCTCTTCTAGATTCTGTAGGTTAGTATTTGTCTCATGAAAGGAAATTGCTTGAATTCTATATATAAATTTTAAATTCAGTGAATATTTTTTGGTTTTTTTTACCTTGAAAGTTTTCTTTTCACTTGTTGTAGTAGGGATAGTAGAAATAAACTTTGTTTATCACTGTTTGCCTGCTGTATTTCACTTGAGTTGCTAAATTTCAAGTTTTCAATGAGTAAATGACATAGGTATTTGGATATTTGTGTGGTTCTTGAAGAGTACTGTTTGGGATGGCAGCTGGGTATATCTATCCCATGATTTCTCTCGTGTGTACCTGTGGGATACTTCCATGCATGTACATATTGCTAAAATCAAATTAATGAAGTGTCACTTAACAGGGAAAGGAGATTTAGGGTGAAATTTTCAAAGGTGACAGATGAATCCAGAAAGGACTTGCAGAATGTGTCAGATGATTTCTTTTCTTTCCATTTCATGACCAAATTGAATCTAATCCTTATTACCTATCCAGGTAGTTCTCAATATCACAATTCATATACTGTCTTGAAATATCATTTCACAATTGAAATTTTTGTTCCAAGTTTTGTGCTGATGTTGACTCAGTTTGAACACAAAATATTCAGTTTTAAGCATTTTCTTTTTTCTCCTTGAGAATTTTATTATATAAATAATTGTCTTGCTTTGTAATGTTATTTTTTTAAATTTCATTTTCAACTTCTAGTGAGAAATTATTTAGTCTCTCAGTGCTTTTCTTTTGTTACTTTGGAAAAATTTTTTTTTTGCTGACTTCACAATGTCAATAAAAAGAAGTTTGTTCAATTTGGCTAGACCTTAGCGGGAAATTAGGACAGAAGTTCCTGGTATCACATTTTTCGTATTTCTTTTTAACTAGATCATGATACAAGAAGAGGCATCCACAAATCTTCTCCTTTCAATCATTGCTCATTTAAAGCAATTCTGATTCCCCGATGAGGTCTTCAGAAGTGAAATGGTAACTATAGCAAGCGCTTTCTTTTTGCTATGTTTTGGCATAGCAAAATGCCAAAGTTTTACTTTCTCTCACTTCTGACTGAAGTTCAAGTACTGAGACTGAGATTCTGCTTGCTTTCTCCCCTTTAGATTAATCTGTTTTACTTTTAAACATTTTATCCATAAGTTTGAAAAAGATCTTCTCTATGTTTGTCTCGCTGGGTTGGAGCTTTCTTTTCATCTGTTTCACTTGATTGTTTCTCTGTCAGTTTTCCCTTGAGCAGCAAGTTAGTTCATCCATAAAAAGAATTATTAAGTCTTGCTTTTGAACAAATTTTGAAATATTTGTGGGTTGATAATAGTGGGGAAGAAAATCAGAAATTCCAGAAATACTTTTCACCCCTCCAAAACAAGTTCAGAAGAAGCTGTGATAAATTTAGGAAAAAGAATTTGCAAATTTAGAACTGTTTGAGAATTTTATGAATTTGCATGCTGCACACACAAACAATTGTGAGTTTATAGGAAGAGTGTTCTTAGAAATAATATCTTTTTTAGAACAGGTTCATAAAAACCTCTGTGTAGAACAAAGATAAATTTGATGTATTGTGTCGCTGTTTTTTCTTGTTAGCCTCATTGATACTACACAAAGAATTTTTACCTTTTCTTTAAAAAATTCTTTGTGGAGAGCTGAATGGAAAAAAGATGATAATATGGCAGCTTGTGTGAGTGAGAGCAAAAGCCCAAACAATTTCTAACATGGAGATTGTTTTTGCTTTTGTTTGTCTTATTACACAGATTTTTTTTTTTTTTTTTTTTTTTTTTGGGTCTGGAAATGACAAACAAAAAAGTGCTCTGCTTTTCAACAAAGTCAGATATTATAAATGTTTTCTAAATCTTGCAAGGCTGTTAGGAATGAAAAATGTTTTGAAAGCTTTGCAAGTGTCTCTTTTAGGAAGTCTTCTGTTTCAGTTTCAAATAAAGTTTAATTACAAAGGAAAGCTTGACTTCTCCCATGAGTATTTTCTTGTAATAATCTTTCTAATGTAGTGGTCCTCTTACAAATAACAAATGTTCTTAGTTTTGGAACATGTGGATATTTATTGAAATGTGTGTACTCCTGCTGGGCTGTTAAAAATATCTGTTCAGGGATGAAAATTGATATATTCATCAGGTCTGACATCTGTTACAATTGAATATTTACATTTTATGTTCCCTTGATAGCCCTCAAGAGATAAGAGAGGACCGCTTTTCCCGTTCTGTGTACATCTGTAGTTGATTAGCATGTTTCAAATGTATTGTTAGTAATTATTGTTTTGCTGTCTTCAGAGTTCTTACATCTATTAAAAAGGTAATGAATTTAGGTTTAGTAGTTACTCTTTACATTTTTGGTTCAATATTTTTTGCACTTAGTAGCAACAACTGTTACCTATTCCATACTGTGTAGTGTCTGTACTCCTCTGGAAAAGCAGACCTTCCGTGTACTTACTCTAAACTTTAGGAAACTGGAAATAGTATTATTTTCAGATCCACTTGGAGACATCAATTATCCTCATGGTGAAATCTTGCATCAGTTCACCATGAGAAGCAGTTCAGGCAGTAGCTGTTAATTTTGTGCTCAGTAGCCTGGAGTCCCTATTTTTGGCCAGGTTGCCAAGGTCCATGTACTATTCTCAGCCTTGGATCAATAATGCTAAAAAAGACTCAATCTGAAAGATTTAACAAAGCAGTCAATACTTAGTGCATCTCTAATCACCTGTGCTCTGGAAAACAACTTACAGATCAAAGAATTGAATGGTAAATCTGTCGATCATCACTTGATACTTAGCTTCAACCTTCAGGGGAATCTGATCTCTGAAAACCAGGTAAATGCTAAGGTAGTTCTGAGTGGATACTGTGGCACTTCTCTTTGGATGAAAGTAGTAGCTCCAATTCCTGTCAAAAAGTGGGCAAGAATGCAATATAGTTCTGTGATGTTATTGTACATTTTGCTTTTTTTGTCTGACCTGGAAGATAGCTGAGAGGGTAATCATAACAGACATTAAAGTTTTTAGGAGAAACTGATTATGATTTTGAGAAGGTCCTTCCTTTTAAGGTTTTTTGTAGAAATTAACTTTATTTTTCTCAATTTTCTTACTCTTAGTCTGTAAGGTAAGGTCATGCTCTTTCCCTGAAGACATGTAAAAAGTTGTAATTATGAAAAAAAGAAAATGTTTTTATTTTTTGAGCTGAGACAGAAATTCATTTTTAATGACTCTTCTGTAGTTCTGTAAAGTTATAATTTTATTACTTTTATTTAAGCTTACAAATGGAGTCTTATATTTTTATGCCACATGCGAAAGGTGCTTCAAAAATGCATAAAACTTTATCAGCTTCTTGACAATTAAGTGTTTGTTCAAAGGAGTCTGCTAAACTATGTTCTCAATGTAATTTACTTATTAAAAAAATGTGTTAATTCTCACATTCTTATGTACAAGTGGCTACTAAAGGGCACACAAATGACCTTCTGCATCCCAGGTTCAGCATTATCTGGCAAACTTTGTATCTTTTGGTCTACCTGGTAGGTTATACTTGAGGATTTTCTGTGGACATTGGTTTTATGGGCATTACACTTGCCAAGTGAAAAATCATTGTGGATCGTTAAGTGGATAAGTGAAACACAATTAGAGTTTTCTTTAGGGTGAAAATACTTTGCAAGCTACTAACCAAAAAAAAACTTGAAGCCTTTGTACTTTGCTTTTGACTGGTTAAGATAAATGGTCTTTGGCATTTATAATAAATCATGAAATTGCCGAAGGGTGTACAAAAGGATTAGAAATCTTGATTGGACTTTCAGTGGAAGATTAGAAATTGTATACAGAGGTGGAGAAATGAAAGTTTTTATAATTCCTTTTTTCTGAAATGTATGGAGTTTACCTTGCTTTTTTAGAACAAGGTCTCCTCACTTTAGTAACTTGGTCATCATACCGTTACTTGCTGATCCAGGTATATAAATGTGATCTCAGTTCCCAAAGAGTAGGATTTTCATTTTAAGGTAAAATTCTTCATTGAGTCTTATAATAAAATGTCCAATTATGAGGAAGTAAGTCCGTTTGAAAAACTTCCTTGCCCACTGAGAACTAAACCTCAGGTATTTCCAAATCTCCTTAGTGACTGCTTAAGAGCATAAAACAAATTATTTAAGTTCTGATGTGGTTGTGTGTGTAGACTGGGGAATGAGATGCTGGAGAGCAGCCCTGTGGAAAGGGCCCAGAGGGTCCTGGTCCATGGCAAGTTGGATCTGAGTCAGCAGGGCCCTGACAGCCAGGAGGGCCAGCCCTGTCCTGGGGGCATCAGGGGCAGCATCACCAGCCAGAAAAGGGAGGGGATTGTCCTGCTCTGCACTGGGGCAGCCTCACCTTGAATATTGTCTGCAGGGTGCCACAATATAAGAAAGGCATCAAGAGATGAGAGAAGGGCCATGAGGATCGTGAAGGGCCCAGAAGGGAAGCCATGTGAGGAGTTGCTGAGGTCTCTTGGTTTGTTCAGCCTGGAGGAGAGGAGACTGGGGGGAGACCTCATTGCAGTTACAACTTCCTCCTGAGAGGAAGAGGAGGGGCAGACACTGATCTCTTCTCTCTGGTGAGCCATGACAGGACCCAAGGGAATGTTGTGAAGCTGTATCAGGGGAGGTTTAGGCTAGGTGTCAGGAAAAGGTGTTTTATCCAGAGGGTGGTCAGGCACTGAACAGGCCCCTCAGGGAAGAGGTCATGGCACCAAGCCTGACAGAGTTGAAGCGTTTGGACAATGCTGCCAGTACATGGTGTGACTCTTGGAGTGTCCTGTCCAGGACCAGGGGTTGGGCTCCATGACCCTGATAGGTCACTTCCAGCTGAGGATATTCTGTGATTCCATAAAACATTATGTATGTGGTGGGGGTTTAAATTGTTTGGTATGAAGGCAAATAGCACCTATTTTTAATAGTGCTTGCTGTGTAAAATATGGCTCTTAAAGAACTTTTAAATAATAGCATTTCACAGAATCGTATAGTTGAAGTTGGAGAAGGGAAAATCTGTAACTGTATGTATATTTTACATGTATTCAAGACTCAAGGAGAGAACAAAATTTTAGTGCATATAGAGGACAGGTAGTAATGTGTTTATAAAACATTATGTACCTTTCATACTTGTCAAAATTTCATGTTGAATTAGTGCAAATAGCTTAAAAATATCCAAACATTCTTAGATTTTTAAAGCTATCTGTATTGTAACTCTGTTTTTAAAGCTAGCTGTAGTCAGTCCCCCTCTTCTTTTCCTTCTTTAAAGTATTTGCCATTTTTTTCTTTTTGTCTCATTGTTAAGAAACAATTTCAAAGCATGGTTTATGAAGCCATGAACATAGTTTAATTTATATTTAGTCCTATATTAAATTTGAAGGTAAGTAAATGAAGTGCAGAAATGAGGTGGTATTAAATATAGTACAGAGGTAGACTTCGTAAAATTTTAAATTGGAGGAGAAATTACTAGCAAGAATATGAGAAGAAAATGAAAATTGTGTGTGCAGTCACAGAGATTGGTGGAAGGGGCAAGGGATAATTGTAATGAGGGCTGAGCAACAAAGATGTTAGGCTTGAAATAGGAGGTTAAGGAAGCCCTGTATGAGGCAGAAATTCAGGGTAAAAGGACAGATTTATTTTTGGGGTGTAAACACAGCTCTTTGAAAGGCTCCTAAGAAGTAAGGAAAGAAAAAAAGCACTCTTCTTATTCCGTGAGCAGGCTAGGCTCTATTCCATAACAGGCTATACTCTTCAAATACCATGAGGTTCAAATCCAAACGGACAGAGGGATGAACAGTCCCAGCAAGTGGCTTCCCTAGTATTTACCAATTAGTAGCAGTTGAGATCTGTAATCCCAGAGAACTGAGTCCACCCAACTTCGGAGTGTAATTGCATGCTCCTTTTTAGTCTAGTAGCTCTTTCTATTAGCCTTTGATGCTGTCAATTTAGGCCATGTCACATTTTCTGTATGCATTTAGCAAGGCCCACTGAACTCTAAATTATAACACTGTGTTTCAGAAAAATTAGCCATCTTTCCAATTATTTTTCAATATTTCTGACTTTGGCAGGGGCATTCCTTGGGAATTTATCATTCTGAATTCTTTATGTGAAAGGAAGTAAGAAAATCAATTATCTCAACTAAGATAACAGAGTCTTAAGCTTGGATGAAGTCTTAATACTTTGAAGGTGAACTTTGACTTGCGTAGGAAAACAACAGAGATCTTTAAATCCACATACAAATGGAGAGATTCCTCAGCTGGTATTGTGATTAAGTTAGTGGTAGATATAGGGTGGAATAGAGTTTACTTATGCAGTTTTTAAGCAAAATACAATACTTGTGGCAAATTAGATCACATTCAAGGCAGTTAATGAGAGAAACCTAATTCATTTGATGAATGGGTAAGTTCATATTTTTGTAGGTTTGACATAATACTTTACTGCTGTAGCATGACTCTGCTGATAGATCACTGAGCACTTTACAAACTTTAATTAAATGAGTTCAAACATAATCTTGGCAAATGTTTTCAGGAATAAAGCCATTCAGCAGAATACCTAGCTGGAAAGAAATGTACAGACTATTGTACAGACCTCATGTCTGATGTTTTTGAATTAGAGTGAGGCCTTGTTAGTAATTATTTGCTCGTATCTGCTGGCACTTGGAATTTCTACTGCAGTTGGAATTTTCCTGATTTATTTTTATTAGAATAATAGTAGTACACTGGAATCACAGAATTTGTTTCTGTATTGGCAAATTCAGTTGAATTGTGCTGTGATGCAGTCTGTCATTCCCATTCCCCCGAAAATTTTGCATATTTTTATGTTCATATTTTTACTGTAATTTCAGGAATGAATATACTTGTTTAAGAGTTTATGTTGCAGTTGAGTTAAAAACTCCTAAAACTGCATTTGTCTACTGTGAGGTGGCAGAAGTCTTAGCCCAACTCTGCCATGTCCTACTTGAGCAGGGCAGAACTGCTTTCTGCTCTAGGTTGTGTCTAATCTAAAGAGCAGATGAATAGCACTGAGTGTGAGAGCATGATAATATGTTGAAGTAAAACTGGTTGATTTGATGGCAGTACCAGTTTCTGTACAGTGACAGCAGATTGACTATTAACAGGAATTAGTGATTCAGGAATCTCTGAAGCTAGCATGATCTAAGGAAAGTGAGATGGTAACACAATGTACATTATCTCTTTCCAGAATCTAGTGCTGTGCTGTCCCTGCACTGTCCAACCTTTTCTTAGACAAGAGAAATTGTGTGTGTTTGATAAACTATGAGAAACTGTTCAGTTGTTTACTGTTCTGGATCCAAAAGCTTTGAATTGCATATAGCAAGTTCTCAGATTAGTAATTCACTGCCATGTATCAGTGTATCCATATTGATTACTTATTGGAGGTTTGGCTGAAGTTGAAGGGCGTTTTTCTGTGTTAGATAATTTTTAGCTCCTTGTAAGCTTTACCCTTCATTCTTACCCAAATAATGAACTGAGATCTAAATATCTAATTTTTAACATGTTTTTTCTAATGAAAATGCTCAAACTTCCTTTTTGCTTTGCTTCCAATGGAAAGGAAAAGGCAGCTCACACAAACGGGCATAACATGAGTTAGGAAGGGTTACAGCAGTGTTGCATTTTGCATTCTGTGACACATCCCTGATATAATTAGCTCTTACCTTGAAAATTACAACATTAATTCACAGTAGTTCAGCACACCTTGCACACACCACTTCTATGGCATATTTAAATGCATTACAGTCCTCCACATGCTTGCTTGTTTTGAAGGGATCCAAATTCTAGAGCCAACAGTTGCTAAATATTTCCATCTTCAGAACAACATTTATGACTGTTGCTGCCTTTTCAGAAGTTTTGCATGTATTTTCTCCTGAATGATTAGTTCTTTTTATTATTCTGATATTAGAGGGAGGAAAATGCAATGCCAAGTTTGGTGCAGAGCAATGATGACATCTTTGGTTTTATCAAAACATTTAACTTGATTACAGTCAGCCATAATCAATTACATGTAATTTCCAGTATGTGCCCTTTAAACAATATAATGTCTGGGATCGAGCCGGATATTACAAATTAAATGAAAGCTGCTGTCTAAGGTTTTCTAACAGTGATTATTTCGGAAGAGGAAATAGCAAAGAACGTTCTTACTGGCAGAGCCTAATGTAAAACCAAATAGTGTAATTTTGCTAGTAAAGTTTTATTTCATGTTTTTAGAAGGTAAGCTATTCAAAGTGGATTTGTTTAATGGCATCAAGCTAAGAAATCTATGAAAAGCAATATCAAATACAGTACTGAAAACTCACACTGTGGATGAACATTAGGATTCACGTAACCTTATTTTTGGACACTTGACTAGAATTTGATATGAATCTTACACTACATTTTATGATGATGAGAGGTCAGTGTTGTCATATTCCTCAGTGACTGAGTACTTCCAGCTGCATTAGATTTTCAAGCAGATTGAATGGGTAGGCTGTTGAAATTAAATTTACAGCACACCTGAGGAAGGGCGTGAATAGGTTAGAGGAATTATTTCTCCCTTTCCTCTTCTGTAAGCATCAATGTTTTTGATATGGAAATGCACAAGGGAAATACAGGACATACTGAAGTCACCTTGTTAGCTTGAAGCCAACAGTCAGACAGGACAAGCTGCACTGTATCACAGAAACCAGGCTAGTTTTTAATACGTTACATATTCTCTTATATTTTTGTGGCTGGGAGGCTTTTCTGCAATTGCCTAAAAGGAAGGTAAAAGCAAGTTGGGGAAGAATCATAACAAATGCTCTCTGGGCCAGAAGACCAATGGTCAATCTGGCCTAATATTATGCACTGAAAGGGTTCATGAGAGCCCTGGGAAGGGGCACAGCACCCCCAAACCTGGATGTTTTCAGTAGCTCCTACTCCTGTACTTGTGTCCTCATTTAGAGTTGGGGGTGCTAGAATAAAGAGAGCTGGACCTTTCCTGTTCCTAGGCATATCAATGCCTAGTACTTGTTGGTCTTCTCTAAAACTAGAATCATGTCGCTACTATGGCATCAATCTACTTGCTGAATGAACACATGCATTCTTTTCTTTTAGGTGACCAATACTTAAAATAGGTGTACTATGTTTAATCATTTGATTTTTTGGTGCCGAGTATGACTTTTGGTTAATGAATCAAAGATAAATAGTTTTGTAGAAATACCCTCCACAGTCCCTCCCTTTTCAATGCTACTGTTTTCATTTAGCAGAAATCAGATATTTAACATCATACAATTTTTTATTAGTGTCTCATGTATTCTAGAAGTTTGGCCCTGTTAGAAAAAATTCCCTTCTTAAAAGCAAGTGAGTCTTTTTTTTTTTCCTCCTGATTTCAGATACTTTTTTGGTTTATCCTTTTTAAGTCCTGGTTTCATTCATTCTGTTCCAGTTTTTGTGCTGGAATTTATTTCACACAGTTTTCTCATTGTAAGTGAAAATGGCTTGACTTTGAGGTCTGAGGAGTATTATGTCACCACCTCTAGATAAGGAATATGAGCTTTGACTGGTTTTTTTTTTTTCCATTAAATTTAATGCCTTCTTAAGGGACTGTTATGCTGTGTTTTTGAAGCAGCAGCTTGTTGCACTGACTCATTTCTAGATGTTCCTGGATCAGGATGCTGCTGGTTATAGCTTCTCTCATTGTATAATAATAATTTTGAATTAGTATTTTCGTAAGTAGTAATGATAAAAAAAATCAGATTATTTTCTGCAGTGTAGATTCCAAAGTGATTTTCAGAAGCCTCTTCTGCCTTTGGCACTGTGTATTAAGACCATTATCCTACCATATAGTGTAATAATGACAGAACACATGCTGTGTAATGTAAACTTACAATTCAGTTCTAGGCAGATCTTATTAGACTGTCAATCTCTCTGAATAACAGCAATGACATAACCAATGACATAAATACCCCCCTGAGCCCCCAAAAGAATCCAAAAGCTCAAAAAAATCCAAATATTATTCTCTCCTTCCCACCCCATCCATCCTGATATCAGTAAAAATTGTATTCATATTTGTCAAGTCATTTTGCATTGACAAAGATTTTTCTTCCTTTAACAGGTTCTTTTTTATTTAATCTTGCTTTCCTTGCATGACCAAAGAAAGCCAATTCAATGTAGACTACATGTAATCTAGTGAATAATGTGGCACCATGTTCTTTTTCCTTTGAAGAAGGAATTTGTTTTCTTTCAAAACTGGCCATCTTCAGGAGTTTAGGAGAATCTCAGGAATACAGATGCTAAAATTAGACATGTGCTATAATAATTCTGTGCATCTGTATCTGATTTTATAAAAAGCAGTGAGTTTGCCTTTCATGTTGTCTGTTTTGTTTATAAACTAGGAATTCACTCTAAGACTCACTGACTAAATATTTCTCAGACTCTAATAATTTCTTCTTCTACGGATGTTTGTGTTAGGGAAGCATTGCCACAGCAGCCATGCAGATAATTAAGTTTCTTGTAGAAAGCTATTCCAGGCTGTGAGGAAGTAGATGCAGCATTTTTGAGCCTTAACTTGAGCATCATCCATAGTTTCAAAGCTTCCACATCTTTCACTGACACAACCTTCTAGTGAGAGAAAAGGGTGCCCTGGGAGGGAGAGGGGTGGGAAGGGCTTCTTGCATCATCACAATGAATTTCTCTTTCCTCTGAGGTTCAGGTTCCCTTTACTTTAAAACTCACTTATGTTGACATGTTGACAGAAAATTTTCTATTTCTTGGTGGTTCTGTGTTATATTGTGCTTCAAGTTATGCGAACAGTTATAGAAACAATATCTGTTTCTGAGCTCATCTTTATCCTGTGAGCATCACAACGTTGAGATTTCTCAGCTTTCTCTCAGCTTTGCCCTGCAGGCAAAAGAAGTCTGGGACATCAGAAAGGGACACTCTGCCTGCTTTCATGTCTGTTCAGGTGACAGGCTCTACCTCGGGTGCTGCTTGGTATGACTGCCCCTTGAGATTCCCATTCATCATCTATCTGATGAAGCAGTAGAGGGAGACAAGCATTTCAGTCCCTTGTTGCTACAAGACAGTGATGTGACCCTCTGGTTACAGCAGTAACATGCTTTATTCCTTTGTTTTTCACATAACCTTATAGATTTTTTAATCTTGCCTAAAATATCCAGTTCATGAAGAAAGAGAGAAAAAAACTCTTTCTTCAAATTTCTTTTTATGCAGCTTGTTTGTGATCATAATTTGTTATGTATTTGCATCTGGTACTTTCTTTGGACATGAAGAAAGAGAAAATAAACAAGAAAAAAGGAATAAAACATCACTCATAATGATGAGCTTTTTCTTATACCCCAGTGGGATTTTTTTCCCCCGCTTAGGGAATGACTTGTGATCTTGTCGTCTTGAATGTTTGATAGGCACCCTGCACTACAGAAATAAGTAAATCCATCATCTTGGTGTGATGTGTACCCATCAGCTGAGACACAAGGGAATGTGTTGGATGTGTAAATAGTTGCATAGGAATTTTGTACTGTTCCTTAAATAGGCATTATGTGTACACCAATGTCTTGGAAGAAAATTTGCCGCTGCAATTTATATATGAATAATAATATGAATAATCTGAAGGTCACATCATCATTTATAGGAAATCCTCCATCTGCCATATGAATTGTATCTTAAATGTTTCCAATGAGCGCTCTGAGTGGTTTTCCTGCTCTCATAAAGGCAAATTCTCACACCCACAAGGATCACTGGCTAAAAATCATACTCCAGATCTCTTGAGAATACACACAACTGAAGTGTATGTCTTGCTCTTTCTGTGACTAATTGCTGGAGGAGAGGGTTTGGATTTGTGCTCTTCCTCTCCACACTCTGGTTTACAGTGTCTTTTCCCTGTGTTGTTTTGTCATGGCAGGGTTACCTGCAGCTTCCCTGGCTGGTACATAAAAGGGAATGATGTGCTGCAAGTGCACTGCTCTAGGCTGAATTCTCTAGTGGGACACGTGGCCAAATGAACAACCTGATGGACCAGTGGTTGTAGGTGCTTTACGCTGAATATTTGTCAGGAACTGAATCTTTGAAATCAAAGATAAACATACTGGGAATGGAAAAAGGAAATTAATGCCGCTAAGAGAATATTTGGTAGCCAGTGGAATTTGTCAATAACTTTCAATTGCTTGCTTAGTAGCAGGGAGGAAACAGACCTTTTAAAATTAGGAAATCCTCCATTTGGCCCAGACGCAAGATGATGATCCAATATTCTGCCCTGAAACAGCCAACAGTGCTTGAGCGAGGGAGAAAAACGTTTATTATAACTTGTTTACTGCCAAATGATTATTTAACATTCTAAATATCCTGAAGAAATAGGCCAGCTCTGTGATAAAATATTTACAGTTCTTGGGCCAGCAGAGGTGTATGGGGGGTGGACAGTGTGTTGTATGTGACCTAGATATATCTGAAGTCTTGCTAGATGGCAGAATATGATCTGAGAGGGATGATCCCTGAAGATTTCTATCACATGTCAGAACCAGGGTGGTTGTGAAATGTTTTTCTTGCTGAGATTCTCACATCTGAAAAACCACTTATCAAGCCTTTCCCAAATTATTTCTTACATCTAAATTACTTTGAGTGCTCTTACACTTCTGTTGCTATTTACCTTATGTTTTATAAACTGCAATAGTTTGTCACTTAGAGAATTGAGTTTTCCGTGTGTTGTACAAGGGAAGAGAGCAAAAGGAAGTGGAGAGCCTATGAGAAAATTGAGACTTTAAAAAAAATTACCAATTTTTCTCTCTTGGAAGATTTAATTATTTAGATTTTCTAAAGATGAAAAGAATGCTCCATGGGCAAGATGATTGCCTAGTGGCTACTTTTTAATGGGATGCTAAAAAGTAGAGGGCTTGGGATCTGCCATTTTTACCAAATAGAGCTGGTTAATAATTTAAAAGTGTCCTACACTCCCTTGATTTTTTTTTCAGCAACTCACTCATATACCCTGCTGCAGATGAGGTCTCTACAACATAGTTTTCTATATTCGTATAGGTTGCAATTTTGTAAACCGATTGTTTTGCACACCTTAAGATATGGAAAGATTTGCAAGGACATAATAGGGATGCAACTGGGTAGTAGGAGAAGGAGCTTCCCACTGTGACCCTCTTGTTGATTAGACTAGAAAGTTGTGTTTATAAAGTTGTCTTAATATTTTGGTTTGGCCTTTTCTTCTTCCTGTCTTATTTTTCTGTGATGCTGAGAAGTTTATGACTCCACTGAGACCCTTCATTGCTGCAAAACTAACTGCTGTGCATTATAGCAGTAAATGAACATTTTCTAATATTGCAAACAATATTTTCAGAAGACAAAGGACTATAATTAGCACTTAGGAGTTTTTCAATCAATATTTATTTTGCTGGAGAAATTAATAGTAAAATGGTTTGTTATGCAAGTATCCTCTTCTTATAATTTCATACTTTTTAAAAGGCATGATCTTATATTGTGTAGCTTAAATAAATTTACAATAAAAAACCTTGATATATGGGGGAAAGTAAATAAAAATAAAATGTTGAAGTTAGACCGCTTTGCTTCTATTTTCCATGTGGCATTTTGGTTCATTATTAATAACTAATCTTTTGTTTGTGGTGTTTTTTCCCTCAAAAAAAGATGGACTTCTTTTGTCCCTAAGAAATTCAGTATGTACAGGAACTTTTATCTTATCCGTTTCTTATGGATGAAAGAGATCTAGTTCATCTTATTGGGAATGTACAACATCATCTTAATCTTCCTAAAGGGGAAAAAAAGCACTTATTTTTTCTTTGATTAATTTGGGCTGAAATGGTTTGTGTCCTGACTCACAGAAGAGTGCAAAATTAACCTGGAATCTGAGGTAAATGTGCACTTTTCAACAACTTCACATATCAGTAGAACACCAAGTTGACTGAAAAATTATGGCTGTTCCTAGGATATTTTACATTAACCAGGGATGCTTAAGTAGGTGTCTATTTTAACCTTAGTTTTTTGTGTGTGTTTCAGTCATTTGTTGTGCTTGAGTACTTCTGTCACAAGAGCAGCTTAAATTTATACTGGCATTTGGATTTGAAATTTATTTAAAACACTAAAAGGAGTTCTACATTCATCCAGAAAGAGTTGATAATGTATCTATTTTTTTCTTGAGTAAGAATATTAAGCACATGTAATAATATAATTTTGTTTCTCACTTGGTGTTTCTTTATCTCTAAAACAAGCAAACAGGAGTCAGAAACATCCCAGAAATACAGCTACAGTGTAACCATAGACTGTATGCTGTATACAGGTCTTTTCAGCTGCTATTAACTGTAACACATCAAATGATCCTTGTGAGTCCATTCCAACTCAGAATATTCTGAGATTCTGCAAAATGCTGATAATATATATACTTCCAGATTGTTGATTAGTTTTGGTCTGTTTGTAATCAATAAATAGTTTAAATCAATTTAACTGTGCTGAATTTGTCTTCTAGACAGTAATTCAACTTATAATTAAAAACTAACAGTCAAGCAAGTTAAATGAAAATTTTAGTCTCTTGGTTTGTAAAAACTCTGCCTGTGTTTGTGGCTCTGATCATTTTGCTAAAGATGTATATATTATGTCAGCTGTTTCACTTTTGCATAATTTAGAAAAACTATTAAAGGGTATTTGTGATGCAAAAACCGTCAGGAAAAAAAGAGGAAACCAAATGCTCCTTAGTTGTTTCAGGCTCCAGTAAAAAGTAAATCTCCAGATTATCTTTTTCCATTTTTTTATCTCTACCTAGCACTAAGTAAAGAGTGATAAGATTTTCAAAGTTGGCGAAAAAATGATCCATATTATGGAAATTTACATGTCTGTCACATATCCCCAGTCTTCTGGGAGTGGGTGAATTTAAGCCAGAAGATTGCATGAGGGATGTGACAAAGGCTCAGGGGACAATAGGATTGTTTGGGATAATGTGAATAATGGGATTATGTGTCTCAGTACTGAGAAATTCATTCTAGTATACCCAAAGTATGCTGTGTATCCTGGGCCTAGAACAAAGCCTGGATTTCAGCCAGATGCTGGATGTTCAAGGGGCTGCAAGTTGGAACTCAGCCTGAAGACTTGCCCCAAAAGGGGGCACATAACCAGATCTGTGAAAGTAGCATTGTTTGTCTTAGAGCGTTTCTGCCATTTTTCTTTCTACTTCACTGGAAGAAGCTAGGCATAATATCCTTTACTCTCCCTCTGGTCTAACAGGAAAAGCTAAAGATAAACAAGGTTGAGAAATGGCTCAATTGTCTGTAATGAAAAAAATGTGCTTGGTGGACACTTTCATTTTACAGCTATTACCCTTAGGGCCCTCCTTATTCTCTCAACTCGCTTTTGCCGATGATTAAAGTCTTGACTGATCATTATTCTCTGAGGTACTTTTGTAGGATTTATGGCTTTGAAGTGGTTGTCATATGTGCCACTAAAGTACTTCGCTCTTTTTTTTTATCCCATTCTGGCACCTCCTCCAGCCATATAGGGTTTGGCTTTAATGGAACTGGAATCATAGCAGCTTTGCCAGAGAGAAAGGGTTTGAGAGAAATTTAGTACAAAGACAAACTTTTAAAAACAGAATCAGACTGTTTTAGATGAGTATTTGTGGGCAAATCTTAATTTGGTGGAAGTGTTTTCTGGCTTTTTTTCCGTTACTCTTCAAGTGATTAAATCTTGATCAAGTATGGAAGGTATATTTTTGTTTTGTGTGCACAGCACAAGAAGGTAAAGAATTTTTTGTTTGCTTTAAAGAAAAAAGTAAACCTGATTATTAAACTGTGCATTTATAGAGTTATTGTAGGAACACCAAAGAATATTAGAGGTGCTACACCAGGTCAGTGGAAGATACTCCATATGGGATCCTGACCAGGATGGCTAAACCAGAGCAACCCAGATGTGAAGCCAATAACCTGAGTCACAGAGTGCATAGTGCTGAGGCAAATCCTGAGTTACAATTTTGCAGGTCCTTATCAGCCATGATCAAAACCATTACTTCAGAAAGTTAAAACAATTAAGTATAAAATATGAAACCAGCATTGTGTCAATATTCACTGCATGAACTGAGATTGGTGAAATACTACAAGTACTGCAAAACTTCTGGTCTCTTCAAGAGAATGAGAAAAGCTCAGGCAATATGAAATAACTGATCTGGGAAAGGAGCTATAATGAAGAGAAATTTTAATGTACTCTAGATTCAAGCTTTTCATATGAAAAGCCATTGGAACAGAGGCTGTGTCTCCTCAGCAGGTGGAAAAGAAAAGATATCCAGGCTGCAGGACAAATAAAAGTCTGCTGAGGTCAGGGCAAGAGGCATTTTCAAACTCACTATTGTCAGGGTACTCTGTATATATCTGTGTGAGAGTTTAGCTAGATTTGAACTCCAAACTGCCTCACGTGACCATTTGAGGGAAGAAAGGAAGCACTATGTTCTTGATCTTACTTTGCTCTATACTCTTGTGATAGTCACTCAAGGAAGCAAATGCCACTGTTACTCCTCAGTTTAGCTGTGTTTTCTGTAGTGGTTGCTCAGTAGTTCCTCAGTTGAGCTGACAGAACTGGTTTTTGATAGGCTCTAGTGTATGGCATTGAATCATCTAAGTTAAACCAGAAGACTTCTTTCAGAGGCAGTAGGTCTGGTGTCCTTACAGAATATAATCTACCACTGGTGAGTGTTATCACCTCAAGTGGTCATGGTGAGGTGATTTCTGTTGGCTTACCCTCATGGGACCCCAGCAAGCAGTGCTACCGGTTTGCTTTTACCGTGTATTGGGAAACGGGGCAGCTTCTTAAAAGTAAGAACTAATACTTAATGTCACTAATCCAAAAAAATGAAAGCAAAGAATGTTTTAAGGATTTAATCATCATCATGTTTAAAACAAGAACCCCATGACCATAGTTGCTTGTGATCTTAGAAAGGTGAAGTAGCAGACAGGATAAGGATTTTCCTTCCCATATCTATTTATAACACTTGTTTTGCAAGCTACCAGAGTACATTTTGTACCAATCACAGATCCTTCAGTTAGCCTCCAAGACTATCTAGTAATTTGATTACCCACTGAGAACTGGAAAAAAACTCCAACT
The DNA here is from genome assembly GCF_047830755.1 of Zonotrichia albicollis. Taxonomy (NCBI): domain Eukaryota; kingdom Metazoa; phylum Chordata; class Aves; order Passeriformes; family Passerellidae; genus Zonotrichia; species Zonotrichia albicollis. The sequence continues at coordinate 35,085,557 of NC_133824.1, forward strand.
GTGAACTGGAAAAAGGAAAAAGAATTGTGTCCTAATCTGATATTAGAAAACCTTTTAAAAGGTCTTGTTTTTATTGACTGTTTAGGAATGACAGCTTTAGTTCTGGCAATTTCAGGGAAAGGACAGGAGAAAGAATTGTGTTTCCTTGTCAAGTGTCATACTCTAAATGCACTTGGTAAAGCCATTTAGAGCTGTAATGTCAATGTAGCCTCTTTTGTTGAAGTTTCCATCTCAAATGCAGAGGTGAGCTGCTAAATACTCCAGCTGATCTAGGTGATGTGCTACAGGAGAAAGGTAAAGCCTATTGTCCTCTCCATTCTTCTTACCTTGTTCTCTGTGTCAGATATTGTCTCCCAAGCCTTCCAGTTTTTCCTTTTCTCTCGACATGCTGTCTGCCATTGACTCCCCTCTAAACGAAGCAAGGCTCCAAGACAGAATTTTGCAACTAACCTGCAGGCCAGAGTATCCGCTGCAGGGATAGAAGCACCATGAGGTGGCCAGCCAAGAGGCAGCCAGCCACTTGAACTAGGTGGATGCCATCTGGCTTCCCTGTCAGCACCTATCTATTTGCCGGCCAAAGGACACCAGCTCTGAGTGCTTCGCTGGGCTCCCAGAAGGTGCGTGCTGCTTTTTCAACTTGCATGGCAAGCTCAGTGTCTCGCACAGACTATCTGATTTGGATTGTATTTTGTCTGTAGTATGTGGCCTGTTGTTTTCATTTTGTTTATTTGGGTTACATTTAGGGATTGCTCTTCAGAATAAACCCTGTTTTGTCATCATTTTCTGAAGAATTTTCAGCACTTCACTTTTTTTGTTGTTGCAAGTCAGACTTTCATGCAAGACACTATAAGCTGACTTTTTTTCCTCTCTCTTTCTCAATATGTTTTTTTATAAAACAACCAATGACAAAATACTCATTAGATCTTTAGAGGGTGTGGGAAGAGACAGCATAGAAAATTCCACTTTACAGCTTCTCCTGAACATCCAACACTATTGGATTCTTTGACCCAGGCAGTATAATGAAAGCTATGGCACTGTACCTGTTCTGTCACAAAGAACCTGTAAGTACTTTTGATTGCTCTTGTAATGTGTCTTTCTCTAGAAATGGTGCTTGTGCTTGACATTTTTCATGTTAAATAGCAAAGTTCAAGGACAGAAAAACTGCAGTGAAGGTGGTGTGTGAATTTCAATCTCTGTGATTTATTTTGTGCTTTTGGAAAAATTATTTTTCTATTATTTGAATCAAATTGAGCCCTGAAACATTTTAAAACATTTTTGTTCTTCCTTTGTAAACAACCAATTCAAAAATGAATTTGGGTTTTTTGATCCTACCTTGCTAAGTTCATCAGTTTGTCTGAATTTAGAAGATGTAATTGAGCAAAACAACCCTCATACATATACCCCCTTTGTTATAATTCACAAAGTTTCAAGGCCAGTACTGGAATCTGGGAGTTTTCTCCCTGAATCTGGGAAATTCAATGGAAATGGTATCTGTCACTACCAGGATCTAGGGCTTAAGAGATCTGGGATAGGGCCTGGAGAGCTTCTGCTCATTGAAATCAGCATTAAAGTCTGAGTTTTAGAGAGAAACAATACATTCCAATGGGAATAGAATCCCAACATGAATGAGAAGGCTACTCTGTTAAAAAAGGATTGAAGACATTAGTGCATTAGATGAAAAATAATTGTATTTCCGTACTGCTTTTAATTTAATAATTTTGAACAGGTTTAATACAATAACAAGTGAAGGCAGCTGATGGTGAGACATTGGGAGAGAGCATTTATCAAGCCAGCTCTATCAAGCTTGTCTATTTAACATTAAAATACTGCTGGTTAATATGTTTCTGAATTCCAACAGATAAAACAGCTGGGATAAGTCCTGTGCTGTAAACTGTGTTCTTCTGCTGTGACGTTACCTTCTAGTCCCCTTGTCGCTGCTCTCTTGACTAGCTTTACATGAGAATGTGCTTGGTAGCAGTTGGTTTTCTTCTCTCACGGAAGAGGAAATACATATTTTGTCAGTGGACTGTAGTTTTTCCCTTTTTTCTGAGTAATTTGTTTGTATTGGAAATGTTTGTGGTTAGGGTTGAGAGAGTCCAAGAGCCTACAGCTCCTGAAACTCTGGGGCTGGAAAAGGCATGCCAAGGCCATCCCAGCAAGGCCCCAGCACTGCTGCTCCTACGTTTTATCTGGTCTGGACCACCCCTAATTACGAGGTTAGGCTTAGGGTAGTGTAGCGGGTAGGTAAATGGAGTTTACCTGTAGCGGGTAAGTAAATGGAGTTTCAATCAGCCTATGCCCCACTGCAATGACTTCTTGTTAGCCCTTGAGAACTTTTCCAGGTTAATTCAGCATCTTGATGTTCATTTTCATCATGCCTTTGGAGATAATTGTAAAATAAACCTTTGTCTCTTTCATAGAAAGTTGCTTTACCTACTCTTCCTCTGTTTAGTTCCATGAGTGTTAATATCTAAATTGATTTTTAGAGCATTTTCAGATCCTTTTTATTCTTTTAACCATGTCAGAAAAATAAAAATTTCATGTTTCCTCATATTCAAAACATAAAATAACTACAAACCCAGAAAAATAAGTAAGAGAAAATAGGAGAGAAATTGCTGTCATCATAGAAGTTGTCTGCTAAATCACCTTAGCATTTGCTTGCAATTGTAGATAAACAGTTATTAGTGACTATTATGGCATTCTCATTAATTGTTTCTGCTTATTCTCTAAAAGTATTTTTGGAAACTGAATGTTTTACTTTTCTGACAGCTAATAATAGAAATTAGGAAAGAGAGGACTGGCATTTGCTCAGAAAGCCTTGCAGAAGTGATGAATCTGCCATGGGGAATACAGACTCTCTGTTCTGATACTTAAGAGACCATAATGGCACTGAAGGAAAAAGGAACCCACAGGGACCCTATTAGGGACTGGGAGTCAGATAATGGGAGAACAAAGCTGAAGACTGTGATGATTCAGAAATGAACAGTATGAAGATTGTGTGGTGGGAAATGAAAAAAGGAAGTTAGAAGTGCAGCAGAGGGAAAACTGAGAAACTGACACATCTGCTTGCATTTTTGGGGATAAAGGTTATTTTCTGTTTTGAGGGAAAGGGACATTAGTGGCATCAGCCGTACTGTGATGGCTAAGGATAAAAATAAATAGACTGGAGAGCAAGATATCTGCAAAGAAATACAGAGCTTACAGCAATGGGGGCTTCTTCCATCATGAACAAAAGGCTAGAGCATTATGATGGGTATTAGCTACACAGGTGTTATAAGGACACACACAGAGCATAGGAAAAGGAAACCAGCGACTGTATGGACAGGGTTAGGCCCTTCCATTTGTTCTTATGGGCCCATATTGCTTATCCTGTATCACTCAGGAAGGGAGCTTCTGTGGCTTTTGGCATGGAAAAGATCAAGACAGAGAGAAGTGCTGGGATAGCAGGTAGCATATCAAGGAACCACTGTGTGTTAAATGAACTTGGCTGTCAGAAATGCTGAATGTTTAATCCCTCTGAAAATGTTTGTCAAGTATATAATTTTTGAGCAATAATGGGACTATTCTAAGTGATGCACAACTGGTGCGTTTCACCACTGCTTTGATGTGAAGATGCCATTTGTCCTATGCTTGTGTATATTTGCTGTCTTATTTGTTGGATTTTTAGTGATGTCCAACCTTGGAAAAAATCAAGAAGTCTGATCAGGAGAATTAGCCATGAGACAAAATTAAATTCACCTATGTTTGTGAATTAGAATTTTAATGTCTGGTAAAGCACAGTTGTAAATTACACAAATCTGTGGTCATATTAATGTAGTTATTTATATATTATTGCTACCATAAAAGTTTTATTGGGTTAATGGTGGGCTAAGGTTTTGTGCCTTTTGACAACATTTCCAATCTGAAAAAGTGTGCACAAGTATTTTAGTCTTAATGATTTTCATGCTTTACATCTTGCAAAGTGGAACAATAATTCAGTTCTCCATGGCAGATGCTTTGTGTTTGGAAACCTACTTTAAAAAGAGTACGCTTGGAAGGCTTTTTGAATGACTTTTTGTTCATACATAACCTGATGTCAGTGATGTGTGTGATACTGTCAGTTATCCATCTCTGTTAGGACCAGGAACTTGTTGAACTTGGATAGCACATTTCTATTGACATTTTAGTGACTCTTCTTTTAAACATCTTTGAGTTTGGCTTACGATGCTGACCATTGAGTTCCCGCTGTACCTAATGCATATTGCATTTGCAGTCCCCATTCAAAGCCAGGTTCTCAACTGGGAATGCAGGTTGCGTTTATCATACCATCCAGACTCATATTTTTTACATCCTTATTTTCTGGAAGTTGACAATATCTCATTTGGAGGTGGTATCACTCCTTTTTTTGTAGTATGCAAATGACACTGAAATCTTTGCTGTGAATCTGTGCATGGAGTAAAAGAGTATTTCATTTAAACGTGAAAAAGAAGGTAGACGTGCAGTAAATGCAGGCTGTGGTGTGATAGAGGAGATCCTGTGATTCTTCAGGGAGGTTTACATAATTATTAGCAAAAACCTCCTAATCTTCATAAGAGGAAAGTTATTATAGGGAGAGGTTTTGGAGACTGCAAGGATGGCAGCTTCATCTGAACTGCCTCTAAAATCCTGTGGGAAATGAAATAGCTAGCAAGGATTTCAAGTTGGCTTGTTTTCCTACATTCCTAATCTACTTACTTCATGATAGGGTTTGATGCAATAATATACTTTCTTTCTGTATTGCAAGCCGCTCAGTTTGAGTCCTTACAATTTATATTTTGGCATGAGAAAATAAAAGAATGCTGTCTTAGGTCTCTTATCACAGCCACTTTACCTATCCATGAAAAGAAGTTGCGGTTAGAGAGGCTTAGAAAGTTTCACAATAAGAAACCTTCTAAGGTTTCAGGCAAGGGCTAGGGCTATATTAATTTATTATTATTTATATTAAGGGCTATATTAATCATGAAAACCGCAATATGAGGAGGAAAAATAAAAAGATAGAGTATAAACTTGTCTGTATCCTTTCAGGATAACCTTAGCAAACCCAAATCTGGGTATTTTCAGTAACGTCTGGAGCACTATAGCAGTGGAGTGCATTGCCATTTGACAGCCATTAACCCATTCTGATGGTGGAGGATAACCATAGGAAGAGGCATAAATATGAGAATAGATTTTTAGAATGTTAAAGTGCAGAGTTCTGTTTTGAAGAAACAGAACTCTTTGTCCTTTTCTCTACTGATTTTGCATCAGGAACTACACAAATAACAGTAGTTATGCCTGCAAGTATATGTGCTCTGTAGGGGTAGACAAAGATAAGCATGGTTAATAATGGAGAAATGACCAGGAACTCTTGTAGCTGAGAACTGGTTGAAAATCAGGAGTCTTTCTCTCAATTCTGTGTTGGGTGGGTTTATGGTGAAACAAAAAGAAACAGGAGTTTGTTGTTATCTTTTGGAAGTCTATTTGATTTCTTAAGCTCAGAAGTAGTGGCCTGAATAAATCTGAAGCTATTTGAATCTTGATTTAAATATCTTCGTTTCCTGTGCAGAAAAAAAAATCTAAATATCTATTTTTAGTTAATTTGCATTTATTCTAAATTATTTATAAGCTATCTGGTGTTGAAAGGATGTATAGAAATTCAGTAGTGAGCACATTTTGGCAAATTTACAACTGTATTTTATACAATTCTAGATTTTATACTTCCTGCTCAAAGTTTTTTGCTTCTGGATTACAGCACAGTGATAATTTTGATGTAGTGCCCTTGAACATATTTGCTCTAGATGTTTATATCCATTAGTCTTTGCCATCTTTAGATTCTCTCCTTCTCTGCTCTCTCTCCCAGAGAGCCCCCTGGAATGCTAAATCTTAGTGTTAAATCTAATTTTAAAAGTAGCCAGTAGATTTTGCAACATGTTAAACGATTACTCTTCTTCCTGACCTTAGTTCATAAGAGCAAGCATTATATAGAATTTCTGTTACTTAATTGGTATTGCTGTCTCTTACTCTGTTATTATGGGCTGGAAAGTAGTTCCTCGCAGGTTTTCATTGTAGCAAAATCTATGTGGTGTGCATTCAAGGGAGTTTCCAAAATCCAGGAAAAAGAAATGTAGCTATGGCTCATGGTGATCTAGAATAATTCTTGGTTAAGGAAAAACAATCAAACTTGTTTTGGCTTGTTAAAGCCTTGTCTTTTGTGAAGTCACTTTGTGAGAAGATGTGTTTGATTGCTACATTGAATTCATTGCAGAGTATCATGTGACTTTCTGTGTAACTCGGTGAGGGGGAAGGTGTTGGAGATATTTCATACATACTCTTTTCTTAGTTAGGAGTGTTTAAAGTTGATTTCAATTGCATAGCAGATTTACATGTTGACTTGCACTTTTAATTATTTGTTGATTATATTTTTCAAACCCAGGAAGAGATGAGTGCCACATAGATAAAATGGAATCTGTGGCCCTCTTTCCTGCTCTTAAATCATGGAGAACATATAAGACAGCCTTCTGTCAAAAATCTTGAGTACACATTATAAATAAATATTACCCTGGACAGTCATAAATAACATTCTTAGCTTTTAATGCATAATTAACATCAACTACTAGCTAGTAACACAGCTGAATAATTATGCCACATATTAAGACTATTTCTGTCTGCTTCAGCCACAGTCAAGCAGTTAAAATATGGCCAGTTCTTTGGGGTTTGGCACAGTAATACTTAGCTACAAATTCCCAGTGAGCTCTTTAAAAGTCTAATTCGTAACAACCATTAGTGTTGGATTATTACTCTGGTTTAGGCACTAAATAAACTGCCTGCTTGTGTGGGGTAAAGTCCTACAATGTGCTCAGAGTACCAGCTACAAGGGTTCATTTTGCTCTTCCTCCTAAATCAGAGTCCCTTCACTTACCCAGGGGCCTAAGTGGCTGAGCCCAGTAATGCTTAACTCTGCTGGGTACCACACTGTGTATCCATGTCTTGATTCCCTGTGGCCAGGATACCCCATCATGCTGTAGGAGCTGAAAGCCCCCCATAGATCACATATTTGGTGGAGACTTGTGCTGAGGTGTCTGCTTACACCCAAGTAATGTAAATACACCCAAGAGAATGATTAGCTGAGCCTGCCTGTATGAAATCTGGTGAGAAGACTGATCTGGGAGGGTACAGTCCAGTTACTTCCATGAGTTTGTCCTCAGCCCTGTCTTTGAGCAATTCATTGGGTCTACAACATGCAACCCAGCCAGGTTCAAAGGAGCAGACTACCAGTTGCACTGTGATGTAAAATGTGCAAGTATACAATTGGAAAGCTGATTTTGGAATAAAACCCTACAGCTGCATTTCTGTGCTTTAGCCTGTAGCCTTAAGGGTAGTGAAGTGTTGTCTAAATTTAAGGGGCATTGTGTGCCCTTGTTTTCTCATATATAAGTGTTACCTTGACTGAATGTAGTGGGGTCGACCCAATTTAGCATTAGATTTCTAAAAAATTTTCGAGAGATTTCGGTGAAAGAAGAACTGAGAGTAGCAGCAAGATGCATGGATTTACAAGTATTTGTTACAAGCTTCATGGTACAAAAAAACCTGGCATGCACTGGAGAATGATAGTTGTCCACTGAATTGTATGTAATGCCACTTTATGCTCAATAGCTGCATTTTGTCAATACAGTCATTAGCTGTTATGATTTATATTTTCTATGTATATTGGTAGTATATTTCACATTGGGTTTAAAAATTGTGCACACATTATGCAGTATAAGGCCATGGATATCAGTGAAGGTCTAGGAAACAGAAATTATTTAAAATGCTTGTTTTTAAAGCATTTCTATGTAGTACAGTCAAAAAGTACATATAGCTTTGAATACTAAATGAAAGTATAATACTTTCAATGCTACTTAGGACTTCTGCCTGCCTGCTGCTAGCTAATAGTAAGTGTTATTAGAAATAGTTATCTTCTGTCTTTAGGGATTTATCTTTTAGTGACAAAAAGTCCCTTTAATTTGTGAGTTTTTAAATTTTTATCAAAGAGTAGTTATCTATTTTGATCACTGGTTATTAATTGAAGAGCTGATTTCCAAAATAATTAGATCTTACTCTAATCTGACTTTATGTAGAATTTGGTGGCTATTGAGTTACTCTTCCTGTATGTAAATATTTCTTTGAGATTTTATTCCACTCAAATCACTGTCTAATTGTCTACATGCTTTGAAGGTTGTCAGTTTAGAATATCTGTTCATCTTAGTTCTATGCAACAAGTGTTTTCGTATCCTTAAAAATGGTAATGATAAATCATACTTTTCAATGTAGTTTTACTAGGGGATTTATTTGAGATGTATTCCTACTGTGTAGTTGAACTTCATATATTCATAGAGGGGATACAATTACTGTTGGACTTACTGGGATACTGCAGTGAGGAGTTACATAATACATGCTGAATTTTTGTGATTTTTTTTAAACACTTTCTTCATTCTTCTTTAAATGTGGCAACTTGTCTGTTTCTCACCACATTCTGGTGTAAGTGGGGAGAAAGGCAAGGTGTTTACCTGAGTTTTTAATTAATCTGCTGTATCTTAGATTGTCTAGCTAGGAGTTCTCAATTTTTTCCCACGCCTCTCTTAATTCCATTACCTAATTGCTTTATAGTACACTTTGTTCTTTCCCTTGCTTTATTTACCCAGACAGGTGATAGGAGTGACTAGCAGGAACACTGTAGGCATAATATCCCAAGTTCATCTCAGAAAGCTGATGCAGTGGTCTCGGACATTTACTTCATTTCTTTTCACTGCTTTGGATCCAAGGAATTTTCACTGCTGCAAAACTCTGTTTGCTAATGCAATCCAATAACTGATATTTCTGGCATGAATTCATCCTTGCTGGAAATAGCCCCATTGCTTTCAGCAGAGCTATTTTAGGGATGGATTTAGTCATCTAGCTTGATAAATTATGTCCTTTTCTTTTCCTTGATTTCCTCCTTTCCCACAATGTAAAATCTGTAGTCTTCTCTCTGAGGTCAGCATTTTATTTTCAATGTGAAATATATGCCCTGGCTCCGAAGCCATAAACCATTCAAACAGCTTCTATTATATTAAGTATAATGTGAAGTATTTATTCAGCCATTGAGTAGGAGGAGTAAAATACTGGGAGGTCTACTAATATTTGTTAAAATGTGTTCTTTTGCATGAAAGAGACAAGGTAATAATGTGTAAGATTACATTTATTCTGTGCTGTACTTTGAATTTCAAGAGATAACTAAAAATCAGGAGGGGAAGGAGTTGAGATAAAACATGTGGATTAAGCAGCTGACATCCAAAAGGCCTGAGAGCATTAGAGTAGTCACAGGAACTGCCTCACTGTAAGTGATTTTGTCCATATAAATTCTTCGTTTTTCATATCTGCAAGGCTATTTTGCTAGTTCTGCTAATCTGCTAATGATTCGACTTAGCTTTTTTCTTTTTTTCTTTTGTTTTTTTGGTAATGTCTATTTAATTGTCATCTGTGAAGGAATGGGTATAATTCTGAATTTGATCTTTTGTCAGTCCTTCAAACCAGGCTGTTCAGTGCATCTCAGAACACCCTTATGCCTCCACCACAAAGGAAGTAAAATTCCAGAAAATCAGTTTTACTTTCTGTGCCTGAATTTCCCGTAGATCAAAACAGAGTTGCAACAGGTACCCAGACCAGTGAAATATGATCTTAGGTGTCTGAGGCCTCTCTTTTATTAGGTAAGGTTCTTCTTCCAGTTCTGAAGAATGCATGTCTGAGTCACACATTTGCAAATATATGGAATGTTAAAACTAATGGTTATGAAAACTAACTTATTATACTGAATCTCAAAATTAGTAGTCAAAAATATAATGAAAGAAGTACAGGTAATTAAGATTGATTTTGTTGGTGGTGGATTTTTGTTTTATTTCTTTTGTTTTTGTCCTCTTCATACAAATTTGCTGTGCGTCAAATTTGCTACAAATTTGCTGATTGTCCTTCTGGGTCTTTCTGGCTTCATTAGAAATGTATAGTAGATACAGAATTGAAGAACTTTGGCATGTGAATTTGAAAAGACAAGCACCAATTACAGATACTCTGTTCCTGTGGAGAAGCTTTTGTTCGTATTTCAGGGCATGATGTGATCAGTTTAAAACACTTATGATAAAACAATCTAAAAATGGGGTTACAGAGACTGGCAATGTTTAGTTGCTTGATTTGACACAGCTGTGGCCAATAAGAAGAACAATGCTACAAAAGAGTGAGTTAGCTGAGTGAGGAGAGAGATGGAGATTGTTGGTTGTGCTGTGAAGCGAGATGGAATTTGTTGGCAGTGAGGAGATGGCCATGAGAAATCACCGAGAAGGTATGAGAACCTTTGCACTAAAATGACAACAGTTAATGACAGCTTTTGGGGTCTTACACTGGATTAAAGTTATTTCAGAGACTAAGCATTGTCAGCAGTAGAGGCTGTACAACCAAGAGATGAGATGAATAGGCCAGGATCAGAAAAGAATTCAGAAGGAATTAATAAAACTACGCTACACATAACCAATAAATGTAGTTTGTCTTCTTGCTTCCTGCTGCCCAGATACTTCAAGGCTTCAAGGTGAAAAATATATGTTCTAAACAGAGATTCTGGAAGATTTGGACAACTGTGCGTGGCAAATTGCTAAAATCTTTACAAAACGCAAAAGGCCTTGTGAATAAGTACATGGAGGAAAGGGCAGCATAGCTTTGTAAAGGGAATTCCTCTGTGCAAAGCACTGAGAAGGGGAATAAGAAAGGAACTCCTTGAATAGGTGAATCAGCAATTTAAACATGGGAAACATAGGGAAGGAACAAATAGTCAGGTCCTCAAGTCACCAGAGGAACTGAAAGATATTTGTGCTGGGACAAGGGCTACCTATCATATGGAACAATGTACAACTGGTAGTAAGAAATCCTCTTGATGGGTGTAAATAGAAATACTAAAGTTAAATTAAAGAGCTGAAGGAGGATCTTACACAAATCAATACCTGCATAATAAAGTGGCAAATGAAATTTTGTGTAGTAAGGGTTAAATTTTCCACAAGAAAAAAGTAAATTTTGATGCTGTATATGAAAGGTTGAAAGCTGAAATGACTTTTAGTTGTCAGAAGGAACATTTGTGAGGTTATACAGCAAAAAGTCCATAAAGGTATCAATTTAGTACCTGGTAGCAAATCAAAAGAAATAGAAAAACAAACTAACTGAAAGAAATTGTTAGAAAGCAGATAACTTGGATCACTGTGTAAATCCAAGGTTTACCCTAATCTTTAGTTATTTTATCCCCTAATCATTGAAATCTTTAATATCGTTACATATAGATATTAATACCTAGAGACTGGGAGATATGAATGATTGCTCATGACTTGCATTCTGATGAAACCAACTTTTGGCTACTGCCTGAACTCAGATGGAAAATTTAGAATAAAACAGTATGACAAATCTTACTGTTTTCTCTTATGGTACAGTAGAATAAATAAAATATCATCTGACTTATTTTTCTGCAGTCCATGAGAAAATTAGTTTCTCTTTAGCATATCTGTTTTGTCTGTTCTTTAACACTTGACATTCACACACAATAGCATTTAATATCTTGGATTTGAGAACTTTTCTAACAAATGGCCATGTCTAAAAATTTCCTGTGTTTTACTCATCAAATTTTAGCTCAAATCTAGAAGTATTTTATTCTAGTTTGTGGTCATGCAAAAAGTTAATAGCCCCTATTTTTATTCTCTATTTTCTTGTTTTTTTCATTGTATTTAGTATCATGCTCTTGGTGTCTCTATCACACTAAGAGAAAATGTCCTTTGAAGTGCTCAGCACTTTTAAAGCAGGATGAAGAGGGAAGGTCAGAAGTTTCATCAGGTATCTGCTGAGATCTGCCTGTTTAGAAATTGAAAAGTGCTGGCCAAAAACCTGATGCTTTTCCAGAAGGAGTTTTTTGATCCAGTGTACAGCTGGTTTGCTGATAGGCATTATGAAAACAACACTTAGCAATAACATCAGGTTCAGAGCAACAACACCTTTCCTTAGCTGCACTTCATGTGTGTGAACAAAAGAATGAAGCAGTCAGGTGTAACGTGGGTACCAACAGGACTGAGACCCATCTGTCACCTCAGCACACGTTTCCTATTAGATGATTGTGAACGCTAACACCTTCTGCATGCCCTGTAAAAGCTGCTGTTTCCTGATGTGTTTTCATTTTATACTGTAAGGCATGAAATCATAATTTCAGACTCAACAAGTCTGGTCACTTGGAATAAAATGCATGACAGATCAGACTAGTTAAAGCATTAATTATCAGCTATTAATTACAAATGTGGTCTCTTCTTCTCCTTACCTTTTAATGCATCCCTGTTTCTGTGATTGTAGTGGTCATTCATAAATATCAGCTATTTTTAGCAAATGATTTTCAACAACCCGACGGCACGATATGAACCATTAAAAATGAGTGATTTATTTGCTTTGGTTATTTATTATTCGCTGCTTGGGGCATAGCTGGTCAGTACGTAATATGTTATTTTATCATAGATGACTGACAATTTTTAATATTTAGAATAATGAATTTTTAATCTAGAGAATGGTGATATAGAGTTAACGGTTATTCTGATTTCTAACATTTTTCACTTATTTTTATTAACATAGAATTCTTTAAGTTATCCAGTTTAAATGCAAATATAAAAGACGTGGAGGCGCACAGTTCTACAGCAGCAGGAACTATGATTGGGAGAAGTGTGTGTAGGGGAGCCTTTCCACCAAGACAGTCCTACACAATGACAGTAACTCGTGTTTTGGACTATGGAGATTTACTTTAATATCTGAGTTTGTATTTTATGTGTAGTGGGTGTGCACTAGTCCCTGCAATGCTGCTAAATCATGCCAAGAATCTCTACAAAAATCTGCGCTTGATCTTTTCTTCTGCCTTCCCTGTCTTATGTTTTCTTTTCCATGATGGCATCATTTACCATAAGTGTGTTAAGAAAATGAGGGTTAGACTTATCTGTTCCTTGTTTGCTAAATCTGCTAATTTACTTTGCCTGGAATATGATAAATGAAAAATTTGGTAGAATATCTGTTGGATTTAGAAATGGGAAGAGATTTTTTTTCTTTTGTTCTGCCGGCACTAAGATGTATAACAGAGAGCACCACTTCTACAGGCCTCCTGGAGAACAAACTTACAGCAGAAGAGATTTTTGGTGATTTGAGAGACATTATGTTAAAGGTAAAATGATAAATGATTCCTTGTCTGCTGTGGAGGAAAGATAGAAAATAAAGATCAGGATAGCATCATCAGATGCCTTGTGAGAAAAAATCAGTAAGTGAACAAAAAATTAAAGGAACAAAACTACATTACATTCAGAGGCAAACTAAGGAAATGAGGTCTAAATAAAATTACCACTTTGCAAATAGTAAGTATACATAATTTATAGACAGCCCAAAGAAGCATAAAAATTGATGTCCAGCAATAGCCATGTTAATCGACAATTTTCAAAGGTTGCTTTGATCTGCATCTTTCATCCATATTCCTATTATTTTGATAGATAGTAATGTTAAAGGTGAATGTCTTAGTGAGATGTCATTTGCATTTGAAGCAGTCTTGTACTTTTGTCTCCTTTTCAAGCATCTCAGCAATCTAATTTTTTTTTATTTTAATGTTAAATTTATGTGTGCAAAAGCTAATGGGATATTAAGCCATTTTAAAGCTCCGGAATGTGAATAGAGAAGATTTTCAGATGATAATTGAAACTGGCAAGTGCAATAGAATAGCAGAAGTCTATTGTTAAAATTAAAATAGGTCTAATGTAGAGAGAATATTTCTGATAACAAGAGGAGTTTGTGCATAGTGACATTTGCTAGAGACTTTTACAGATCTTTGTCTTGTGGAGAGGAAGCCATATGCAGAGATGTGACAAACTCTTCTGCTACTGCTCTTGAGATGTTCCATGTTATAACTATGAATCTGGAATTAGCTGGGACGTGAGCTTCTACTTTTTTACCAAAATGTGGAGTAATGGGTCTCCTTCCCCCCATTAGACCTGGAGCCATGTGCTAACTCACAAAAATAACTGCAAATCTTCTCACATCTTTGGCTGGGTGTTGGCATACGGCTTAGCCCTGGGAAGGGTGAGGGAAGAACCCTACTGGATCAAACAGAAAAGTCAGTACTAATACTTTCCTTCGTTTTTCAGGATGTTTTTTTTTGGTGTGTTTTTGTTTTATTTTGTTTTTTTTCCTTGTGTGTGTGTTTTTTCATTGGAACTGTGATTTCCAATGTCTCTGTAGTGAGGACTCTGAGACAGGTGGCAGAAATTCAATGCAATGCAAAAGGTTCAAACCCCACTAATGCAGTTTATAAGTAATTGTGTCAAGCTCACTGAAAATTACCAATCCAAATTAGCACAAGATGGATTTTTTTTTTTTTTGTTTCTTTTTAAAGCTTGGGGAACTTCAAAAGAGGCAGTGGCAGCAGCAAAGTTTACTATTTGTTATGTGCAGATTCACATTAAATTATGGGTTAACATGCAATTTCTGGTACAATTGTGTTCTTCATTTGCAGACTGGAGGTTTCATTTATGTGCTGAAAAACACAGCAATCAGGGGGGTGACTGCACAGAAATATTAGACTGAAAAGATGGGTGAATCTGGGAGGTGCAGTGGTGTAATGCATACTATAGAATAAATGTGTCAATTTTAATATTTCCACCTACTCTCATTATGGTGATACCATGTGGTTCTTATCCTATTTTTTTTTGGCCTTCATACTGTCTTGAGAGAAGGAGTATCTGGGAGGATGAAACTGTAAAAAAACCCCAATTTGTCAGGCTGTCCTCTGCAAGCTGTATGTCCTGCAAGCACTTTGGGTAGAAGGTTAACTTTCAATTCTTTTTGCCCTTGAGTATTGCACCTTTTTTATTTATGTCCTACAAAACACAGCTAAATTTCATTCCCCTTCTTTATCTACTTAATCAGAAATGGTAATAAAGTGGTAAAAACGTGCAGGAATGGCCTCCAAGAGGTAAACAAAGAGCAACTTTTTAGTAGGACCTTCTCTTGTAGAAAAGAAGTAGAGGATTCTGGAGCTGCTGCCAATGGCTGTAATGGAGTCAGGTTTTACCCCCTTGCCTACAGGAGACCTATAGTCTTCCTCTCATGAATGTGCAATATTGAGTACTCTATATGCATCTTTGAGTTTTTCAATAAGGGAGTTTCCAAAAATTTGCCAGGATTTCCCAGTGTTTCCACGTATTTCCAAAGGTTTGTGGGAA
This sequence comes from Zonotrichia albicollis, assembly GCF_047830755.1. Classification (NCBI taxonomy): domain Eukaryota; kingdom Metazoa; phylum Chordata; class Aves; order Passeriformes; family Passerellidae; genus Zonotrichia; species Zonotrichia albicollis. The sequence continues at coordinate 35,100,832 of NC_133824.1, forward strand.
AAAAGTTTAAGCAACCTTTTGTTTTCTCTTTTTAATGACTGTTAGTAAAAGACCATCACTACTAAAACATTGCAAATTCTGCCATCTGTCTTTTATACTGTTAACTGAAATATTTTGGCTGTTAAACTATATTCTGGCTCACAGAATCCAATAGAAAAATATCAGCAGATGAAACAGAATGATATTGAGGAGAAAGTTAGGAAGGAAAGAAAAAGAAATTTCTTGAGGAGGGGAGAAGAGAAAACCCAAGGAACACGAATTAAATGGCACATGAAGGAATGGAGTCACAAGTTATGTATTCCCAGAATGAAGCAATTTTGAATGAGAGCAGCAATCAGCTGAAGTAAATAGAGCAGGAAAGTAAATTTGCCCCAGCAAATAGAAATGCCTGTATTTTATTTGCTAGAATTATTTTTCTACAGTAAAAAGGAAGCCAGAAAGGTGAATTACTGAAACCACACTGTCATGCTTCCTTCTTTTGGCTTTTTTCCACCTCCAACTACTTTTTCCTCTTCTCATCTTTTCTCTGGAGGTAAATGGCTCATGATTTCTCTGCTGTGACACCTTTCCTTCTGCTTTTTTATTCAAACAACCCCAACCAAACTGTCATTTTGTGTTCATGGTATCTCAGCAGAACCTTTGGGGTATGGATAGTAGGGGGAAGAAGAAACAAAAGGGAAAAAATACATTATGTATCATTAATGTACACAATGATCATAATGTACCATTAATCCACATGGCAACTGTAGGCTTCAAACCTCAGCATCAGAACTCTGAATTTCGGCCATATAGACTATATTGATATGGTTTGCAGGATAACTTGTGTTCTATATCTGAAATCAAAATTAAATCGCAACTATATCAGAAATGTTTTCTTTTCTGTAGAACACAGCAACTAAAAAAATATTAGTTTCAGACTGCAGAAAAGTCAATTTGAACCCGTCTCTAAAAGTGAGCAGTTACTCAGTTTAACACTTTTAAAGGGGTAGAAACCCCTGTGTCCCTCTTCTCTGATAAAGCTTTCAGAAGCTATTCAGAATGGAAATTTCATAAAACAAAACAGAGAAGAATTTAATAAAACAAATTTATATGTTTCATAACTATGCTTTCTATTTGTGTTGTGTTTGTTCCTATCCCCTTCAATGGTTCTTGTCCTGCTTCAGATGAAGTACATGTGCTTGACACTGTGGGCCTGGTTTGAGAGATGCATTTTGTTAGAATCTACATATTAACAGTTTTATGTGGTATTGGGATGAAAATTGAAAGGGAAAACTAATTCCATTTAAGTACAAAGAAAAGATAGAGGAAACTAGAGAAAAGATAAACACATTTGCAGCATCTTTAAACCAACTGTGGATCTTAAGAGAAACAGCAAGTGTTTTTGTATTTAATGGAAACCTAAATAAACTGTAGTTAAAGACACAGGTGTATTTAGGCAGAAACTGTCCTTGACTTTCTAGAAACATAAACTGTTCATTGCTGCCATTTAGGTATTAAACTATGCAAAGCTATTGGTACTGTTCCTTGTTTAGCTTAAGTTATATGGAGCAGTGAAATTGGTTCAATTCTTAGTACTGTTGAACAGTTTATATTCAGTATTCTTCCCCTGTGCCACAAATCATTGCTGTCTTGAATAATGCAATAAAAGAAGAGTGGTTTGGGTTGGAAGGGCCCTTGAACATCACCAAGTTCTGACCCCCCTGCCATGGGCAGAAACCTTCCACTAGAGCAGGTTTCTCAGGGCCCCATCCAACCTGGCCTTGAACCTGGCCAGCGATGAGGCATCCACACTGTCTCTGGGAAATCTGTTCCTGCACCTCACCATCCATACAGTAAAGAATTCCTTCCTAATATTTAAACTAAACAAATTTCAGTTTAAAATCATTCCTCCTTGTCCTATCAGTACATGCCCTCAGAAAGTGACCTTCTCCAGCCTTCTTGTGGGCCCTTTTTAAGTACTGGAAGATGCTGTAGGTTCTCTGAGTCTTCCCCAGTCTTAAGAACCCCATTTCTCTTCGATTTTCCTTTTAGGAAAAAGGGGGAGATGCTTCACTCACCTGTTTATCTTCAGGGCTCTCATTGCTTAATATATGTAATGAAAACATAATTTAAAATGTGAGTGTTGGTCAGCTCCTTCAGTGGCTTTCTTCTATGCTCTTTATTGGCACTAGTATCAGGAAGTCACTCTCAAAGTTGCTGAAACCACCAACTTTCCTTATATAAGCTAATAATAAAAAAATTTATATTTGATTCTCTTGCATTAGTGTAAGACTATGTCCACTTTGTCAGCTAAGAAATGTGATCTTTCTAGCATGTACCACAATATTATTTAGGTGGCATTACAAGGATTTTGTGGCATAGAGAAAATGTGAGAATCCTCTGACACTCTGCTAAGTAAAATACCTGGAACTGCCAGAACCTGCATGAAAATTCACATGCAATGTGTAAATGATGGAGAAATGAAGTTGGATTAGCAGACTTAAGGGGATTTATAATGAAATAAAGGGAAACCTAACACCTTAGGGACTTTCCCCCCCCAAAAATCATTGCAGCAATGCTCTTTTTTTGCTGATACTAGTAATTTGAACATTTCAGTGTTTATTAAAATACTTTTAATTATGTTGAAAAGTAGACATTTTTTTCCAGCAGATATATTCAAGTAAAATTAATTATATGCTTAGAATAATGCTTCTTTGAAATCTTAATTTGATCTATATCATACTGTGAAGTGTTAATTTTTACAAGGTCTTGGCCAAAATCCACTCATGTTAATTACAGCTAGCAGATCAAGTTTCACCTGGCAGTTTCCAATGAAGACAGTTGTTTTATTTCTATCCTTCAGCATTACTAGAGTCCCTTTACAGCTGTCAAGTACAGCCCTGGAGATTTATTAATCAGAAAGAATATTAGTGATATACTGAAGTGGAAGGTGTAATTCAAGGATTTAAATTTTAATTTTCAGATTATTTTGTAGATAAATGTTATTAATAGGAAAAAATAAAAGCTTTAAGTAATAACTCATTATGGATTTCAGTCTGTAAGGCAAAGAATTTCTGGTGTTTTCTTTTACTAGCATGCTCTAGGCAGTGGAGTTAAATTAAACTGGTTTTACAATTTAGAATATGGCTTACTTCAGTGAGACTACTTATGAAATTATTTTTCTGGCCTTGTGGCTGGGTCTATGTAACCATGCAGTCCAACGCAGTTTCAGTTGCTATATCACTAGAACAAGAATTTAACTTCTGAGATAAAGTCTGAGTTATATTTTGTGGTATAAATCTTTTTCTTGTTCCTTCTGCTCTTTGACTCCCTCATAGTATTTTTTCTACTTTATTTGCTTTAATACTGATGGATAAACTGATACGTAACACACGGGCAATTTATTTTTTGTGTTTCCATAAGAATGATTGTAGAGGATAGAAAAAATAATTAGTATTGTTTCATAGGAGAACCACTACAGTTTTTTCCAAGAATGCAAAAGATTTCCATCTTAAACCTCAAATATTAGTTAACAATCACATGACATGACAGCTATTGAAGGAATGGCAAGAACCCATGCTTTCCTAAGAAGAATTTTTTTTTGCTTTTAGTGAATCACAGTGGCTTTCTGAAAATGCTAGAAGGCTGAGGTTATCTTACTCCTTTGTTTTAATTTTAATGATAATGCACTTTGTGTCATTGAGGCAATTTAAGGGAAAATCGCTTTCTTGCAGCATCCATGATAGAGTCAATGCATAGTGAGAAGGAGATTGGTTTCCTACCTTGCATTAAATGCAGCTTGGCAGTGTGGGAAAAAAAAAAAGCAACCCCAAATCAACAAAACTTTGAGGTTTGTTTGTTGGTTCAGTGTTTTTTTTTTGTTAGTTTTTTTTTTTTTTTTAGTTGGTTGGTTAGTTGTTTTTCTTTTTGTGTATGTGGGGGGGTGGTTCATGTGTTTTTGTTTGTTTGGGGTTTTTTGCTAGCAAATATTTATAGGTATGATGGAAAACATGACTTGGTAAATGCCCAAGATCTCAGTTGGTACCTTTGGAGGGATGGGTGAGCCACTTCACCCTTCTGAAGAGATCTTAACTGCTCCATAGTGAAGGTGTAAAAAAGACGGCTTTCAAAATCTTTTTTTGGTTACTCACAGTAATCAGGGGTTTGCTTCAGATGCAAAGTCCTAAATTTCTACAGTTGCATGAGAATCACAGCAGGAAGTTGAAACAGAAGCCAGTTTCTAATTCTGTTGATGGCAGATGTGAGATTTATAGCTGAAAGCAAGTAAGCCCAAATTTTGGCCATTAAAAAAAAATCTCCTTATTATTTAAATAATTAATGATTATTTTAGAATTTGACTGATGAACTCTGAACTTCTTGAGGTGACAGCAGAGTGCACATACTTCTTTTCCTGTCCTAGGTGAGTGATGGTTTCTGCCTGAAGCCGCTATCTTTAAAGTCAGTGTTTATATAGATCTTTGGTCTAACTCAGAAAACACATTGCCAGCTGTACTTAAGGTATCTTTTTTCTCTTTAAATAAACAAACAGCACCAAGTATAATACAGTCCCTCTCTTTTACACCTCTCTGCATTGTGACCTTAGTGCTTCTAATGCAGCAAGTGTACAAGAGCTTATTATTTCATAACCTACTGAGTACTAAGTTTTGGATTGTTTTTTAATTAACATTTTAATTGCTCATCAAAGTAATTGAAAACTGTGTTGGAAAAATTGTTCATTTACTAATCCCTCTGGTACCAGTTAACACTAAGCTTTTCTCAAGGTCAAACGTGCTCTTGTGGTGGTGGTAACTTTCTTTGCTGACATGATGCCAAAGGCTTGGTGGGTAGAGATGTTCTCACCATGCCTTGCAATCTGTCTCTGCCTGTGGTGGGGGAACAAAGGTATTATTCTGTGCATAGCTGCTTAGGCAACATTGGCTCTGAGATGTATTGCCTTATCGCTTCTCAAAGCCAGCCTTCACTGGCTGGAAGGGCACAAGATGAACCTTGAGAGATTAATGCTGGAAGAGAAAGTTCCATTTATGACAGTACTCTTGGACTATGCATGCTCTCAGGGATGCTCATCCCATTGCTGAAATATGATCACTGGAATCTAAGCTAAGGCTCAATTCCTGGAACTGTCTAGGGAAGACATTGAACAGGCAAGGATTCAAGCAGGCTGGGTCATATTAAGCTGGAAGCTGTACTAAAAGGCTCTGAAATGATTGTTTAGATATAGTTTAAACAAGCTCTATGCGTCTTCACTAATTTTTACAGGAAGCAATGAAATGACCTCCCTAATCAGTTTGTCTTGCCTTACTTCGAATGTGCTTTGGAAAACCTTGCTTTGTTGTCTTCTGGCCTCAAGTTTTATGTTTTATTTTGCAATAAACTTACCCTTCTTCAGCTAGAGATCTCTGCTGAAAGGACTCAGCAGACTGTTGACAGGGAGCTCAGAAAGAATATTGAAATGTGAGATTTATCTTTTTTCACTTAAAATCTGCAGTTTCAAATAATTGATGTGATGTACTGGGAATTATTTTGCCTTCCCACTTGTGAAAAGGCAACAGTGATTATTGTTGTATGGTCTAAAATTTGGTGTGTGAAAAAAAAAAAATTCTGTTAATTTCTTCTTTTTACATAATTTCCTCTAATTTCCTTTTTGTTCATTCTTTTTGAAGGGGATTTGGGCATCAGAATCTTCATAAACTGGTTATGTGTCTTTATGCAATACCCAGCAATGCAATTTACAAGTTTTCTCTTTGATATTTAGCTTTTTTACTCAAAAGGCTTTATTTTGAAATGTCACTACCCTCCTTCTCTGAGGAATTAAAATGTAATGAATTGGAGCAAAAGTTTTTCATTTCAGAAATAGGTTTCTGTCCCAATTTATGGGTTTTTTACAATATTTGTGGGTTTTTTCATAGAAGAGTTCTATAAATATATCAGATGTCACATGTTAATTCCAGATCTTGACAAACTTGAGTGTCTTTTCTCCAATCCAGACCCTCTGCATGACTTGAGGATAGATCATTTGTTCTTTTACCTGCTTTTACTGTATGAGAAATTGCTTAGATATATTCTGTACTTTAAAGTATTTCCATTCAGTGGCAATTTATTTGGATTTTAAAGAGCAAGTAACTGATCACAGTGCTTGATAAAGTTAGTATATGTTCTTTTAAGTCCATATAAGCCCATGTTAAAAATTAATTTTTGCATCCATGTTAACAGGTACACCTTAATCTTTTCAATCAACCAGTTTGTGAAGCAAAAGTACATTGAAAATTGAGCAAGAAAAAAAAATCATTGAAGTAACTTTGATGAACCTTCAAAGTGCCTCTGGTCACAGAACATCTGAAGCCTTAGAAAAAGCCCATTTTACTTTTTGCTCATTGGCAAATTAGGATAAATTGCTAGCTGAGGTTGCAGTTGATGTGTAATTGGCTCATCGTCACTGGAAAGGCTTAAGATGGGAAAGTACTCTGCTTATTGCCTTGGAAATTATAAATAGGAAGTGTCTGCTATGTTTGAAATGAAAATAAAACAGCTAGAGACTGACCCATTGAAACACTTCATACTTTTCATTGCTAGCAGGAGATCCTCAGTGAGGCAGATCAAATGTAATTATTGAGAGAACATAAAGAAAACATCTTTGCCCTGTTGTAATGAGGACAGCTCAGCAGGATGGGTCCTGAGTGTGCTGGCTTCTGACTGGGGTACAGGCTCGTACACTGCAGAGTTGGCAGGGGTCTTGGTTATTTAATTACATGGAGTCATTTTTGCTTTTGCAAGCACTAGTTACTTTCTTTTATAAAGAGGCAGGATCTTGCAGTATTTAATACACACTTCATGTCCTGAAGGTGCTTTTCAGTTATTAGGCAATTAGTGTGAATGCCACTTGGGTGTAGTTGTATCCCTTTGTATGTATGTTGTAATGACAGATATAACCTAAACCTGAAGATGTTAATTTCCAGATGGAGAAACAAAGCAAAAGGAGTTATTTTGGTATGTCTGAAATAATGTTTAAATAATTCAAAGGAGTTCTTTTCCATGTGATAACTAATCAATGACCAATTTAGGAATTCGACTTTGTAGTGAACTCCTGATACTTTTATATGAGATGAGGGTTTCTTTTCTTGAATTCTGATGTTTGAGTCTTGGCTTCCAATTCTTGTACCAATCTTTCTTTTACAAGTACTAATTTGAGCCTTGTTTAAACTGTTAGGAAGGAAAGAGTATTTTTACTTTGTTTTAGGTGAGAATGTTCATTTCTTAAAGGTACATTAGTTTAATCTCTAAGAAATCTTCTATATCTAAAGAGGACAAAGAGGTTTTTTTATCAGATGAACATGAACAGAAATCTAATAGAGAGGTTTGAGTTCCTCTCTGAAGATTGTCTTGCTCACTGTGGATTGCATAAGGCCCCAAGAGAGACAAGTCTCCCAACTTCATTATTTAATATTAGGCAATGTTGATATGCTCTTCTGTCCTCCTGAAAGTCTAGGATTTGAGTTTCTTACAAGAAAGAGCTTTGACAATGAACATCTATATACGTGGAAGACTAGGACTTAGAAATATGAAAACAGCAAGCTATGTATGTCAATAATATAAAAACAACACATCTAAGAAGTAACTCATCTTGCTCTACAGATTATAACATGTCTTAGTGATCATATCATGATCTTAAATTCTTTGGATACTGAGCAGCATTGGAACTGCAAAGGTTTTATTAGTGATACAAAAATAGTGGGGCACCCACATTTTATATTAATATATGCTTAAAATCAGAATTTTCTTAGATTTCTCACTGTGGAATATGTTTAGTCACAAACAAGACTTTGAAGTTACAATCTTGAATTATTTTTCCAATGGGAAATCCCAACAAATCGGCGTTGTTCTGTTCCATTTCCAATTCAAAATGATAAAGTGAATATCTTGGTTTTTAAATAATTTTTTCATAGTTTCAAAAGGTGTTAGTGCATGCAGTTCAAATAGTATTGATTACATTGTAGTTCAAAATAAAGGATATATTAAGGATTAATATTTGCCTCATCAAAGCAACATTGTAAAATTATTTAAATTAAATGGAAATGTATAGTGATTAATTTTGTCATTGCTCTCTATGAAATTCTGTCCACAACATTCCTGCAAAATGTGTTTTTACTGGTGGAAAACTGTTTTCCTGGTTTTCACCAGTTATTATAGGAAAGTATTGGTCTCATATGCATTTGAGACCAATACTTTCATTTCCTCAGATTAATCTGAAATATTCAAAGTGATCCCCTCATTAAAGTAAAAATACTTTTCACTGTGATAAGATTGATTGCAAGTGGGTCATTTATTGAACTGTAACATACATTTAAGCACTGTGCCTTGTGTCTGAACCTGGCCTGAGTGTGCCACAGGTTCAGTGTGTGCTCTTCCTTTTATATTCTAGGTTGTCTCTTTGTGACTACAAGTACCAGTCAGAATCCTTAATCCCTTCAGAATGGTTGTGTCCGTACTTTGTTTTACTGAGCTTGGGAACAAGCCCTTGTGATAGGAAAATATTGTTACAGAGCTGACCTTCTGCATGTAAATCATGCTGTTTCTTCCTTTGGTTTACATTCTTCAGAGATGAGTTTTCTCACATGATTGATTCTGTGTGTGCAAAACAGCCAAACATACAGGAGATATTTGCTTTATGGTTGTATTACTATTGTCTTCCTCTGTCTGCTCACCTGGAATAGGAAGGAAAATCTTACAAGAGCTTAGCAGTAACAAACAGTGTTTTAAGAAATGAAAATATCACTGTTAAGATAAAATACTGAAGCTTTTTTTTTTTTCTGTAAGGAAAGGATGAAGAAATTTAATAGTTCTGTTGCAATATACAATATGGTTTTATGTTGATTCACCATGGGTACAAGCTTCTGCTTGTGACAAATTCTTTTCAAAAAAAACCCTAATGTAAAATTCCAAATAATGCAAAAACATTCCTGTTCGTTTATTTCCAAAGGCTTTTTTTTTTTTTTTTGTGTGAGTTCAGTTTGAGAGTTTAGGGATTTGTTGACCAATCCAGAAACTTGGCTTTTCTAGTCTGATAGAATATTCTGTCCTCATTTGCATAGTCTGTGTACATGTGCCTTAAGCAGTAGTGACTAACATCTGACACATGCCTGACACACACTTCCTCAAGCAGAGAAAGATGAAAAACCTTTTTTGCGGATTGTTTCTTCACCGTCTGGTTTTCTATATAAGCAGAATACAGGACACACCTATGAGCTGGGATGTTTCATTGCTTGTGAACTTTGGACTAATACTTTGTGGATGTAGGGTGCTAGAGACTTTATGGTTTACTTTGAGGAAATTTTTTTAAGTATTTTTAGCATATATACAGTGATTAATGGAGATTTCCACGGAGAGGAATTTCCAATAGAAGCCTACCTATGTTGTACTCATATTTTTACTAGTACTCTAGTCACTGGATTGTTACCTCTTCTCCTTCCTTTATCTATGGGAGGGTTAGGGAAGGGCTGTGTAGGTCTCCTCCTATCAGGTAGTAGAAATGAGCATTTGACTGTTAGAGTAGTTGTTGCTTATGCATTGGATCAAAAATGTTTGTATTGATGAGATCTTCAAATTATTTGATGTACTTTAAAACCAAGGATGGACCCCTTAAAAAAAGCATGTAGGACACTGTGCATGATATGCCGAAGTACAGCAATAGGATGAAATACACAAAAAAAACTGTTGAGTGGGAAATATTTTTTAAAATTAAATTTCATAGAATCACTAAAGTTGAAAAATACGTCTACGATTGTCTATCAACCATTAACCATATGATCCAACCATTAACCTGACACTGTGAGCTCTTCTACTAAACCATGCCCCTAAGCACCACACCTAGACATTTTTCCACTCTTCCAAGCACAGTGGTTCCACCGCTTCCCTGGGAAGCCTGTCCTAATGCTTAATAATCCTTTCAGTGAAGGCTTTTTTCCTAATATGCCATCTAAGTCATTCTTAGCAAAATTTGAGGCCATTTGCTCTCGTCCTGACGCTTTTTACCTGGAGAGAAGAGCATACCCCACCTTGCAACAACCTCCTTAAAGGTACTTGTAGAGAGTGATAGAGTGATAAAGTCTCTGTTAAGGAAACTTCTCTTCCTGATTATCCAGGAGCCACTCTGGCAGTCGCCCTTGCCCCACCTGAGCTGGAGTAGTCACAGCTGCACAACCCCCACTCACACAGTCACACCAGGTTTCCTTAGGACTCGAGCACTGCCCTGGTTCTGCAGGTTCTGGCCACGCTATTCCTGTTACAGGCCAGGATGCCATTGGCCTGTTTGGCCACTTGGGCACACTGCTGACTCATGTTCAGTCTGCTGGCAATTTCTCCTTCCTCCCGCACTCCCTCATCCTTCCCTCATCCCTCCTTCCTTCCTTCTTCATTATAATTTCCTCATCGTTATAATTTCATTATTATTTACTACCTATTTTTATATATTTGTTTATGTACCTTTTAACACTGGATCAGTTATGTGATCATTTGATCTGGCCTGTTGATCCCTGCAGCAGTGGGTGTATTTGTGAATAATTAGAGTTGGTGCCTGTGAGACCTCATCTACTGTGAGCAGCAATATAAGAACTATAAAAATGCTGGTGTACATTATATAGTTGTATTGCACAGAAAGTTTTATTTTTCAATTTGTTATTCTCTCATTACCCTAAAAATGGTAATTTCTTGTTTCTGTGTGTTTTTTCTGGCTTTTGATTTATGCTATATATTAAATGCTTCATAATTATTAACTACTGAGTGCTTTGCTTTACCTTTATAACATTGTGTGAATGTCCTTTTATTGAGACCAAAGAAGTGATAAAATAATGAAAAAACAAGTATATCAGGATTTTTAGGTTCATTTTATCATCTGATAACTACAGAACCTGGGGGAGGTGGCTGAATTTACCTGTGACTGGATTGTGAAAGGAGATGTGTTAGTTTTCCATCAGAAGGAGGCAGTAGTGTGTAGACAGAAAAAGAGCAGCAGGATTCCTCACTAGTGTTCCCAACAGCTAGGGGAGCAGAATTTAAGGACATTAGAGCACATTTAGCAGGCAGTGTAGGCAAAGCCTCTACGTGCTTCAGCCTCTAGACATAGTAGAGTATGACTAAACTGAGTAAGCATATTGAACAGTATTTTTAAAATACTGTCTTAGTCTTAATGTCTTTGGTAGAAGTAAACTATTATTATTATGGAAAAAAAAATATATGAAAGGAAAAAGGAGAGGATATATTCTAGAAAATAGTTATTTTGTCTTATGTCTGTTCTCCTCTCAAACAGCTAATAGGGAGGAATGGAAGATAAAAAGAAATTAGTACTTTTAAACAATAATCAGGAAATAAAAAAATTTGTCATTTTTTTACTGAGTTGGTTTTCTGCAAAATGAAGCAGTTTTCTTTTCCAGAGACTCAGAGAAACAAGCACTTCAGTTTTAAACAACTTTGCATTTCCTCCTGGATGATCTTTTATGGTTTTTCTTCTCTGACTCATGCCAAGAGCTATTTCAGCTTGACATGCTGCAAGTGCATTTTCTGTCTGTAATGAAATGGAGAAATGTGAATGATGCATGTGTGGTAGGCTTGCTCACTCCTCTATGCCTTGCTATTGATAAGTAAGCTGGGGTTGCCAGAAATGAACTTGTATTTACTTCAAAGCCATCTGGCTCCCTTCATTCAAGTTGTCTGTAACACTGTGGGTGTCCTCTTGTCTTTGCAGTGATTCATACCTCTTGCTGCAGAAGATTTCTACTTTTCTCTTTACCTCACACCTTGTAAATAAGTCAAATGAAACAGGTCAGGTTTTACGTGGCATCTTTAAAATGTCTGATCTTTCCTCTTCTGCAGACAGCTGGAACTCTCCAGGGTAACTCTATTAACTTTAGGAACATGTATTAATATTTTACTGGATTTCTATAGTGCATGCATATTGATATTGCTGTAGCCAGACTCTAATCTGTGGTTGCTCAGTTTATAAGTGTAAAAGTGAGAGTGATGTTTCCTTACACCGTACAGACTCTTTGTAGCCTTGCTAGTTAACATCAGTAACATTTTGCATAGCGAGGGTCGGTTGCTGACAGTAAGAGTTACATCTCAAGCTTGTCAGCTTCTTCATGAATAATATATTTCTGATTTTACTTTGTGTATTTCACATGTCCACACTGATTCACTGGATATTGCATCCGTGGTTAAGTGTCCTCTGCCACTATTATACAGCAATTTAACTTTGAGCTCATTATTTGCTTCCTGTTAGAGGAGGCTGATAAGAAGGTTATGAGCACTATCATGCCACTTCTGACTAATGTCAGTTCAGTTTGGGTGCTAGGTTTGTCATTTCCTACCAATTTAGCTTTCAGATATGTGTGGATTTTTTTTTTTTCACAAAATGAAGGTGAAGCTGACCAAAAAATTCCTGTATCTTACCTCTCCCTTTGTTTCAGCAAATTAATTTCAAGTCATTTAAAGGTCTCACTTAACTTGTAAATGCTTGAAATAGACAAATCTGTAATATTTTTCCCTCTATTTGAGATAAATTACACATTTGTGAAAGCAGTTAGGACGACTAAAACTCAGTCACATCAAGGAAATAGCAGTAGTCTAATGGACAGGGAAAACAGGTCTAAATTCTGACCTAGTCTCTATTCTTGTAGAAAGATAAAAGGCATACTACTTGTGAAACCCATGGGATCTGTAGCATGCAATTGGACAATCCCCAATTATGTCTCCATGCATTTGGCAGAAATCTTAAAACCAAAAAACTCCCTCCTCCCCCTTAGAATTACTGCTTTGCCCACCTAATGATGTTGCTACTTGAGCTTTGGTTCATGATTAGTGTTTGTTTTAGCAAACATTAGATCTGAAAAAATATCTTGAACAAGCTAACCAGAAGTTTTCCATGTCTCCAGTCACAAAGAGTCTTCAAAATGAGAATCTTATATGCTAGCTATTTTATGTAGCTAGCTGGATTTTTAAGAGATATTAACCATCTGCAGTTCCCAGTAGGGGTACATTTGTTCATTTGTTTCATATTATTTTCTTAAATTCCTGTACTGATTCTGCAGTCTTCCGTAATATGAGATATTTTGCTGTGTGCTTTCACTTTCCATTACAGATAATTAAAAAAAAAAAAAAAAAGTGGCTATTCAGAAGCTGAATACTGTGAGTTGAATGGGCCCATAGTCATGGGCTAGCTGATATCCAGTGAATTCTCAGTTTCTAATTTTGACCCTTGACAGTGTTTTCAGCCAGCAGCTGTAGTAAGAGCATATTAATCTAAAGCTGTATAATCCATTCATTTTGTTACAGTATTTATTATTTTTTAAAACTACAAGCAGCTTGAATCTTGAGCATTGAGATTATCTTTTCTCTCTACTGTAATTAACAGTATCTTCTCAATTCAGCTGTGAGTTGCTAACTGCTTAGGATGTTCTTATCCCACTGAAAACTTGAAATATTTAAAATTATATGTGAGAGTATCCATAATGTGGTTCTAGGAGGGGAAACAATTTTGAAGTAAGTCCTACTTTAAATAGGAGGTGCTGGTTATTCCTAGGTGTAAGGGACTAAAGTTATTAATGTAAAACTTCAGGCCTTTAGATACATATTTCCCCATAACCTTCTCTGATCTTTAAAGTGGTTCTTGTGGCTTTTCTTCTTTCTTGCAGAGAATGTTAGTATTCAACACATAATATGCTATTAAGACTCCCTAAGTATTAGAAATCTGACCATCCTTATGTTAGGTTGTTGTGGGGGATTCTCTGATACAATTTATACATAATTGTTACTGAGGGGAGACCTCATTGGGGTCTAGAGCATCCTCATGAAGGGAAGTGGAGGGGAGAAGATATCTTCTCCCTGTTAACCAGTGACAGGACATGAGGCAGTGGCATAAAGCTCTCTCAGGAAGATTTATTGGGTTGGATATCAGGAAAAGATTCTTCCCCCAGAGGTGTCTGGGCACTGGAACAGGCTCTCCAGGGAAGTGGTCACAACTGCAGCCTGATACAGTTCAAGAAGTGCTCGGACAATTTTTTTAGGCACAGGGTGTGATTTTTGGGGCTGCCCTGTGCAGGGCCAGGAGGTGGACTTGATGATCCTTATTGGGTGCCTTCCAACTCAGGATATTCTGTGATTACATGCTATTAGATGATAGAGATGTCTTTATTGATATGAAGCTTGAAGACCTCCTTGTTGTTCTATCAAGTGAACTTTAGGGTGATAAAACTGCAATAGCTTGAAAAAATGCTCCAGTAAATATCTGAACTTGAAAATTAGGCTACCACATCTTGATGGAGAAGTGCTGAGATGAGTAATTAATTTAGAGTTTTCCAAAGGCCTGTAGTTCAGTCCTAAAACTCTTTTCTACACTGCTGATAATTAATAAAAAAATACTACTTTGAGTTTGAAGCCACCTTATTTTTTGATTACTGATTTGATTTTGGATTACAGTAGAGAAGCCTAGGGTAGATTTTACTGGTGATTTGTGTGTCTGGGAAAAAGGGAAGTGAAGCCACATTTATTTTGACATACTGTTTTCATATCCTGGCTACTGTCATTGAAAATTAGCATTCTTGTTCCATCACTTTAATGTAGAATTTATCATTTCATGTTGGAACATATAACTTAGAAAAAGTGTATAGGTTAGAATCACAAAATAAATCTCTTACTATTATGAGGGCATGTATGCATCATCTAGATTTTTCAGTGAAATCCTAATTTTGAGCTACTTCATGTTGTATGCAGTGTCTGCAAGTTCTTTCAGTGGGAGAACAATGAATGGCCCAATGAATAGACAGTTTGCTTGAGTCTTGCTTCCTTGTCTTTATGAATGGGTCGGTACTTGGCTGCCCCACTTGCAGAAAATGTCCAGCTTGAGATTTTTTTTGTTTGGGTTTTTTTTTTTTTTTTTTGTGGTCGTTTGGGTGTATTTTTCGTTGTTTTTTCTTTCTTTTTGTATATTAAATTGCTACTTACAGCAGCTTACACAGCAGCCCTAAAAGAGGTTGTTCTTGATGGCTGAATGTAATGACATACCTTAGAAAAGAAATGGGAACAGGTCTTTTTGCTGCTTGATTAAATACGTATTATTTAATGTCTTTTAAGCTAAAATTTTCTGAAGAGCCATTAAATGGTGTAGATGAATGATGAATTTTCAAAGCACAAGCTTCTCTTCAGCTTAATCATAGGATCTCTGATATTTTAATTATGTTTTAAGGCCTCTTGAAATGACAAGGTTGATATGAAAA
Organism: Zonotrichia albicollis; assembly: GCF_047830755.1. Taxonomy (NCBI): domain Eukaryota; kingdom Metazoa; phylum Chordata; class Aves; order Passeriformes; family Passerellidae; genus Zonotrichia; species Zonotrichia albicollis. The sequence continues at coordinate 35,116,092 of NC_133824.1, forward strand.
AATAACATGCAATCACAAAATAACTGCATGTTATGTTTTTCAGAACACTGAGGTAGCTACATAATAATTAGTTTTGGAGCTATTAAATGAAAACGCACAGCAGTATTCAGGAATATGTGATTACCTGGAGGATTTCTTTATTGAATCTCTACTTTGTATTAAACAATAGGTGTCCCACTTCCTCCCTTTATGCAATACCTTGTGTTAGATGATGTTGAAGTATTTCTCAAATTTGGTTAAATTAATTGCTGGGGCAAACTGGCTCAAAGCAAAGGCGTGATATCAATGACTAAGTGTGGACATTAGTTAAGACTGAGTGATGCTGTGTTATAGGGGGGTGGACAAAAGAGGAATAGTGCTTTTTGAGAAAGAGGTTTTCAGTGCAAAGAGAGATGCACTTCAACAATGGCATTGTCAGGTCTGAATTCTATATTTGAATCTTATGGTCTGAAGTCAATCAATAAGTTTTTATCTCTTTTACAAATATTAGGTAATTTTTATAGGTTAATGATGAGTTGAAAAAATGTACTATGTTTTCCTGAATAGACATTGAACACTTCAACATTTCCTTCTAATTTATAATCCTAATTATGTTTCTTATTTACTTTTGTTTAATACACCAGTATTTTAAGAGTTACTATAAAGATCTTCCATTTTCTACTCCCCTCCCCACAAAGAGTAATCAGAACTCAAAGCAGGACACTTAGTTGCTGAAGGACAAATGCATTAGGGGAAGTTTCAGCTGCCAAGCAGCAAGTCTGCGAGAAAGGTGTTTGATTCCAGACGGGTTCAACATTTGAGTAGCTAAAGGTTTGCAATAAAGCCTGTAACACACCAAGGAAGAGCGATGTTTGCATCTAAGTCAGCTTATACATCAATGCTTCCTTCCCTTTATTATTATAATGATAGAAGCAGCAATAATAACAATAGTAATAGTTAGGATTATGTGAATCTGGCATCTGTTTTACAAAACATGCAATCACCTGTGGGAACTGCAAGGACAATAATGGATTGAACAGATCTGGATGTGAATAGTAATAGGGAGTGCATGCAAAATAGGCACACAAAGACACAAAAAGCCCAGGCAACTGTGGTTTACCATGTGCAGTGAGTCAAAAGAGATGTTTAATAATGAATAATATTAGAAAGAGGAATGTTCACATCACAGTAAATTTTAAAAAGGCTAACTGTAAAACAGTTTGTGTGGCTGAGACCGTTTGTACCTAGGGCGCCTAAAGTTTAGGAAGGGAGTTAAATCAATGTACCAGATGTACCAGGTGGAAGTAATAGTTGATGGCAAACATGACTTGATTGCATTTGCTCTGGCTGATGCTTTGGGGACTGCAAAGTATCCCAAGAAGCATAGTTAAATGGCCATACTCAATATTGAAAGAAATGCACTGAAATTTGTTTTATAAGCGTCTTTTGAACACAGAGCTCTGAGTAATTCTTTCTGTGACTGAATTGTCCATTGTCATTAAATCTTCCAGGTGTAGAAAGCCTTGAATTTTCCTTCAAGACTGTGTGTAAGAAAAATTTCAGGATTTGAAAATGATTATTTGGTTGCTTGTCTTCACAAAAACACAGACCAAGTTATTTATCTTGAAGGAACTAAAGGGCTAGAAAATGTTTAAGAAATCAGATATTCTAGAAATCATTGCTAACAAAGAATATATAATGTATCACCATAGTTGCTTACAGCCTGAAAGTGAAAGATAATTAAAAATGTTTCTTGAATTACAGGTTTTGTTATAAATGACGGAGTTAGCAGTAAGATTAATTGCTCTTGGCAGCAGCTGAATTTTTATCCATTTTTGAAGGAAGCAGATAAGTGTTTCTACTCTTATACATTACTATGACTATTGAGAATGTTTTTGCCATTCTCTGAGCCTGAGAAAATGGACACACAGTGTATACATAATTTTTAAATGCAATAGTGAGTCATAGATGCACCTTTCTAAGCTATATGTTTACTATGAACATTTAAAGTTTCATTCTGATTTTGGGAAAAATACTCTACTTAGTAATTGAAGTCTTAAAAAAAAGCATCCTTTTGTATTAGTTCAGGAATTGAGACATATGCTGTGACATATACTGAGACATATTTTTTTATTTTCACTTGAAATATTTTATTTTTCAAACTTTACCTGGCTTACAATAAGCTACAAAAATAAATTCCCTCTGCCCTCCATCCCTTATTCATTTAACCCCCACTCACTGCTTTGTCTATTAGGTCAACAGAATTCAACCAAGGTGTTTTTCTTGTATTTTTCCAGGATGATAGAGGGCGGAGTGTGGTCTCAATATTTTGATTTGGGAAAGGCTCAGTCCCTAAGTGATATGTTAATGGAAGTGAATGCCTGAGAATTTGGGTTTTTTTGTCCCTCCCCCTTCAGTGGTCTTTTAAATGTCTACCTTCTGCATCCCAAATGTTAGATAAGACTATTTGGTCATTTCAGTACAGACAGAGGTCTCAAATATTTTCCAAGAGCATTCATTTCTTTATTCATTGTCACAGAGAAGTAGTAATGAGACTGCTCTCACTAGAGGCACACTGATCGTTTTTAAAAAATATTTCAGGACCATGAGTGAGTTTTCATCATATTGCTTTTGCTGTTCTGCAGTGTGGCAAATTGTTGCTTTGTGGCAGCAGAAGTGGACTAAGACATCTGTAAAACTGAGTGGCATTAACTGACAGTATACTGATCTGACAGTATAATTAGTCTACAACAGAGAAGTGTCAGAGTATGCAACTGTTGGTTCTAGGTTCAGGATAGTATCCAAACATCTCGAACTTTCAAGAAAGCTTCTTAATGATCAGCACCTCTATTGCTATATTCTATAATGCATACAAAATAAAACAGGTAAGTAAGACATCAACAACCTTGTCCTTAGTATGCAGAGATAGACGCAATTTTTGCAGCTCACTGTGAGGTGACAGGTGCTTGATAGAGCAAGCAGCACAAAAGCTGGAGCTGTTCCTGCATATGGAGCTGTCTGCTAACTGTCTAGAATTAGAGTCCTCTGTTTATGAGACTGCCCTCCCTTGAGGTTTTGTCTAATTTTAACAGGAGCTGCTCAGTTGAGGCTGACAGAATTCAGCTAGAGATACAGCAGCAAGATAGATAACATGTAATCAGAGAGTAACACTTAGGGAGAACCTGTGGTGTCCTCATGCCAGCATAACGACCTTGTGTTTATTAAAATAAATATCCTCGAGCAAGACGGTGCCAAGGAGTTCAATAACAGAAACATTTTCCTGTCCTCCTGCTGCTGAGTGAACAGTCTGAAGGTGCTGCCTCTAATTGAAAGCATTCTGTTTGCTCATAACAGTTAAGGCTAATTTATTTGTTTATGACAAATAACTGCATGCAGAGTAGATGGGAAAGGGGTGGTGTAAGGCAAAATTGAGTTAAATTTTCCAGCTGTGCTGAGGAATGATAGCAGATTCCCTGCACTGTTCTTGTAAGAGATGCTGATGATGGTAAAAATAAGGAAATAAAAATGTATCAGGGCTGTTGCAAGCATTTTTCTGATTTACAGGTAGGTCTGTTTTTTCAGAGACACTTTTATATGGCATCTTCAAATGTCTGTGGGTCTGATAGGAATATGTACCATGCAAACTTGACTTACTGTATGAGACCCAAACAGGTGAAACAGGAACTTAAATTGGTCACCAGCAGTCTTGTGTTGTTGATAACTCTTCTATCCAGATATGCATGGTCCTGAACCACCTGCTCCAACTGACTTGAGTTTAGAGATAAAGATTGGACTTGGGTGATCTTCAGAGGTCCCCCCAACTTTAACTATTGTGTCATTCTGTGAAATTATCTGCTGATAGATCCTTGGTTGTCAAGTGACGTTCCCTCAAAATACCCCCACAAGACGGAGAATACTTGACTTATAGAACTGACAGAAGAGCTCACGGTGATGCAGTCATCTTTACGATGTAGAATACAATCAAGTATGCTTGTCATTCCTGATACTTCTTTTTCAGGAGGATTTGATTTCATGGACAGCAACTGTGGAGATTGCTTGGTGCAGCTGCTACTTAGTGTATGGCCAGATGAGATCAGGTAGTTGAGGATTTTACTCACCCAGGGATTTTAGTATTTCTAAAGATGGACATACGCATCTTTCTGAGAAGGCAGCTGAATACTTGACAGCTATCATGGTGATTTTTTTGCTTTAAACTTAAATGCAATTTTAAGCAGATGACTCTTGTTGCAGTGTTTATCTCCTTTCATGTGTCACTGGCACTGTTGAGGTAGGTCTCTCTATTCTTGACAACTTCCCACTAGGCATTAAGGTAAGATGGCCCGTGAACTTTGTCTTCTGAAGACTAACCAGCCTCTTTTTTCAGTCTTCCTTATCCATCATGTACATCAGGCTCTAACTCATACTGGCTGCAGTTCAGTGTCGGATCTCAAGATCTCAGTCCTGAGATGCTGAGCTTCCGAGACCCTGGGGGGGGCTCGGGACTCCTGGAATGTTGCCAGAAGTGTCTGGTAGCTGGACTTTAATCCTGCACAGGAGACGACAAGGATGAGGGCTTCACCGGGGTGAAGGGTGGAAAGATTAGTTAATTAGAGGGTGAGACACAGGGTTTAGGATTTATGTACAGGGGGGTTTAGAGGAGTAAGATGGAGGAATTGGGGTGTGTCCTGTCCTCCTTCTTCTTCCTCCTCTCCTCCATCTTCTTTAGCCATGGTGGCACCTTTGGATTGGTTATTACTAAGAGTACACCGAGTTATGAGAATAGATGGTATTGGGGAAAAATGATAAATATTGTATACATCACAAAGGGTATAAAGATAGGTGCCTGCCCCGGAGGGCAGAGACAGTGTGCCCATGGCTGACTGCTGAGCAGATCTTTGTTAGGCTGAAAGAACATCTTTTAGATAAACAATTAATAAACATAAAAACCAGAAAGAAGAACTGAAGCCTCTTCTCGTCCTTCGACACGCGGGCTGCCCCAAGGCCACCCGGGGCCTTCCAGGCCCCTCAAACAGCCGAGATAAACCGGACATTTGGCGTTCCCTGGCTGGGCTCACCACCACAACCTTTCGGGGAGAAAACCGGACATTTGGCTTCCACTGGGTGAGCTCTGACCACCACAACCTTTCGGGGGGGGCACCACCACCACCTTCAAAGCCCTGAAGAAAAAGAGAGAGAAGAAGAGAACAAAAAGCCAACAGAGACTGCAAAAAAAAAACCCAGCAGTCACTGAGAATTCCATCTCTCAGTTTCTGCCGAAGACAATCGTAGCAGAACAGCCCGGACTGGAACCAGAAGGCGCCCTGGAACCACTTCTCCTGATCTGCTGGACAGATCGAGACGTCCAGACTGCTCTGACACCAGATTTGGTAAGAAAGCCTGAAAATAAGAACGTGGGGGGCACACCTTCCCAGGAACAACGGGAAATTTTGTCCACCTTATAAGGTGTGAAACAAACATACACAAAAAAAAAAATTAATTAGCTCTGGCCTTAAAAGGCCAGGAAGGAAGACCCCCGAGACGCAGCAGACGCCCGGGGGGGGGAGCCTCAAAAGAGGGGGGAGCAAGACTCCGGAAAAAATTAGCTCTGGCCTTAAAAGGCCAGGAAGAAATAACCCAACAGACGCAGCAGACGTCTGGGGGGGAGGCCCTCAAAACAGGGGGGAGCAAGACTCCGGAAAAGATTAGCTCTGGCCTTAAGAAGCCAGGGGGAAATGCTCTTGGAGAAAAAAGAGCAAGAAATATTATTAAAATACCCGGTCCCAAAACCCAGAAACCCTGGGAAACTCCCAAAAAGCGTCCTGAAAGCCCAGAGAGCATGGAGGACTCAGGGGCAGAGGGAGAGCAGGGGGGAGGTGAGAGGGGACCGGGGGAGGCGCTTTCTCGCAGCCAGGCTGCAGCGGAGCAGGCGGGGAGCACGGGTAAAGAAAAAACAAGAGACGCGTGTTCAGATACGGCTTTGCTAAGCTCAGAGCCGGGGGGTGCAGCGGCCCCGGGGGCCGGCAAGGTAGCAGAAACGCGCGCGGCGGGCAAAACTCGCAAGAACCCGGGGCAGAAGTCACATGCCAGCGCAGCAGGGGCGTCCGACATGGGCAGCGGCATGGGAGAAATTGCGCAATCCCAGAAAGGCTGCCGAGACGCAGGAGGCGCGCGGTTGTGACGCAAAAAACCCAGAGCGAGTCGCGGCGGGCGCGGGTGCCGGCGGGGACGGCTGCACACACTGACGAAAGGCCACACACACACACAGCGTCGGAGGAGGAGGAGAGAGTCAGGGGCAGACCGAGGGGGGAAAATTCAGAGGCGGAATAAAAAGGGAGAGGAAAAAATTACCTCGGGAGAGACAGAGGGCGGCTCGGAAAGCACGCATGCGCAGAGTAAAGAGCGCGGGCGGGGGCGGGCCAGACCCACGGTGACGTCTCAGGCGAGGAGGGGCCCTCTCCAGACTTGGTGCCTTTGGTAAAAACCCTCGGGGTCCCAAGCCTCTCCCCTCCCGGGGAGGTGTGTGTTTTTTAACCCTATTGTCAGTTGAATCAAAAAACAGGTAACCCCGGTCTCAAGTAGGCTTGCAAACAGCAACAATCGGCTGAATGAGAGACAGCCGTGTTCATGGCTCCCAGCCACGGAGGCCGGTGACAGCGCCACTCGTGGGGGAATGACCGAAGTGCACGACATGCATTTTCCTCAACAAGATATAAGAAGAAACGAATACTCAGACTGCAAAGGACAACTCAGAAGAGAAACAAGAGAAACGAAAGACTCTGGGGGGGTTTTCTCTTTGGGATCTTGAATTGCAATAGGCAATGGGATAAATTTACCTATTACAGGGGAAAACTGACAAAGGATCATATATTGATCAGCTGGTAGATTTCTTTGACATTTCTCCCATTTGGAGAGGAATTTTAAGGGCAGATTTCTTTGACATTTCTCCCATTTGGAGAAGAATTTTAAGGGTAGGATTTTATGTTTTAATAATTTAGGATTTTATGTTGTAATAATCCTCCTAGTCCTCATCCATGTCGTCCCAGATGCCATGAATCGGATTGTAAAAGAGGTTTTCTTGGGGCAAACAGAAGGGGGAGATGTCGGATCTCAAGATCTCAGTCCTGAGATGCTGAGCTTCCGAGACCCTGGGGGGGGCTCGGGACTCCTGGAATGTTGCCAGAAGTGTCTGGTAGCTGGACTTTAATCCTGCACAGGAGATGACAAGGATGAGGGCTTCACCGGGGTGAAGGGTGCAAAGATTAGTTAATTAATCTTCTTAATCTTAATTAATTCAGAAATATGAAGAGGTCTGTAATTTGGTAGGCAAAATATTTTTTAATCCATCTGGGCTGTATTATGTTGCCATGAAATATATCCTGTGGCCAGAAGATGAACCTTTCTGGACCTTCCTCTGCCCAAGCACACGTTGTCTTTGCATCTACTTTCTCCCTGAGCCCCTGCACATTTACCTGAAAGTACTGAAAACCAAAAATCTGATTATGCCAACCCTTAAACCACTACTTTCCCTGATATACACCTTTTGTTTTCTTAGAGAAGTCCTTAGGAATAGCAGTATCTGCATGATTTGTTTATATTCACTAAAATAGGTCAGTAGCTTTACGGGAAATTTTTCAGATACGGCTTCTAAATGGCACAATATCTCCCAGAACTTCATGTAGGTGTATTAGCAATGCTTTAAGAATTGAAAAACCCTAATTTCAAAAGGAACAGGAAAGCAAATTTCAATCTGATTGCTTTCTCACCCCAGATTCTATATGACTCTGTATTGACTATGGATACCTGCCAAGATAACTTTGATTGGATCATCTCATCAATAAGCAATGTCCTTCCAGGAAACCACTTTAATTCAATTAATGTGGCAAGTCAAGCTAGGTCAGAATTGAAATTCAGTAGATATTTGTATTGCAGAGACATTTGTTAATTACATTCAGTTTTACATAAGGGACCTCATCAGATAAAGGGGAAAACAGAAGCATTCAATTGTAATCAAGACATCAATGTACATTCTGTGAAGGTAGAGGAAATTAACACTACATGTGTCAGATACTCCATAGAAAACTTAAAAAACTTACCAGAGAGATGCAGGGGGGAGCTGGCGCAGCAGTCAAGTGAAAGGCATTTAAGTGGAAGTTCATAGATGAATATAAAGCCCAAACAGCAAAGATAATTGAAGAGAAGAAACACACATACCTTCAAAAACTAGGGACAAGATAAAACTCTGCTAAGATAAAGCATACACTTTATGTATGATTACATGCAGTAATTGCTGAGGAAATACTAGAAATTAATGCAAGTCACCTTATAATAGTATTTGTGAGACCATCTCAACATGTCTTCATATTTAAAATATTGTTCATATTTAAAATATTGAAAACAGGCAGGCAGCAACATTTTACTTGATCACAATTTTACTCTAATAGCAAACTTCTGACATGACATTTTAAAGTCTGCCAAATTTAAACAAGAAGATAATAGAGAAGATGATAATGTACATCATGTACTTTTGCTAATTGACAGTATAAGCAGAGTTAGATGATTTCTGGTAGAAATATCTACCAGATATTTCAAAGTGCTGTACTGTATATCTACCAGATATACAAAGTGCTGTACTGGATAGTTAAATGAGTTTTGTATGCTCCAGCATTAGATGAAAGAGAAAATATAAAACATGCTAGTGTCTGAATTCTTAATTTTTGCTAGAAATATTTAAGTAGTTAAAAGTTGTTTGCTTGTATGTTTTACTTAATGTGGTCTTGTGCTGATTTCTCAGGAGCATTTAAATATCCTCTATACCAAAACCATTTTTGAATTAGACGGCAAAAATCAAGCAAAATGGTGAAAAGTAACACTCTTGTTCTGTACATCCATGTAACTGCTCTATATACTGATGTCCAAATTGGCTGTCCTGTTACGCAAATGCAAATTCCTGAGATGAATTAAGAGAAGTTTCAAGAAAGGCTGGTGATCTGGGAAATATTTACCAGTGAAAGGCTTGAGAAATTCAGTCTGCTAAACTTATCAAGGTGTTGATTGAGAGGTATCAATCTTGGAATAGCTTTCAAGTATGTTCTTAAGGAAGAGATTGTTCCTTACCGAAGTTGCAGATGTGGTCTTACCATTCATATATAAAACAAAACGAGGCTCGAAATTAAAAAAAAAAAAAAAGAAAAAAGAAAAAGAGCATTTAATATAGAACAGCACAGTTTCTTTTTTCTTTACTCATGCTGTTCACTTCAAGGTCTCAAGGCTTTGCATGTGAGGAAGACCCACTAATTCCAGTCTCCCAGTTATGACAATTATTATGTTTTGTGGATATCAGTAACATGACTGAATGTAAAGTAGCACTTCAAGACAACTGTCTCTAATCCTTTTCAGGACCTGATTTGTTAGCCTTACTGTTTCCATACATCTTCAACTGATGATGCAACTCTTTGAAGCATAGAACATTAAATCAGTAACAGACGTTTGCTAAAATGAAATTGGAGTGGCTGGTAATACTGTGGGATTTATAGCCAATAACAACAGGCAGGTGCTCAGACAGATTTATTGTTGTTTTATAATGATGCGAAGAAACCTCAGCAGGAGAGCAAGAACCAGCTTTTACTGTTTAGTTGATGCAGTCTTCTAAGGAAAACACCACATTTCGGAATTTGGGTGATTTTATTGACTCTGTTGCTACCTGAATGAGGTCTGAATTGCAGCCACCAAAAGAATTTGTTTTGTCAGATTTGAAGCTCCAGCCTCCTTTAACAAATAAAAACCCCCAAAATTGGATGGGGAGATGCTGGCAATCTTAGTGTTCTATTCAGCCATTACTGCTGTGAGGAGATGAAAAAAGCAAATATCCAGGGATGTTTGGTTTGGTTTGATGACATTTAGAAGCATAGCCCATACAGCCAATTCAAGATATGATCATGTTGTATTTTGTGAATCCTACATGATAGTGGAAAAAATAGCTGTTTGTCATCATTACTTGTCCACCCTACCAATGGCAGAGCTGTCATCCTGACTGATTACCCCAATGCAACAGAAACTGCAGTGGAAGTGCCAAACTAATTTCAGTAGCTAGAACAGAACAATAATTTTTTTTAGGCAGTTTAGTGACTAATTCAGTCAAGCAAGCACTAAGTGTAGAGCAATAAAGAATTTTTTTCCTATTTTTTTTTTGAGTTTGTTTTATGGTAATTATGTGTGTTCAGACCAATTTTTATCTAAATAGATCATTGATTTTTCTTTTGTTGAGAACAGTGTTTAACAAAATCAGTTATAGTCAGTTTCAAGCATATTTTTAAAAATGTATTCTTAATTCAAAAATAGATGTTTGAATCTGATTCAAACAAGCTATTGTAGTTGGGTTTTTTTGTCTGGAAAAAGAAACAATTGACCTTATCTGTCATGCAAACAAGGTGGTTTCTAAACTTGGTCCTATATTTCTGCACGTGAATTCTTATAGCTCTGGATACATAGATCTATTTTATCACTGAAATGTTATTTAATTTGCAGTTATAAAGCACCATGGACAAAGTTTCAAAGATAAAATGGGACTTGGGCCCTGAAATATATTCTTCTAATGTGATATAATATTTAGTAAACCTATGAAAGTAATGAGAATATTATTGTAGAATGAAGCTATGCTTATGTCTCAGGTTCATGGATTTTATGGAAGAATAACCTCATCCTAGACCTTGGGAGATTTCCATACCTATGCTGCATAATTTCCAAGTAGACATGTTCTTAGCTGCTAATTTCCAATGCAGATGAAAGAGTCCTTCAGTAGCAAGATTTCAGTCTTTTGCCAGCAGCTTAAATTTTCATTTAAGACAATGTTTAAGAAGCATTCAGAAGATAATGTAACAACTCATTAAGAGAAAGCATCAGTGTAATACACAGGATATTCCAACTATTACCACACACTACAAAGTTAAAAAAAAAAAAAAGTGTTTTCAGAAATGTCAAATCAACTGAAGTAGGACTACTACTTAGTGGGAACTTCTCAGAAAAAAAATGGACTTGAAAAAATGAGGAGAATTTGCTACAAAAGATTACCAGGTCTTGAAGTCCAAAGTAGAATGGCATCTCACACACACACTAAGCATGTGCAATGCAATTGTAACTGGAGCAAGTTTTAGAGCAGAACTCTTTAAGAGATAGGAGAAAAAAAATCTGTAAGTAATGAATCTGTCCAAAATTTAAACAATGTTTCTCCAAAAAGAATCCTTCATCGTAGGTTAAGATCTGATCGCAGAAAGGGGACATTGAAAGCTCTCAGACTGTTTCAGCTAAAGTGTTAATGGAATGGATTTGTACAACTTATAATACAGACATTAATATAAAATATTTAATATAAAATTTTCCACATGTATAAAGCATTACTGGGTAGTTGAGTTTGGTGCTCAACCCTCCTGCTCACAGCCAGGACAGCCTGGGGACAGACTGCTCCTGGCTTTACCCAAATGAGTCTTGGAAATCTGCACGGACACCAAGACTCTAGTTTCTGTGAGGAGCCTCATTTAAAGCTTGATTATTCACATGACAGAGAAGTCAGAACCTCTCTTGTTTCAACTTGTGTGTTCTTTGATGTCTTCCTCCCTTACACCACTGTGAAGATACCCTCCTGTAGAAACTGCCCCTGCCACCTCCCAGCGCCCTGTGTTACTGGCTCTGAACGCTCCCAGCCCTCTCACTTTCTCCTCATAGACAAAGTGAATCTAACCCTGACCATCACAATGGCCCTTCACTGGACTTGCTTCTGTTTATTCTAATCTTTTTCTGTGTTGAGAGAGAAAGTGTTGTCTTTAGTAATTAAAAGCTAAAAAATTGGCTTTTGTGTAAAAGTTCTCTTATAACTATATTTTGAGTTGTTTTCTCCCACAATTTGGGGACACACTGCTTCTCAGTAGAGTCGGAAGCCTTCATGCCAGACTTGGCAGTTTCCCTCGTCTCAGATTTCATGGGAGATCTCAGGATGGAAGATAAACAAGGACAATATAGAAAATACTTCACCCTTCTCTCCAGTGGAAATCCCATGAAATCCCACCATGTGCTACTTTTTTTTTTCCTTTAAGGAATTTTTTCTTTAGAGACTATTTGGATCACAATTTTTATTTACTCAAGACTGCAGAAAAACATCCTTCTGTGATCCAGTCAGCTACTGCGGTTTGCCCTGTGAAAGCTTAACATCTACATAGTTTCAAGCAAATTTATTTTGATGTGATTGCAGCCCTTTTTTTCCACCTTTATGGCAAGTTGTTGATGCAGAGGAGAGGAAACTTGGTTGTCCAGTCCAAGTGTGTAAAGCCTACCAATTGTATGGTATGACAAAAGAAAGTTAAAAAAAAATTTGTTACCATAGCAACAACAAAACTCTTCCTGTGACTGGATTGAAAAAGAATATCTATCTTCTCCTCCTGAACTGTTAAGAAACTGTATCTGAAGCACTATCTGTGAGATATTCTACAATGAACTGAAATGCATATTGGTTTATTAAACTGAGACCTTCACCCCCAAGAAATCATTGTATTCATGCAAGGATATCACAAAACTTTTTTTAGTTTTCACTGGAACTTTACAAAAATTAAGTTTAATCAAAAATATTTTATACAGAAAACATGATGAAAATCTGAATTGTGCATTGCATTCTGCTGTATTTTTGTTCCTGTTCTGTTCCAGAAATCATAGCATGGGGATGGAAAAGTTTTTGGAAAATTGAACTAAAGTCACAATTGGTACGGTATTATTTAGTTTCTCACTGAGGAATGTCAGTTGTCAAGATGATCAAGACATTATTACAGACAGAACTGCTTTTGAATTTGGTCTTTTATGCTTTTGTCCTTATAGCTGATTTTTTTTTGCCAGTTTGTACTATGTGTTTCCAGTTTGCTCCAGTAAATTGTGGAATATGCTGTGGTGGGGTAAGGATAAAGTGATGCATCCTTTTTAGATAAAATTATTTCAGTTGCTGTGATTACAGTTTGATTGTCTGCTCCTGCTTCAATGCTTCCAGCACATCTGATGACACTCTTAGCAAAAGATATTCTGAGTTTAGCAATGAGTTTATTCATTGCTTCATAGACTCTTCAGGAGAAGTATTTAATTTTATTCCTGTCTTGCATGTAATTCATGTAATACAAAGAGTTTTATACTCATACTGAGTCATACATTCAAACTGAGGTAATATGAGTTGAATAACTTTCAGAGGAAGGTGTTTGTTTGGGTTTTTGTTTTTGTCCTTCCCAAATCAAACCTTTCTCTTTATTTGTGCATTCCCTTGGTAGAGCAATTTTCCCTTGAAATACAAAGTGACATTTGAATAAAGTTGAATCAATTTTGTTAAATTTTTCTAGGAAGATAGTTTTAGAAGCATCTAAGTTTGTTTATTTTTCTTTTTCCCCATTTTGAATTTCATAATGTGCTGATATGACTTGACAATATTTTGCACTCAAAGCCATCAAAGTTCCTAATTCCCTTAGGTGCTAAAAATAATGTTTTTCTAATGTTCTGTAACTTTTGAGGATGGTGAATTACTGTGCATGGTGAATACCTACTAGAGCCAAGAATACAGCATTTTCAAGTATCAGACTAACATTTTAATCATTGTGCACTGTGATTTGCCACTGTATTTCACCTTTAAAGAGTGTCTGTAATTAAAAATCCAGTCTTTGAACAGAATTTACTCATTATTTTCCTGCATTGATATTTAATTGCTAAGGTATATTTTTGGGTTCCATTTGTGTTCCATTTTCAGTAGGCTGACATGGTGATATCTGCCTCAAATCTACACATTAGTTGCCTACCCTCATTTAAGGCAATTGGCTGTGCTTGAGTGACTGTCTCTGCTAGAGTTTATTTCCCTCCTCCATACCTGTAGTATGATTTGGGGTAATATAACCATGGTCATGTTAATGAAACAACTCAGCCTGTCTTAGAGCTGCACTAAAAATGGCTAATAAAGGAATTTTTTCTTCAACTGCACTGTTGTAGTTACCTAGAATGCAGGAAAGATAGAGAGTAGATCTGCTGAGCTGCTTATATGAAGTGAGAGAGAATGCAGTTCAGTGACACAACTGTAATTTTTAAATAAATGTACCTCTTTGCTGAAAAATAAGTGTTACTGTGTTCCACAGACACAGGATATACAGGATGCCATTTGATTCTTTCTCCAACTACTTTTTCACCCCTACTCAGAAACTGTCATGCATTTTGAGCAGCTTCTGCTCTGTAATTTCATGAGCAATTTTTGCTTAACCTCTAAGGTTAAAATAAAAAAAAAATCCATGTTAATTATAGGATAAGAAGAAACTTTTCCTCTGGATATTTATTGTATTGTGTGGACGTGTTCTGTGGAATGGAAGAGTTTAGGTGGTAGAGATTAAGCATTTTGTGTAAAATGTGGAGGTGACATAATCACTCTTCAGTACATAAGAAATAAAACAACTTTCAGCAGCTACCATTCTCTTAGATTAGGCTTCTTTTGCATTCTATGACAAACTCCACAGTTACTCAGTTTTTCTCTGTTTTTGTATTAAGATTTTGTTGTCAGCAGTGATTGTCTGCCCTTCTTTGCTGACCTGAGAGCAAACTGACCCTCAGCCAGATATTCACCTCTCTGACTCTGTATGCTACATACTGTGTCTTCATCATTCAAGACACCTTCAAAGCATCAAAATTTACCAACATCCTGGAAATACTTCCTCTCCTGCTTCTTACTGAAGAAGAAAAGGCATTTCTTACTGTGCCTTTTTTCCCCTTTTTACTTTCAGAGAAACCCTCAATTTTTATTTTTTTTGTGTTTTAAAATCCCTTTTATGAATTCCCTTAGGGTTGTGGCATGTTCAGAAATGTTCTTTATAATATATACTGTTCCCATACCACTATGTTAAGTCTGAATTACATGCATTTTGGGGGGGATTCTTTCAAATTCTCTGGCAAAATAGTTTTGACATGAGATAAAATGGTATAATCAGATCTATTTCTGCTCTAATTAATCTTTACATTAAAAGATGTTTCACGTTTAGCTGCAGAAGTGAAAATTCATCTTCCTGAAAATTGCCAGTTTCCATCAGCATTGTAGTTGGCTAAGAAACTGTTTCTAGGACATAAAATTAAACTGAAGGAATCTTTTCCCTGACCTTCAAACAGGCTAGTGTTACTAGCTTCCAGTGAAACCGCAGATGATGTATTTTGTGGAAATAAATTAAAAAATGATTAATTTAGGCAGACTCAAGAACAATCTTAAAAACGTAGAGAGTTATCAGGTTACAGGACTTTGAAATTTCTCATAACTTTCATATTTATCCTAACATTGCACTGGTCAACAGACAAGAAAATATGTTCTTGGAGACAACATTGACCAAAATAAACTAGAACCACAGAAGTTGAATTAGTCTGTTGACCTTGTGTATCTATGTCCTAATCTTCTGTAATGAATTACCTGTTGCTGCGCTGCTCAGGCCAGCAGTGTAAGTCATCTTATATGTGGGGTCTCTGAATAATGAAAACGTTCAGTAAATTTGCAGGAGTAATAACCTCTTCACTGTGCCATGCAGCTCATCTATTTTTTCACATGCCACTGCATCATCTAGGTAATCCCTCATAAAACAAGACATCTCCATTTGCTGCTTCTGTGCCCAGTTGTGTTGACTAAAAAGAAGGTGGAATATTTTTGCTCTTTGGTGTTTTTGTTTTGATTCTGCTTAAGGAATTTATTATGATGATTTAAATTGAAATCCTGGTAAATTAGGTACTCTGATATAAAGTTGCAGTTATTTTTAATATTTATCTAGCAAATCACAGAAACTTTTTGTTTTGACTAAAAGATATTTTTGCTGCCCTGAATTGATTCTTTAGAGTATTGCCTGGTCATTTATTCAGTACAGCATCCATTAGAGCTTTGAAAAGTGTCAGGTAAAGGTTCTTGAAACTAAAGTTCAGGAACAGCTGTTAATGATGTGCCCTTTCCCAGAGATCTTAGCTGTCTGCCTTGCCCTTAAAAATTAAATATTAGATCAGACTCGAAACATGAAATTTTTGGTCTCTTGTTAAATTCTTTGATACCTGCCAGCAGCTTCTATTATAACTTTACCAAGATCTATTTTTAGAAATTTATGGTCTCTCTTCATATCATGATTCTTAGTGTGAGAAAATAAACACATTCTGCAGAAAGCATGGGCACATTATTTGGCTCTTACTTGCTTCCAAAGCACCTAGTGGCTGTCTTCCACTGGCTGTTGTGGAGATGGTTTTCTTCTCAGTGTTTTATGCTTTCTATTGCTGAAATAAGTTAGATGTCAGGCAGGAGAAAAGGAAGTTATACTCCTCTGATGACTGCTATATTTAAATGACTGCTCAATGTAGTCTTGGCTAGTTTGAGTAAGCGTTCATCAGTTTCCTGTACGCTTGCCTGAAGATGCAAGTTCTCTGTCTTTAGGAAGGAGCTTTTTTTCATGCTTTACTCTTTTCAGGTCTGAGTATATAGCTATAAAATTTATATTTGGTGTTTGAAGGAATAAATGAGATCCTGAACTTTTGTGCTTTCCTTCAATAGAAGGAAATACATTCTGTGACAAAGTATTCTTAGCAATAATCTGACTGTGAAGGGGCCCTGTGATATACTCAGGTCAGATGATTACAGTATTGTAAGAATTTAGAGTAACATGAGAATTTAGAAATTAAAAATGTTGAAAACTTGAGGTAGCTGTTATGTAATGTATTTTCTCTGTGTGAGTCATATATTCTATCTATAATCTACAAAAAGAAGTAAATATAAACATGTAAACATGGGTATAGGAAACCAACAGAATAAGGTGTCAGTAAAATGTAAAAAAAGCTGGAATCAAACATAAATGGGGAGAATTTTAAGCAAAAGACTGGCCTTTCCAAACAGAGACGCAGGAGCTGATGATTTGATCTCATTTGGGTTTGCAGCTCTGCCCCAGCAAAGTTTGTAAGAACAGGACTGACAGCATCCTGATGGGGCAAGAGTGCAGCTGTCCTGCTTGGGACCCCGCAGCAGCTGCCAGCCATGCCCATCTTTCTGGCTCTTCTCAGTACCTAAAACAGGCACCAGTACCAGTCAGGTTTCATACTGGAAGAGAGTGCTTTTGTGATGACCAGGTAGAGACAAGAGTAGAGCGTTGGTCTTCTGGGTAAGATCTTTAAAAAGACTAGCTCCAAGCATGAGTTAGGATGTCATAGTGTTGGGATTGACATGTTGAGTGCAGGTTGTACCTAGAAACTGGTTACTGCACATTTGCAGCCCCAGTGTGCATGCTGTGATTAGAGCCTTGGAGCTGTGCCATGGTACCTGGCTTTGAATCAGGGTGCTCCTGATAAAGGTCCTCTTACTGATTACTTCCACTCAATGATTTTGACTGAGCAAGGCTTAGGAAATCAGTTTCCTTTTGCAAGTTGCTACTGTCGGGAATACCGGTTAGTCACTATAAAACTGTTCTTAAGAAAAGACAATTGATACCCTTGCAGTGCTGGCACTGGGAATTACCAGCATACTGTAACCTTAAAGCTGTGCAGAGTTTAGAACATTTGCTTGAGTCCTTGTGCAACAATTATTGCCTTGTTAGTAGATTCATGACCTGACATTTGCTACTGTCATCATAACAACCGCTGTTGTAAGAAAACAATATTCAAACCTGAACTGGTTCGATGCCTGACTCCTGGGAAAACACAACTGACACTAATTTACAGTCTTGAAATATGCTGGGAATTCCTGTTATTTTTCCTTGTGTTACTCCAGTCTGTCCCCTTGAGGCAGTAAGAAGGAAAAGAAATAGGATAGAGAAACTGATATATGTTGAGGAAATACGATTACTTCCTATAGGTATTCTTAAGGCTTCACTCATCTTTCAGATATTTGGGATAGAATGCAGTGGGTGTGGGGAAATCAGAGCTCTGTTTCACTGATTTATTTTTTCCTTTAATTTTCAATATGCCAACCTTACTTAATTTTCAGGGCTCCCTTCTTCAGCCACCATAAGAAATTATTCAACACTAATAAGTATTAAAACCTCAGATTTAAGTGTTTGTTTAATTCTAAACTAGTTATTAAAAATACCAGTTCATTTCTATTTTCCTGCTTTAGTGATCAGCATTATTTGAATCTTTCATTTGAGTAGTTCTTTCAGTTAATCATCATCATCACTATAACCCTGGAATCTATTTCTCATTTTCCCCTTTTAAAATATGCTTATTATAAGTATTTTAAAAGTATCTTATTTGTCTGAAAGTTTTTCTAAGCTCCTTCAAAGGACAGAGGAAAATTATAATAAGTGAGTCTTGAGTATTGATGTGAAATAGTTTTCTGGGTCTGTGTTTCTATCACTTCAAGGTCTCATCTTGAGATGAATGTTGCCTGGGAACTGAGAACCAGGAGAAAGATTTTCCCTTACTAATAACACAGTCTTTTTATCTCTCATCCTTACCTTAAGGTGTTTTCTGTGTCTGGGGAAGCTGGCCTGAAAATTTGAAATCCTAGTAGTAAGACCAGAGTGGATAAATATTTTCAGAGTGTTTAAGCAGAAAAGAGACAGGTGGCCAGGATTCGTTGATATTAGCAATAGAGAACAAATACATGATTAAATTACTTTGACATGATATATTACTTCTTGGAAACTATAAATACAGAAAAGAGTTGAGTATATCTGTGAGTAGATCTTGCACTAAAGGCTTACAATTCTGCATCAAGAGCAACCTGCTTCAAAAGGAATAGGATTTCAAACCTGGGAAAATGTCATGTTATATAGAATTCTCTATAATTTGGCATAAGTATATTCCTAAACCTACTTTAAGATCTTAAGTGGAGGGGGGAATGGACTATATTATTCAGCAGGAGATCCTGACTCAGAAAAATAATACAGAAGAGAATGGCCATTATGCCTTAGTAGGAGCCAGAGGGAAGGGTGGGAGCAGTTCTAAATTAATCTGAAAGGATTGCAAAAAAGGCTAATGTGCAAGAATTATGGACAGAAATCAAAGCAAACAGCAAGGCATCTTCATGAAACACTGTCTGCATTCTATAAAAATAATGATATTAATTGATATTCTCCTAGTGTATTGCCTGCTAATTCCCTTCATAACCTGTAGATCTCTCCAGGGTATATATTGAAATCATTCCCCTTATTGTATTCCTAAAGTCACCTCACATATCTGTCTCAAATCCCCTCTGATCTCTAGCCTTGTACAACCTGAATTTCACCTTCAGAGTCCTTTGCAATTCTTAACTTTTTGTTTCAGTGCTGAGGTCTTGTAGGTCTTACCCTCTGAAGCTTTTGTATGGAATTGGAAGCATTTTGGATGGAATTGCATTAATTTTCTTTGGAGTAACCTGTGCTGAAAACAGTGTTGATAACGCAAGAATGTTTTTGGTTATTTCTGAGCAGAGCTTACACAAAATCAGGATTGCTTTTCATCCCCCACTGCCCAGCAGTGAGCAGGCTGGGGCTGCACAAGGAGCTGGGAGGGGACTCAGCCAGGACAGCTGAGCCCAACCATGCAAAGGGATATTACAGACCATAATGTGTCATGCTCAGCAATGAAACAGTGAGGGGGAGAAAAGAGCAGGTACTGCTCTTGCTTAGGGACTGGTTGAACCTAGTCAGATGATGGTGAGCAATGAGTTTAGTTAGATTTTTTTAAAAAAATCAGTAGTATTTTTTGGATTTATTTTTTTTAGGGGGTGGAAAATTCATTTACAATTTTTTTGTCATATAAACTATTCCAATATATGACTTTTCACAGTTTTAGCGTTGCAATTTTTCTTACACAGCAGGTCAAAAAGTAAGCAGGGTGTGTTCAGCTGCTTACTGGGTTTAAAAAGTGATATTTATTCAATTCTACACATAATTTTCCTCATTTATTTCTTTCACTTTCAGCTCTATGCCTTCTCTCCTGCTTCTTTTAGCACTTGGAATGACTTCTAGCTTGCTTTAATTTTCC
The DNA here is from genome assembly GCF_047830755.1 of Zonotrichia albicollis. Taxonomy (NCBI): domain Eukaryota; kingdom Metazoa; phylum Chordata; class Aves; order Passeriformes; family Passerellidae; genus Zonotrichia; species Zonotrichia albicollis. The sequence goes on from NC_133824.1 coordinate 35,136,039, forward strand.
TTTCTTCTGATCATCTTTCAAAATTCCTTACAGATTCTTTTTCAGAGACTTTCAGTGTAGCATGTTCTCCAGCTGTTGTGACTTCAGTTAGCAATGAACTGATTCTTGTTCAAACTCTAAATTAAAAGATGAGGACAAAAGTATGGTGATAAGTGTTGTATTATGGGCTTTATTTGTTTGGCTGTTGGATTGGATTAGTCAGGATTCTGCTTACATGGTGCTACAAGGTTTTATGCAGTGCTTTGTAGTGAATCTGCTGGTAATACAGCAGTGTGATTTTCTGAAACTACAGATGAATAATTAGCTGTTTTTTAATATGTAGGTCAAAATTGTGAACTGATTTTTGATTAACAATTTGATGATTTCTTAATAATAACATTGTTAATTTGAATTTTTTTTCATGTTCTTGAAGTTCATCTATAGATAATTCACAAATACTCTCAAGCTCATAGCTAACACCTGTTAAATTTTGATTAGTTTCAATGAGCTGCATAGTTTTATTTTTCTGTTGAAAGGTTATACAACTAGTCAGTGACACTGAAAATTTTGAATTATGCATTAAAGGAGGTGGGTTGGTGTCACTTAAATTCTTCATATGTTTTCCATGTGATTTTCAATTTACTTCAGTATATGTTCTAATATTTGCTTTTGGATTTATTCATAGTGACTAGCTTCTTTCCTGATCTAAAACAGCCTCAAAAATGAGGTGTAATTTGACCAATAGCAATTTAAATAAAAAGATTAAAGGAATATTTAAATTTTAACTTTAGCAGATGTCTATGTTCTGTTATGACAAAAATTTTCCTATGTACAGGTGAGGGCCTGAATATAAATAAGGCAAATAGTTGCAAATATTGTATAATAGAACTCAATTACCATTTGCTAATTGCTTTCATGAATGTTATAGCCTTTTAGTATGATGTTGACAAGAATCTGTCTTGGCAACTGGCAGGAACTTTTGAAAATATTCTGTGTTTTTCTTATCCATGTGATTAACAGTAGTCAGATGGGAGGCACCACCCCATGAGTCTGGTAAAAAATCAGTGTTATTGCCTGCTATCCACTTATGAGTTCTAATTTTATTATGACCGACAGTTTATTATTAGTTTATTGCAGTTCTTGCATTATGTTTTTTGGTTTTTAAATACCCCATCAAATTTATGCGAATGACATTGGGTTTCCATGGCATTGTCCGGACTGCTTTTAGGTTGCCTACTGTTTAGATGATGTTTGTAGTCTCATGCAAGCATTTGGATTTTAAGCAGGCAATTAATGTTTGAACGCTTGTTGAAAAAGCACTTTGCTACATTCACAAAATGTAATGAAATTGCCAAGAACTGGGTTGCATGTTTATAAACACAATACAGAAGTTTAAGTAACATCTTACATTTTAATTATGAGAGAGTCTCAGAATTGAAATGTAACATGAATTGTTTTCTCAGGTCTGTTTTAACTGATATGATTCCCTTTCTGCTTGCTTTTGAGAGCGTAGAAATACAGCAACCAGACTGAAATTAGTTTCTTTACATGCAGAGCTTCCATTTCAGGCCTTAAAGCTGATAAAGCCTGCTTAAACTTATGCACTGACCTTGTTTTTTTCTGAGCTGTGTACCTGTGCTCCATCAGTAATCTCAACAATCTTTCACTTCCCCTTGGCTAAATTTGAAGATTAAGAAACATGGCAAAGTTCACGAGGGAGGTGCAGGAAATTAAGTGAATCTTGGATACGTTCACCTGTAAATTTTGAGTGTCCCTTGTCAGGACACAATCAACCCATTGATTTCAAACAGCTCAGTTCTGTGAGTGACTAGGATTCACAAATACCTCTGTGGTTTTTTTCCCCTAGTAACACATGGACTGCCAGAAATTAAATAGAATTTGCTTTCTGTGTCTTCCTTTTTCCTCCAGAGATTTAGCCCTGAACTATATGGCAAATACAGGAATAATGTTCAAAAGATAATTGTAATGCATTTGGCTAAAAAGAGGAAAGAATAGGTAGGCCTAATAATGCCTACAACATATTTATTTCTTCTCTCTTCATGGGAGGCAGCAGCCCTGTTCATGGTTCTGAAAAGATTCTGCATTTTTTCATAATGTTAATAAATTGTGAAAATAGGTTGGTTGCAGTAATGTTTTGTCTGGGCAGGTCTTGACATTGTTTACTGTATTTATTAGGGTTAAGGAAAGAGGGCAGGAGGATGCACTAGGAAAGAGTAAATCTCTCTAGTGGTTTTGCAAAAGAAAAATTCCAGTTTTTGTAATTTATTTGTGAGATGTAGTGTAACTGTTAAACCCCAAAGCAACACCACCTGATGTCATGAAAGTTCCTGCAGGGACAGACAGCACTTCTTGCAATGAACTGACTAATTTCTGAGAAGGTCTGTATGACTCCTGGAAGTTCAAAGTGCTGCTCAATTCACTTCCTGTGAGCAGCTTTCACTGATTGTTCCTTGTGCAGCAGCTGTAAAACAAACAAAGCTGAAAGCAGAGAAGCTTGTGAATTGCAGGCACTACTGTACCTTAATGGCTCTGTGTGGAACCAGTGCCTTAGAAAGATAGTTTGAAGCTATCACCTTTCCTTTTGGATAAAGCATAAAACTACCCAAGCTCTCCTGTAGTAATTACATTATCTGCTTCTTAGCTTTTGAGCTGTAGAAATACTGACCAAAACCAGAGCTCTTCCGGTTAATTCAGCATAGCTGTATAACTTCTGAAATTTGTTTTAGTAACACCAGTGCAGGGTTGAATTATTTTGTACTTAAATTGTGCTGGCTCTTAGACAGTAGCATTCTGAATTCTCAGAGGGATTTTGATTGAAAAGTTGTCCATGGCACTGCTGTATTTGTGTTCTAATGTTTTTAAGAGAAAGAAATAATTTGAAATGTAAGAGCAATATTTCATAAGCTTCAGGTATGCTAACTCATTTTCAATATGAAAATTCAGCCTGACGCAAAGTCGTTAACTGGCCCTTCTGTTTACCCAACACTACTGAAATTTGGCAGACTTCAGTCTTTTTTTATTTCTTTTCAGCAAAAAAATAGTTCTGCTGTTACATTTTCTCCCTATTTTGCTCATTATAAGCATTGTTTTAGTCTCCTCTACACTATTACCTTATGCTCCTCTATGTTAATATAAAAGGACTGACTAGCACCGAACGCATTTTGTTGTGGGTTAATTGGCAGGCCTTGTGTCAACTCTGCTGCTCTTTCTGTCATTTAGAAAACTTCATTTACCTTGCATGGTAATGCTATGGGTTGCCTTTGTTGCAAACTGCTCCCCCCCGCAAGAAAAGCCAAACCAAAACCAAACCGTAAAAGCATGGTAGAAAAGCAACATAGAGATGTGGTCATGTGGAGAGGAAATGTCTATTTAAGGATAAATTTGGAAAGATTGGGTCAAAATGGGTCTTATAGCTACAAAAAGGGTTGTAAGACTTTATAAAGGGAAGATGATGAAAAAAAAGATGAGTTATTCAGTGAATCATCATGAAAAAGGGTTAATTAAAAGCCTACTTTTAATAATGAATTAAAATACAGGCAATAATAATTGAAATTGGAAGTAGTTGAGTAACTAGAAACTGTTAGTGTTGGAGAACTTGCAGGACAGACAAGTTGAAAAGAGTCAGTATTGCACCTAGCTGGGCCTTTTAGGGGACTATAAAGTACATTTAACACATTACTCCGCTGCTGAAGTGGCAAGTTAAAATAAAACGAAGTACAAATGCAATAGAAATGTATGTATGACATAGGGATATTTCCATTTAACTGTGGGTGGGGCATTTTGTTTACATCTGGGCACTGGAGAAGTTTTGATAAATACAGATGTTGTGATAGTAGGAAACAAAAGCCAGTGAAATTACCCAAGGTTTCTAGAGTGGGTTTTTACACTGAAGAGTGGGTTGTTTTCATTCTCACTGCAGCTGACACAGGAACTTGTATTTTTTATTTTCTAGTTTTAAATATTGGCCATACAATATTAAGGATAACAGAACAATGGAGAAGTACTGTCATGGATGTTCTCTGCTAATAGTTTCTTGAAGTAACTAGAGAGCAAGTAGGCAGAAGGCTGAATATCCTTGATTCTATTTCAGTAGATGAGTGTATGTGCTAGTTGATTAGTTGAATTCTTCTGAAGTCCTGCATTTGGAGACTATTAATAAATAAAAGTAAGTTACACTGCTCTGGGGGCATGGATGTTGAAAACATCATATACATTTTGCGGTCTTTCAGCTTGCCATGCTTAATCATTATCATTCTCTTAGCTACAATGTTTCAAGCTCAAGACCCTCTGCAGTGTAGACAGCACTAATTATAACACTCTTGACTAATGTTTGTGTAAAATTTTATAATTACGTCAATATTGCATCATGCTGATTAAATGCGGTTTCATATATAGAGTATCTCACCTTAATTCATTCTTCTCTTACTGCTTTTCCCCCTAAAGTCCCAGTGTTAAACTTTCAGCAGTGATTATTAAAATATAGAATGTTTTTGCATGAGAAGAAAATTGGTTTCAGCTCTTCACGTTGAATAGCGATAATTTTGGTCACTACTTGAGCATGGACTGTGGGATGAACTATTTTAGAGGACTTAATATTTTTATTTCTTATTAAAACTATTCTAATCTTCATCTTCCCTGAATTATCTTTTGTAATGTGCCATACCAATGACTTCTTAAATGTCACTAAATGGATTTTTTTCCCCCAATTTTTACATTTCTCTGGTTTCATTTAATTTTTTTCTCACTTAAATTTCTAATGTTTTTACTCTAGTGATCTTTTCTTCCATACTCTGTATATTCACAATAAGCAGATGCTACCAGGGCTAGATATTTCTGTGTGGTCACTGTAGGCCCTAACCACACCTATACTATTAGGTGGCAGTCCTAATATTATGTGCCCACACACATGGTTGTGAAACAAAGCTTCACTACATTATCCAAGGCAGAAAGGCTGCATTGAACTGCTGCAGGACTAAGTTATATTTTAGTTGGTCCTGTGGAGACATTTCTATCAAAGTCAAAGTAGGTGAGCTGTGCATGAATGAATCTTTTGAAATTTTTTCTTATAAGATATAGTTTGGTGAGGGAAAGGCTACAGATACCTAAGTTTTACATGGAAAGATAGTTATACTGTGTTTCATGCATTTTTTTACTTTCTGTGAACCCATACATGACTTTTGAACAACTGGAAGTTGTCAAACTAGGCAAGAGGCTATTGGGAATAAAAGAATCATAGAATAGGCTGAGTTGGAAGGGCCCTTCTAAAGATCATCTGGTTCAAGCCCTTTGTTGTGGGCAGGGACAACTTCCACTAAATCAAGTTGCTTGTAGCCAGTCTTGTTTCTTTATGGTTAGATAAATGCAGGATGTCAGAATTACTGTTCGATAAAATGCTGACAAAACTGGAAAGCTGTGTCATGCTACCAGCACTCATTCCATGAGAACCTGCATGCCACCCCTTATTTCTTTGTAAGAATTTGATGAAGCTTTAGAGGGTGTGTGAACTTGGTAGACACAACCTAACATATTCTCTCATTGAAAATATTACCCTCAGTAATATCTTTTCTCAGTCTTGAAAGGTTAAAAATTACTAAAATCTTCTAAGTAATTTTTCCCTTATTTTGTTTAGTGTCCTCATCTGTGGGATGGCTGAGTACTGGTTCACAGGGGTCACAAACAGTAAGGAAAGAAACCTAATAATTTAGTTATTCAGTTAAAAATATTCAGGAATCTGAAAGAATATATTCACTTGTCAAAAATGCTTGAAATTCCCTGTTGACGGTAAGTCACAACACTGATGGAAATCTTATAATGTTTTGTTATTTTAGGATAAGAAACAAGACTTGCCAACTAGGGTTTGTTTACAGGTACTGATTTTTTTAAATCAGTATAATTTCCTACTAGAAGGAAAGTTATGCCCTCTTAAGCTTCTTTCAAAGCAGTAGAAATGAACTGTATATAGAGTATATATTCACATGTATATATGTATAGAGTAGTCTTCATTTTCTTGCCAGCCTATTCCACTCTTAAATTGATTTTACTGCAAGAGTCTATTATTCAGCCTACCTGTTTCTTTTTTTTCATGTGTTCTCATTAATACATATTGAAAAGGGATAAAGGAAGGTATGCTGGGATATAATATGCAGGATTTTCTTCAGATCCTTTTCTCATTAATATTCAAGGAAATTCTGATTTTTTTTTTTTTACATAAGAAAAATGTTAGGGTTTTTTTGGACATGATCCCATTTTCTGTTAGACTATATGTGAAAGGCATTTTTGGTAGAAATTGAGAATGCTTGCTTCTTGAAAATAAAACCTTTGCTCTTGGTGGTACAGAATAAAACAGAAATATTAAACTCCCTGCAGTGCAAGTAACACTAACCTATACATTGAACGTACCTTGAGTATTAAAAAAATATTAATAGCTTGCTTCCCTTACAAATGAAGATGTAATTGTGCAGGGTTTTTAATGAAGTTGTACCATGTTCCTGTAAATTTCCCAGCTGTAGTAATGTATTTTCATATTATTATCACAGTATGGCTACAAAAAACCCCCCAAAAACTGTGAATAATTTAACCTCACTTTTATCTTTTTGTTCTTTATTTTTGTCTTTCAGAAATGAATTCTTTTATTGCAAGAAATTGTGATTATTTATTGAGTCAGAAAGAAAACAGACTGATGTTCTCTTGGGTCTTCTGAACAACATGTAAGTTAAAGTTTTCTGTAACCCTGATTATATCTTCAATTTAGGTAGTGATTATTATTTGATTTTAGCAAGGAAACCATTGGTTAGAGATGTTTCTTAATGTATTTTTTTTATCACAGCAGCAGCTAAGTGATAGCTGTGACAGTGGCAGATTGTCTGTGGCAATACCTTTTGGAAGATCTTTTTATCCCCTTGTTTTACTTAGCACATTAATATTCATCAGGTTCTACTCATCATTTGTAAGCTTCACATAGGCAGATTCATAGAAGCACAAGTTAAAATCCATCATAATTGTGAAGCAAAGCTCTGAAAAAAAAAATTTATACAGGGCCTACCTGCTCAGCAAAATGATCTGGCACTAAGTGCCTTTATGCGTTAGCTTCCCCCCAAAATAGCAGTATTGTGACCTTTTCAGGCACAACTACACAGTGTCTGACAGAAGTGTAAAATCTGATTAAAATTTTCAGTTTGAAGGAGATGCTAAGTAGTATTAATGACCTTCTCTGACTTACTGCACTAGCACAGAAAGAGAGGCTAAAAAGTTCGTTTGCTGTTTGCCAGGGCGATGTGTGTGGAACAGTGTCGCTGCTCAGTAGCAGCATGTTTCTGGTATTGCTAGTGGAACAACAGACTTAACTTTTCTCCTGTTGTTGTTTGATTTCATTGCCGTAAGCATTTCCTGCCTGATAAAGGCACAGTTCTTGAGGTTCGTGTTGGATCTCTGTTATTTGTTTGACTTTTGAAAGGCTAATTGATTCAGCTTTGTTCAAGGCATGGTCTTGGTCTTTTATGTGCATAGACCTTTGTGGGGACAATTCATGGGTTCCAGTGTTAGGAGACTGACTATCTGTCATCCAAATAGTCATGCACTCACACAGAAAGAGGACTTTAAACATCCTGGTTTTCAGTGTTTTCAGTATGATTTCTGTCACTGTTTTTAGAAATGCTCCAGTCCATGAGTAGAAGAGATGTCACTGGCTGAGGTGATGTGCCACATCTAGTGACTAGTCAGAACCTAAATGTGAGGTTTGACATACAGCCAGCCAACTTGTCTTTGTTCAGGTGAACTTTCCAACTACACTAAAAGTAAACTACCTAATATAAGATGGTATTTTCACAAATAAGTTATCAATTGAAGGAACAAGTGTTTTGAATGTGTTCAACTATAGGTGGGCATTCTCAAACTGGGATGCAAAAGCTATGCAATGGAAACTGCAGTGTGTCTGTGCTCTCTACTGAAAAAATGACAAGAAGCAGCTGCAAAATGGGTCTCTGGACAAAAAAAGTTCTAGATGTGCCATGAAAATTCCTTGTTTTAGCTGAGCAGTTGACACCGATGTTTGTAGCTTCCTAGAGGACTAGACAGACAGAAAAATAAAAACTGGGCATCCCTTTATCAACATCTAGATAATTTTTTTTTCTGATTCATAAATACTTTCAGTGTCGTGATCATAGGATTTAAGATCAAGGTTTTCATTGTTAAGGAAAAAAATAGATTTTTCTTCATTGTGTTGTGAAGATGAATTCTTTTATTTGATATGTTAATTAGATTTTGTGATAGAAGCCATCAATTTGAAATAAAAAATTAAATGTCTTAGTACCATTTTATTGTGCAGACTAAGAGTTAGGTTGCAGCTGACCTAAAATGACTGCATAGCTACTGGCTATAGCTGATCAGGAAGACTCAACTTTCCATATGGGACATCCCATCGTTTACATTTTCTGCTATTACAATTTTATGATGCCTGCTCCTTCTCTCTGGTTTTTGGAAGACTCTTAGTTCCTGTTGTTGTAAAAGGTTAGCAAAAGCTGTGCTGCATGCAGTACGAATTTATTTACTGCCCCCTCAGTCTAGGAGCTAACAAGACAACTAAACACACGTGCCGCAAGTGTTTGGTTTTCAGCACATGCAGCAATCATAGGAATTTTGGCAGCCACAGGGTGGTGTCAGTACTAGTGAGAACTGATCTACATTTTGCAAAAGGTGTTTTTTTCACATCAGAAAATGCAGATTTGTGGAAACTAAAATCTGTGTCCTCAGCCTTTCATCCCAACTGGCTTCCTGATAACCTTTAGGAATAACAGTGCTTTTCCACTGGTAGCTAATTAAACACAGTTCTCTCAGGGAAGCTGTATACCACAAAGCCTGCAAGGCAGAAATTTGACTGTGCCCCTAGCTGGGGTGTTTTGGTGCTAGAAGTAGCTCCTAGGAACTCTGAAGGCCTGGAAGATGGCGTTGGGTCTGGAGCCCTCTGTGCTTTTAAAAGGCTTGTCTTGCTCAGGGTGCTTCACTTCTGGGGTTAACTCCCAACTTCCAGACCAGCTTACAGGAATTTTAAGTACTTGACAGTACATTGAGGATCTGTGAACCCAGGGCAGCTCATGATATTTTGTTTTTGTACTGCCTTAATATCTTTCATTTGCTAGAGTTCTGCCTGATTCAGTTTGTTCTGTGTGTTTTTTGTTATTTTTTAATCATTATTTGATAGAATAGAATAGAAATTCTGTTAGGAGTTTTATTGCTGTGTGATTTGGGGGGTGAAAATATAATGATCTGAGTAGTGCTGATAATAATCCAGGTACATAATGTTTTAAAGAGATTTCATATGGATATTGTTCTTCAGCTGAAAACATTGTTTGGGAATGATTGATTTAATTATTTTCTCGGGTTAGAGTCTTGGCTTCTAACTGGAAGCATTTTATGCTATGTAGTTACTTGAGGCACTGTTATTTTCAATTCAACAGGAAACTGCTCTAAGTAAGAGCACAGAAATGAGTGACATTGTGTTAGGGGACTGCATATCTCAAAATACACAGCTTCAGCCTGCATGCAAAAACATCATTTAGCTGTGATAATAGAAATTAGATTTCAATCAGCATGCTCTTTGTTATTAATCCATTTTTCTCCTTTCATCTGAAGAGGTCCTAATAACATGTTAGACAAATCACACTCTTTAAAAGCTGATTTGAAATAAAAATGCTTTTGAAGCCTTGTAATTTTGGGCATGCATTTTGTAATAATAATATGTTTCCTTGCTGCTAATGTATTGACGCATACTTTTAAATGTGCACAATGTTGTTCTTTTATTTTGGTCCAAGTTTATTGTTAGGAATTAAATAATTCTTCCTATTTAAGCAACTTTGTGAGGAAACCATAGGAGGTACAGTAAGAACATTAGATTTGAACATCTAATAAAGACCTTAAGTTCTAAGGACTGGTTATTAATTTGGAAGGTTGAAGGCCTGAGGTTAGCTTTTCCTTTTGAGGCAGAAGTGATGGTGTTTCAAGTAGTTATAAAGCTTTGATGTTTCATCAGTTTCAATTACTGTCTGAAGGTGAGGAATTTGTAGTGTGTGCACCCAAGCCAACACTTTTGTGTGCATTCTGCATAGGAGCACTCTCATATAGGTTAGGTTTTTATTGGAGTCTCAACTGCATACTTTATACAGCTTCACTCTAGCAAACATTTTTTGTGATTCAGAGAAAGACACTTACATGAAAGCTTTTGATAGGCTTCTGTGATTATCATTTTGATTTCTAGGGCCAGCTTGAAGAACAAAAGAATTATTGTCAAAGATGTTTTGAATTTATAGCTAATTTAGTAACATTTCTCAGTTTCTTCTGCTGCTTTTAGTCTAGCAAATCTTAGCTACCTAATATCTGCTTCTAATAACACCCTTTTGAGGTCGGTGGGGTTGGGGAGAGAAAACAATTCCCCTCTGTGAATGTGGCTATAATGCTCTATCTGAGCATGCACTTCCTGACAGTCTCCCTTTGTGCTACCCCAAAAGAGGGTGGTGTGCCCAAAATCCTTGTCTTAAGGACGTTAAAGGGGCCTCTCAGTATTATTGTCTGCTCTCCTACAATTTTGCTGCTTCTTGTAGGGTTGATTTCACCACACACCCTTTTTCTTTTACAGAGTCTTGCTTTTCAGCATCCTTCAAGCTGTGTGAGTGAAATTGGATTGGATGAGTAGGATCCTCCGGTCCATGCTGCCACAAATGAATTGACAGCCCATGGACAAACCCCACTAAACCTGCAAAGGGTCCTCTGGATAAATGGTGCCAAGAGCTTGATATATTCCTGTCTCAAAATCCAGTAGCTTTAGGACCTCCTCATGTACCAGTGTCCAGTCACAAGAAGCTCTTTTTCTGGTTAAATCATAAAAAGCTCTTTTTCTGGTTAAATCATAAATCATTCCCATATGATGGAAAATAATTAGGAGAATGCTTCCTCCAAAGCCCCAGTAATAAGGGACACAGCCAGGTGCATCTTTGGGCAATCTTTGTGTTTTTTCTGCTCTGGCCTGCTGTGGCCATCCTTCCTCAGGAGGTGCTTCTGCTCTGATAGCCACGCTTGGGCTGTACTGGGCCTGCAGAGCAGGGATGGGACCTTGCTTCCAGTGTGCTAGTGACTGACAGCTGCACTAGAGGCTCCAAGGGGGATGGGGTGTGGGGCAGAGCACTATTCCACCTTTGCTGAACTTGATCTGCCCCCTCCCACACATCCCATAGTTGTTTTGAGCCAGACACAATTTTTTCAGTCTTTCTCAGACTGCTGAGGTACTGGGCTTATTAAAAATTGATTTGAAATGTATCAGGCATTAATGCCTGTGAGAAAGTATGGCTAATATTATTAGGTGTCTGAGCTGCTTCCACACACCCAAGGCAAAAAGTGAAAGAATATAAAAAGGCTTTGCTTAGAATACATCAAAACCACATGCAGTAAATCTAGTTGTCATAAACCATCACGTATATTAAATGCAGTTTTTTATGTGCTTAAATTAAATTGACTTCATTTCTATTATTTCTGTTCTTTATTTCTGTTAAGTATTTGCATTTCTTAGATACTTTCATCCTCATCAACTTAGTAAGATATTATTGATGCCATGAATCACATGTTAAATACAACTTTATTCACAAAAATGAAAAGCTCTACTGACTCATTTGTAGGTTTTCAGTTTTCAGACTGCACATCTGGCTGACAGTAAAATTACTACAAAATTATTTTGTTATCCTAGTCTCTTTGGAACAGGAATAAGATATTTTGGTCAGTTTATGGTCTTGGCATTTAAAATATTTTTGGTAGGTACAACGTGGTTGATACCAAGCTGAAGCTTCTTAAGTTATATCCTAAGTGTTGGCAAATGCCTTCCCCCCTCTCCCCGATCCCCCACTTGTGTCCTTAGAGCTTTGATATATTTACATACAAACAGCTTCTGAAAATGAGGAAATTAAAACATGTTATCCACTGTAATTCTCCATGACTGTCTTGTAAAATGTCAGAACAGCAATTCCAAATTTGGATTTGCCACGATTGGAGTGCTCTTGGTTTTGCAGACAGGCTTGAAGCACTGTTTAGCTCTTAAGCCCTTATTGTTATATGGTCCTGTCATCGTTTAGGCCAAGGAAATAAAAGCTCTCATAGGTGACTGAAAAAGAGGAAAGTAGTTTGGTTTTGTATATACTTGTTATGGACTATTTTTCTGCTAAACAGAGGGAAGTTTTTTTGGTGCCGACTCAGGGATGCTGCTTTGCTAGAGAGTTTTCTCTTGTTTCCAGTTGTTGCTTGTCTTGGCTGCTGCAGAGGTGCAGGGCTGCTGTCACACAGCTGGCAGCTTGGCCCTAACACAGGGAGCAGCTGTCCATGCGCTGGGTGTCAGCTGAAAGGTTGCAGCTGGGTTTGGAAGCGAGGTGTGTGCCAAGACCAGATAGCCGATGAAGCGATCTTGTTTTGATGGAAAACTTTGATAGATGTCTTACAGTACTTTGAACCTGATATAACAAAGAAGTGTAAGAGAGTTGCACTTCTCCGCAGTTCTAAAAAGTGATGTTTGAAATTCCCTATTTTTGAGGTATTGATATCAAAACTGCTGTTGGGTGCTTCTTTGTTGCTGCTGTTTTACTGGCATCCTGACAATCCTTCTCTTTGTTGAAGTTTCATTCTGTTACAATTCTGTTTGATAAATGTTCCAAACTGCTTTATTAAAAGAAGCCGGATACACTTGGTAAGAATCACTAGAGTATCTCTCATTTGTTGTTTGTTGAGCAAAGGGACGGAATTCATATGGTAAAGTTGTATCTGTGGCGTGAAAAATGGATACAAAGAATTTTAGCTCCTTATCTCTGCAAACTGCGTTGTACCTGAAAATAAATTCCAGCTTTACATATGCATTTCTGTTGTGGCCATAGTATATGTTATTATTATTTTTCTCATAAAAAATTAAGGTAAATATTTGGTAGTATAGTTTTACATTTGATGTGCACAGTTGTTTTTCTAGCATATCTGCTTCCCTCAAAGATAAGATGCCAGGCTGTGATTTATATATATATGTCTGTCTAAATAATCTAAATATCGATGTCATAAAGAAGATGCATCACTTCAGTTCTGGTATTCATTGCCAATTTTGTTAGAGAATTGTCACTTCTGCAAATGGAAATACTTCAAGCATTGGAGAAGAGTAATTAAGTTTGGATAATGCTATTTGGCTAAAATAAAACTAAACTAATTTCTTCACTAAATTCAATTCCAAATCTATTCAGAGTTCTGGAATATTAATTTACCAATAACCTATCCACCACACACATAGTCACTCACTCATGTTTGCTACCTAATTCTATTTTGTTCCTTTGGAAGATAGATACTGTTCACAATCAAATGTCTGTGCTAATTCATTCTCAGTCATTCTGGTTATCTGTGTATGTCTATATTATATTTTTTTAAGGTACCATGTCTTAGTATTTAAGAAAACAATGCTGTTACATATGGTATGGCTATGACCACATGCTTCTACCTGAAGCAGCCATATGTTTTCTCACATTGACTCCCACTGTAATGAGAATAGTAGGAGAGGAAAAGAAGGGCAAGTGAAAATGCAGGTTTATGAGAAATATCAGCTACTTAACATCATTTGAAATAGTAAAATAAATTCTGGTGAAGAAGTTTTCTTTTCTAGGTGATATAGCTAAAAATACATGGTAAATCACCAACAGCTGGCTAATATGAGTGCAAATAAAGAACACGATTGATAAATAAAGCACATATTTCTCTAGCTCATCTTGCACAGAAAAAGGCAAAGGTGCAATAACATAGGAAACACCTGAAATTTCACAAGGTGATTAACACAAAATAATTAAATGCTATGAATTGTTTTATTAAGCAGACATTTTATTGAACAGTTACCCCATTTCTGTAGCTGTCACCTACATAAGCTTAGATCACAATAAACTTTGCATTGTTTTCTACCAGATATGCACAGATCTTAATTCATGGGGGGGACCTGTGGCTGGAGTCATCTGTGAATGTTATCATGTGAAAAATACAGCTACTGCCACCCTAAACACAGCTGAGATGAATCAGAGCAGCAGCGTAGCTTTAAATGTCCCTGCTGCTGCACACCATGAACCTGAAAATGGATCACTCCTGTTCTCCAGAACACAGCTAAAACAGCTAAAACGTCTCAGTAACAGAATGAGAGAGCTTCCACAAGCTGTCTCAAGGCTCTGAGGGTATAATTTTTGGAAAGCTCCTTGGCTGAGCCCAGAGTAGTAAAGATTGGTAGCACTTTCTGTAATGGTCTGCAGCAGCTCTTTTCAATCAGCCTGTGAGCTGTGAGTGAGTCCATAACAATGCAAAGACGGAGTACAACATTTTTGCATCTTAGGACACAGCTGGTAGGAAAACTCTTTTGAATGTGAAGAGCAGCATTAAATCAAAGAGCTGACCAAACCTATTACTGTAACAGTTCTGGAGATAAAGAGTAGTCTGTTCTAATGCCCTGGTCTGAATTATAGGAGACAGACATCTCAATGCAGGTATAATCCTAGCTATTAGATACTCTTATATCCCTCTCTTGATTTTTCTCAACTTGAGACAACTGTTTTTCTGTGAGTTTTACATGGTTTGATTTGAAAGGAAAAAAAAAAGGGTCAAAAATTTAAAGTAACTTCAGAAAAGTGGGTGTCAAAGAAATCCATTTGAGGATGCTGTGATTTTTCCTAGGGGAGTAGTTGTGTTTGAGATTACTATGAGACAAAGCTATCACTTAACAAAATATGGGATTTTACACAAGCTTCATACTCCTGGCATCTCTATTAGAAAGTACTTAAATGATTTTCTGTTTCAAATGTTGTTAACTTGGATAAATGCCCACGTTTCATGCTCCAATTACGATACATATTTTTAATGCTAATATCTTAGTAAAACAATTGGTAAAAATAGTGGTGTAAAAATGGTGAATACCTAATTTCTATTTCCTATATGAAAAATAGAAAATATAAAAGAAAGCAACTTTTGTCTCCCTTTCACTGTATTAGTCCATTTTGAGACACTTCTCAAGCTTCCATGGAAACATTTAGCCAGAGACCTGGAAAAGATCAGAAATATGAGCAGCAAGCTCTGACTTTGTGCACTCTTCGTGCCCTTTCTGCCAAGCCAAAGCAAATGTATATTTGTTACTTCTCAGTGCATGTTATGAATCAGCAGCAAAAAAGAGGACAAATAGAGAAGACGTCATTCAGGGTGAGAGTGATTTTTTTTTTTTAATTCTTCATTATGCCTTCTATTTTCCTGGGGTTATTGTCCTCCTAGACCCTAAAGAACACTTTAAAGAACAATTCAAAGCAGCTTTGGTACCATGCTGACTCAATTTCAATGTCATTAACTACTCCTCCATCTCATAGACATTCTCTCATAGTATTCTGAACATTTCTTTTTTCAGTTCTCTTTCATTTTCATAAGCAGCTGTCTTAATGGCCAATGAAGTGCAAAAGTCTCTCTTTCCAGTACATGTAGCCAGAGGGCACATCAGATGTATGAAATGGATTGAAAGAGTATCCAGTGACGCTAAGTGGTGGTGGATCATGCAAAAAGATAAAATTCTGTTGATGCAGTGATGATGGAGATATATTATACTACAAATACAGAATGAAATCTGTTTATCTTCACCTCTGCTGACAGTAGGTGTTGTGTTTTCACTAAGGGAAAGTAACCTTTGTAACCTTTTGTTCTGTTTGGATGGAGTAATTGATGTTTGCATCTGTGCTATATTTGCTCTCTTTAGAAAATAAAACCCAACAAGGCTTTCCTGAAAAATATTTAAGCTTTACAGAACAAATCAGACACACTTTATGGAGTGCTAACTCCCTGTCTTTACTGACAGTTATTTCTGTCTTGTGTAATACTTTCCAGATGATAATTATTAAATGCTATCAGATGCTTGATATTTTCCAAAGAAGGCAGCATACTTGCCATCATGGCATTATAGGATTTATAGGATTTACCTTTTGCTGTGTTTTGTTTTGTGCATTTTTTTTTTTTTTTTGCTGCTAAAACACAGAAAGTGATTACTTCACATAGAATAAACCCCCCCAAACACCTTTAAAAGCATTTGCATGTTCCTTTTGACCATGTAATAGGCTATGTGTGCTTATCCATAAATTATTCAGCATTGTTGAGTGTAAATGTGGCTCAATGGGCTTGCTGCAGTTGGACTTTCCCAATCTAAATAATTGTTCAGCTTACAGTTGGCAATTCTGTTAGAGTTAGTTGCTAGTTTAAGGCAAGGAAGGACTGCAGATGGAACACCCTGGTTTTGTTATGGGGATCCCATCCCCCAAATGTTTTGACTTCTGCTCTCAGAAAACTGCCCCACACATTTGCTTGTATACAGCATAGGAAGAGAGATGCATTATCACTGTGTATAATAGCCCTTTATTAAAGGAAATCCTCATACCAGCCTAAATATACTTCATCAAAGTAACTTAGTAAACTGCAACACCGATGTTCTTTTTTACATTAAAAAAAGAGAAAGAATAAGAGTATATCTATATATAGAAAGTCAAAGTTGAAGTAATAGGCTACAAACCCAGAGAAGTCTGCCACATGTGCAGGAAGTTTCAAAGAAACCTGATGAATGGGATGGTAGAAGCAAGTAAGTACATGTAAGGGGTGTAAGGGGAAGAATTGCTATCTGTCAATGTATTGACAAATTGGCAAATTCATGGGTGAAATTCTACTGGAATAATAGGATCATTATATGTACTAATAGATTAGACTGTCCTATCTCTTGAATTTTTGGATTGTGGTGTGTGCAGAAGACCTTCACCAAAAAATAAACTTGTGGAAATCATGTTTACAGAAGATTGCAGAAATAGAACTTCAAATGAAATCTTGAAGAATAATGCAAGAAAGGATATGGCAGCAAAGATTTTTTTTGTAAAACATGCTGTCTGGCTATGAAGAACTACTGTATGATAAATGTACTGCAGTCTTTCCTTGTGTTTTGTTTTTACCAAGAGGGGTAATACTGCTTTTGAAATGAAAAATTGAAGGAAGAGCTGACAGTGGAGTTTATTCCCTGATAAGGCTTGCTGAGCTCCAGAGCCCTGCCCTTAGGAGAACTTTTGTTATTCAGACATAGGCTATTGAAGAGGAGCCTGAATTTTTACAAGACAGGTGTAAGTCTTGTTTGCTACTGTTGGAAAACATTCATGAAATTCAGTTTTAACTCTTGAGAAATTTTCTCCTGTGCTACATAGTGTGTAGCTACTGAGCTCATAAGAAAACTATTTTGCTAAATACAAAAATTCTAGCAAACTTCACTTATGCTACTTTTTAGGTCAAGAAGGGTAAAACGAAAAGGGGCAATGTCAATAAAAGCCTCACCAAAAGACCAGAGAGATTAAGGTAACACAAGAAAAGTAAAAGCCAGATACTATTTACAAATCAGAGTTGTTCCACTGTCAAATTAAGCAGAATAAATAAACAAAGAAGACAGCAGTTTCAGTATTGTATGGTTTTTTGAGTGGCTGGCAGATTTGGGGCAGAAAGATTTTTTTTTTCCCCCAGTCCCCCTGGTGAACTGTGTACATGCAATGCTTTGCTCTCAAAGGTTTTAAGAAAAAAAAATTAACTTCCCATTTGTTATTACTTTGTCTTTCTGAAAACTTACAGTGATAGGCATGATTCCTTTTAATATGGAACCTGAAACATACAGGAAGTGTAATATCAGCAATTATACCTAAAATTTAGGATGTTTTCTAATATATTTTAATCCCTGGGAAGAGTCAGTTATATTTTCTGAGATAATTTTTCACTTCTGATCCATTCCAAGTGATTTATCCTGATGCATTTGGCAGACGAATTATCTGCTTAAATTTTGATGATGCTACCAAGACTAATCTGCTAGATATAACAGCATTTAATGGTTAGAACAATACTGAACCAACCAAATTGTTGGCTGCATCATGGATAAACTGTCCAGACATTAAATATTTATTTTCTTTGTTTGGTGCATATGAGCAAGTGTTCATCTGTTGCGGGTCAATTGTAAGAGAACCTTAAAAATTGCACCAAAACCTGTCGTAGAAACTAAGTGAAAACAATAGTACTGTTTTTCTTCTGGTAGGATAAACTGTATGATGCTTATATATACACCTTGTGATTTCCAAAATAATTCCTGAAGGAAGAAAAACTGGTGGCTACTGGCTTATTGCAGTGGAACTGTGCAAGCTCAGAATAGTTCTGGCAATAACAAGCTGGTTCTGGTAATAACAAGCTATACTTACATTGTAGGAATCTAAACCAGCCCCATGCTATCAGAATATGCTACAGGGAAATTAACACCACCCCAGCCAAACCCAGCACAACTTACTGCACATAACAACACTTTGTTAACAAATTTTGTGAATAATCAACCTAATATCTTTGCGCATACTCAATAATGTTTGCGGTGTATCAATAAAGGTGCACCACCCTTACATCTTTTACAAGGTGAAAAATTGTCTGACATTCTGGTAATGTAGCCTGTATATGCTCTGGTGAAGCAAGAAAAAGAAAAGGATGTATGTTTCTTTAGAGAGAGAGAGAGAGAGAGAAACCTAGATGTAGAAAAAAGCAAATAGAATTGGTGGTAAGACACAGGAACAGGTAAATCATGATGTTTATTTTTATGATATTTTTATTTCTTAATTTAGGTTTTTATTTAAAGCTTTGAGATATTTACACTTAATTTCAGAAGAAATTTTCATTTTGTCCTTGAAATCTTCATGTTTTACTAATCTAATGAAAAAAGAAATTATGATGTCTGCAAATGAATAATTCTATTTCACTTAAATTTCTTCAGTGGTATAGAAAGTTGTCAAATACAAACCCATCAAAATTATTATGCCAAAAAAACAACATTCGACAGTTATATCATGGCTCTAAAGATTTTTTTCAAAAATTCTGGATGTATTTTGTGTGCGCAAAAACCAAATTTCTGATACGCCAGATTTATTTTAGGAATACAAAATTCTTCACCTGTGCACTATTTGAATTAGCCATCAGTTTAAAATCCCAGATAACAGAAGCCTGATCAATTTTATATGGCACAAATCAACTAAGTTGATAAACTGAAGTCAGCTCCACTCTGAAAGAGGTGATAAATCATTAAGTGATAGCTGAGACAAAACCAATCTGAATAAAAGGTGTAGTCCACTCCTAGACTGAGCTAGAAAAGCTTAACACTTTGTTAGCTCACCACTGGATTTTGTCAGTGGGTTTTTGAAGTTTCTTACAAGAGTCCCTTGCTTCTCTCAGCTTTAAAAATGAATGTTATACTTACTGATTATTTATTAGATACTTTGAGCTGAATTGTAGAGAAAAATGAAAACTTGATAAGCATGTTTCAAGTAGTTCTCGAGCTTTGTTCCTCTTTGGCAAAAGGTGCAGAAAATCAAACCAGTTAAGAATATAAATAAGGGGTTTTTTTATTGTTTATTATATACTTTAAAAGACCTGAAATTCAGCAAATCATTATTTTTCAGTGAGACTTCATTTCTGTAGGATATTTCCAGGCAACTATAAATTAAACTATTAGCCTATACTACCGCTATTTTAACTGAGTGAGCACAACTCCTTCTTTTTTGTTTTGCCTCATTATACTTATCTTTTTGCATAGTACAGGTTATGATCAATCATGATTCAAATATAAGTTTAGGTTGTTTTCCCAATTCTGTTGCCTTCAGTCTGACAGCTGCTCCCTTGACATCTCCCCAGACTAGGCAGACCTTAGAAGTAAATAATGACAGGCAAACTAAGAACTGTCTCTCATGCTGACAGTCATTTTTCATTCCTGAAAGATACTGTCAGTTTCTTGGATGACTGCTTGAGCTTCTTGGACTGCAGCCACATTTGTTTTATTTTTGAGAAGTTCAAGAGATAGCAGTGTGAAATGAGTGACCCTTTTCATCCTTCATCTTGAAAAAAAGCAGTGAAAACCAGTTGGCTCAATTTTGACATAAACTTAGAATTTTCTCCTACTTTCTTCAGTCAAAGTGAAAGTAAATGGAATTTTATTCCCTTAGAGGTGTTCTCCCTACCTTCATCCACTGATTTTTTTTCTGGGAGTCAAAATGGACAAACATGTCACCAATCGTATTTATTTTTGCACATGCAGTTTGCTAATGTGTTTCAGTAGTATTTCTGATCCCTTCAAATAAGTGCTGTTATGAAGAATTACAAACAAAGGAAAAACAAGTTTGCTTTAACAAAGTAGCCACAGGATGTTAATGAATAATTCCTGCACTGAAATTAGATTTTTTTCTGCTGTTATTATTTCAATGAGGATGCAGTGCCATAACGACCTATGGAGTCAGTATTGTGTACAAGAGGGTAAACTTACAAATAGCAGGAACAGAAAATGCTGACTGACCCATTAGATAAAAGTTGTTTAACAAATCTGTAAGGAAAATAAATAATTACTAAAAAGTATATTTTTTCTTTTCCAGTCATAGAGGAGAAAAACAGGCAGTGTGCACTTTTCCAGTGAAAATGGAATGAATGAAATGTTCAGTACCATTCTCCATGGAAGGCCTGGAAATGTAAATATAAATGAAGCACTTTCATGATGACAGTACATCCAAAAAATCCTTTGAATTTAGGCCAAACAGCCCTAGAGAAAATGAGAAATTCCTAATGCTTCCTGCCAAAGAAAGATAAATATGATTCCAAATTGAAACTCATGAAAGCAGTTGTATATCTGTTGTTATGTTATACAGTGGAAATGTTTAATTACATGAAAACCAGTTGTAGGTCATGGATTTTAACCCTCAATACAAACAGAAGATAGGGTAACTGTTGATCTTCTAGCCTCACTTCATGATGTTCTTTTCAACCAAATATGCAGCTAAATTTAAATTTACAAAAAAAAAGGCAAATTGCATTAAATTTAATTCAACAAAAATACATAGAAATTTGGATGTCAATACAGTTTGTGTGCTTGTGTCTTTTGTTGCTTTCTGAAGTCTTTCCTTTGGTACCTTGGGCTTTATATTTCATCTCTTTGCAGATGTAAAGTATTTATAATGCAGATATTAAACATAGAGCAGGAGTTCAGAGTTCCAAATTATTCCTTGTTAAATAGTAAGCTCATTTGTACGTGTTCTTGTCACTAGAGGGAAGACCTTGATAGTAAGTCTGGGGTTTTTTTCCTCAAAGGAATATATCCAAAATGTCTCTTGAAAAACTCACATCAGAGGAAATAAGCGTGCCATGCTAGTAATGGATGTTAAAGTGAATGGAGAAATAGCATTAAGAAGGAAATACCATTATATTTGGTGCATAGCTAGCCTGAGTAATCTATGCAATTATAGAAATTACGGAAATCAGGTATTCAGAAAGGGATTAGGCATCTAGAATTAATAATGAAAGTATCTGCGATGGCATTAGTGAAGAGCATGTCTGTAGGGATTATAGTATTTATTATTACTGGATGTACATTTAACACATTTTTAGTATTAGAGAGAAATGTGCTTCTTTGGCTAAAGTATAGTTGTAAAAGTCTCATTTCACTATTCTATTAAGGTTAAAATATGGAGCAACTCAGATTTAACATGGCGCTTGAAAATCAGGGGGTTTTTTTTGAGTTGCAGATATACTGCAAGGTTGAAGGCAACAGAAATAGAATGAAGGGAAATTCCAAATACAAGAGGGAGAAATTTCAGTGATAGATGTCTTTGTCTTGGCAGCACAGAGCATCATCTTGTTTTTGGTTAATCGCTGAACAAATTTTATAGTCTATAATTATCTTTAATTATAGAGATACACAACCATTATTATGCTGAAAGGAAGATGATAGTTGTGCACAGTTAAACATCCTTCTTCTATGTCTCTATTTCTGGAAAAAAGTATGGGATTATAATACTCGTAGGTGTTTCTTCTGTCAGTTTTGGAGCAGTATACATAACAATCATTTCTATTACCAACTTTCATCACTCATTAAACAACTTTGAAGAACTGGGAGAAACATCTTGCTTTGTGTCAGCAGTTGGCAAAGCAAAGTTGTAGAGCAGCAGCAGGAAGATGAAGCTATAACTGTGTTGGTGTTTCACTCTCCAAATGATCTGAGGCACTGGCCTAGTACTGCTGGGGAAGGGTGGGCCTTTGTCACCTAAAATTTATCCTGGCTGCTTCTCAGTCAGGAGTGACTGAGTAGTTTCAAGGTCAGGAAGGAAATCCTCTTGGCACTTGAGAGATCCAAACCAGGCTTTGGACGGCAAGCAGTCTGGAAATGTGCCTGAAAAATGCTCCAGTGTGGATTTGCTGCTCCCTGAGGGAAAGAAACTTCTCTGTGCCGGTTGGACCGTATTGAAACTGTTCGATGCTGTGACAGTACTTGATTACACAGCTGGGAAGGAGTTAGAAAAGGAAAAGCAGTATATCTTATTTTCAAAGTTTAAATGAGATATGGTTTTGCTTCTGAACAAGCAGGAGTATATCATGGAGTATATTACTCTCAGTCAAAGCTGGTAATGCAGCTCTAGATCATTCTTCTGAATATTATTTCTCACAAAAGACTTCTTTCTGGAGTCAGGACCCCTTAATTTATCAAACATTAGGAGAAGAAGCATATCAGTGATATATATAATCTGATGACAAGTTGCAGTTTTAATAAAGATATGTTTTGCTGATACTTCTTTTTACTGAAGAAAGAGAAAAAGTACAGGAAAAACCAGAATTTATATAATATTATAATAATATATTCTTTGTAATATCTTTGTATTTCAGGGTTTTTTTTTGCTTGGTCTGAAAGCAAGTATTACAGTTGTAAGACCATGTGGTACATAAAATGGCAAAAATTGAGTGACTGACTGCTCAGTTCCTTTGGTTTTAACCAGAGAACAAAAAAAACAAATATTTTTATGCCATTTACAGGTCAAGGAAGTACCTTCCCCTTACTTTCTTTTTCAGATCACTAGCAGCCTTCTTTGCCCATCCCACTTTGTCTTTCATTTGAAAGATTTGACCAGAAAAATACTCCTGCCACCTTCCCTTTCCCAAGCAAGACTTGAACGTACTAAACACCCTATGTTGACTCAAAAGAAAACTGTTGATACAATGGCGGAGATCTGGCAGCTTCCCGGTGGCTTCCTGCACCTTGTTTCTTGCTGTGTCTCGTGCAGACCAGGGAGGAGGGACTGCCCTTGTCCGTGTGTAATACATGTGTGAGATGTGCAAAGAATACACATCTCACATGCACAGTCAGGCATTTGAATGATGGCAGGCCCCAAATGATCAGATATAAGTTTTATTTAAAGGCTTGTCTTGTTGGGCTTGAATCTGCCTTCAGTGTCATCTGTTGGTACTGCTCACTTGGTTCTGTGTAACGCTTGGCTTCATTTCGTTAACAAAACTTTGAACTTAGGAAGTACAGGGACCAAAAAATCTGATGCAATTAATAAATTTGAGGAAGGAGTTTGTGAGATAACTCATAAATTCTCTTTTATATTATGATTGCATTATTTACTCTAGATTTTATCTGCTTTCTCCTTCAAGGGGCTCCTTTGTTTCTAAAATTCTTTTATTAGGAGTCTTGGAGACATGCAAAGCATGGCTTCAAGCTTTCCCAACCACTTTATGTCATAGCTGCTTACCTGAGGTGGAGGTTTTGTAATTGGAGGAACTTTTACATAAATGCATTTCTAGTTTTCGCTTTTTGTTATGTCTGCACAGACAAGAAAATGAACCTTGTATTATTTGTGATATGCTGCTTTGATGGTCATCTTATTCAAATATCTGTCCATTAGGGATGTTCATGCTACCCTAAACCCTAAAAGACATTTCACAGAAACAGTTCAAAATGCATAAAATTACCTTCTTTTTGCCAAAATGGTCCTAAAGAGCACCAGCCTAGTGATTCACATCTCTCTTAAGTAGTGAATCATGTGCTTTTTCTCTTGCAACAAATATTGGCTGTAGGTTACAGTAGCTGATCAACTTTCCTCTCTTTGCTGAAGAGAACTTTTATTTCATAGTACAATACTATTTTTATAACACAATTTAAAAGAATCATAATTTAGGGATATTTTTAATATGCTTAGAGTCATCTTTTGAATATTAGCTGAGCCAGGTAATTGTTATCCAATATTTCTTTTCCATTTACCAGATTACTCTTCAGTTATTGTAGAGGTAGGCAACGATTACATTGCCATCTGAAGTATGAATACATTGCTTGACATACAGAGAAGTCCAGACATAATTTTCCAGGAGTCAGCATGAAAGTTATATACTTAAGTATGACTATTTATGTGTTTTAAGGGTATAAATGTTTTGAAATTCTACTGGCTTTTTATAGCCTGATTTCTTACCTTTTTCTGTTTGGGGTTTTTTTTGTTCCTCTTTCTTTTCACATCTAATATCAGCATGTATGATAGAGCAGCAGCTTTGAAAATTGTCAGTTCTTTAAGTGGGGCTCAGTCATTACAAGATCACCCAAGGCAAATTGAATCTTAAACTCTTCCAGGCAGTGAAGGAGGAATTTCTAGCAAAGGTAGAGAAAATAAAAAATTCGGTCATAAATTTATACTGTGAAGGTCTCTTTTATTTGTTCCATATTCAGGTGATGATTTCAAATTACAGTAAACAATAGCATCTACAATACTCAGAGGACTAATGGCTTCCTTTATGAGGAAGGTCTGGAAGAGGATGACATAATTAACATAGAAAAATGACAAGTGAGAGGAGACTGTGTTTATTTTCTCTAAATGCATGAAAACACAAGTAAGTGCCAGAGCAGGAAGAATGCATTAAAATCTGGGGCTGGCAGAGAGGCAAATGGAGAAATTAGGCATGAATACGTTTTGATGGAGTATTTTAATTATTGTATAGCCTAGCTAGAAAAGAGCTAACTTTCTGGGAAAAGGGAGAATTATTAGCACAATGTTTGACAGCCTCTGATAGTTATGACTATATTTGCTTGCAGCAAGAATTTGGATCCAGTGACCTCTGAATTCTCAGATATATTTTTGTTGCTAATTTTTCTCCCTTTCTCAATATGCAATATTTTCTTTTCTGTCTTCGGATGCCTATGTACTTTTCTGAGAGAAAAGGATTTTTTGTTTGTTTTTTTTTTGCTTTAATCAGTAGGTCTTGCCTAGGAG
Organism: Zonotrichia albicollis; assembly: GCF_047830755.1. Taxonomy (NCBI): domain Eukaryota; kingdom Metazoa; phylum Chordata; class Aves; order Passeriformes; family Passerellidae; genus Zonotrichia; species Zonotrichia albicollis. The sequence continues at coordinate 35,161,166 of NC_133824.1, forward strand.
AACTGCAAAAGGAAGACTAAAAACATGAGTAAAAGCAGCTGTTCTGCTGAGTGCTTTCAATGAAAATAGCAGAGCAGTTGGGACCAATTCAAAATGTGTCTCTTGATTCCAGGAGGGTCTTGGTAGTCAGGCTGTAGGCAAACGTAAAAGGTCTTTATAGTCCTCTGTGGGCTTGAACAACAGGGAATGGTTTGAAAAGGGAATATGGTGAAACCTGTAAATGAGTGAATCTCTATTCCATATGGGCACTAGCGAGTATCACATTTTAATAGCTTTCTTTCATTCTTCATGTTCAAGTTACATTAAGTAAAACTTTGAAACTGAAGCAATTAATAGTAGAAATGGATGTAACAAGCTGATACCATCTAAAAGTCTTCAATTTCAGAAGGGGTCAGTGTTTAAGGGCTATGCTGATAAGGTAAATCGCTGTAAAAAACTATTATGGTACAGCAAATCCATTATCCAGAACTGAAACACAGCTCTTCCTCTGGGGTGATGTATGGCAGCAATTCAATAGCACACACAAACACTGGAGAGTAAAAAGAGATTAAAATGACAGGACTGTAACCGTATGGTCACCACTGCAGTAAGTATATAAAAGGGAAAAACATCTTTCTGATGATGCAAGAATTTTTTCTTTACTTCTACTGGGAGAGGTTAAGAAGAAAAACTGAAGAAATCCTCAGAGAATCCTTTGTTCACAGGGCTGAATTATTTTACAAATGCTGAAATTCACATCCCATCTGCTGATAATTCAGTTCAGAATACACTTGAAAAGGCCTCTGATGGGAGGAACTTTTACAGCTAATTTGAGGCTTCATCAATAACTCTTTTGAGAGCTGTTGAATTGTTGGAATTTGAAGCGGAAAAGGACATTTTTGAGTGTCAGCAGTGCGCATTATGGCTATGCTTGTTGGTATTTCCCTTGGAATGCTGGAATTTTGGAAGCTGTGTGTAAGAGCAGATCCTATATGGCGAAGATTTCATGTTTGGCCTTGCTCATGTTTATTAAACTTCAACTAATTTGAAATCTGCTAAAAAAAAAATAAGGGTCTTTAAATTCAGCGGTACCTAAGAATGATGTTTTTTCGTGGTTTTATCCAATTTGGGAAGGCAGAAAAAAAGACCAAACAGATGTCACAAATCAAACAAAAGTCATTCCATAGTAGTTTCTCTGTGATGGAAAAAGAAGAAAATCCTCTGTTTAGAATCTTGAAATGCTGGAGCGTGCAGAACAGGCTTGGGGCAGAGGAATGCCCTCTGTTCATGCTCACAACATGAACTTCCTTTATTCACTTTCAGTTTTCTCTCTTTCATTAGATTCAGTAGATCTGTAATTGTCCTTCTTTTATGATGACTTTTGTGCTGGTGAAAGGGTATCAATTGACAACCCTGAAGATTAAAATCCTTTCTTGGAGATTATTATGGAGTATACAAATGCAACAGGGTTTTTGAAATTGTCAGTGCACCTCAAGCCTCAACCATTGAAACCTTGTTCAAAAATTGGGTAAGCTCTGTCTCCACAACCCATTCACAGAAGAGTTATTCTGTTAAAGCAGCATGCTATGATTATATTCTTTTTTAATTCTTCTAACACTACTTCACTCTGCTTGATAATTTGCACTGTTCTTTTGAGGGTTGAACGAAGTTTAGCTTTTGGGCTTTCCCCAAGTCATACTTTGTTGTGGGCTCTATTGGTTTAAACGATACAGACATGCACACATCCTTGAACCTAGTAAATTTGTGTACAATCATTCAAAGTGTTGAAACTAATTCCAATTAAAAATATCCTCTTGTTTTTATGTAATATTTATATAGCTCTTGTACTGGTTTGCATTGTAGTCAAATTTGCATCTTATGCTGAGCTCAAACAAGAAAATTCAGAGATACCAAATATCACTGGTAAAGCAATGTTATGATGGAACTAATAGTGACTGACTGCTTAATTTCAAGTAATATTTTAGTCATTTTGAATGCAAACGGTTATAAAAAGTAATGATTACAAAGCTAGACATGGCCCAGTATAGAAAGAATTGTGCTTAAAGATAATTTAGCCAGCTTTTAAGTGAAAAATAAGATTTTTTTCTCTAATTCTGAAATGTATTTTAGACTTTGAAAACAGTTTATACATAAAGTAGTACTTTCTTTTCTGCATTAATACTGTAGCCAGAGAGAAAGGCCTTGAAAATTAGTACTAATAAAACCACAGTATTCAATTCCTTTACAAAAAAAAAACCCCAAAAAACAGCACAGTATAAACAGTTTGTAGTTTGTAAGGCAAATAATCTAATAGTCCATACTCCATTTCTGGAGAAGAAGACGTTTCTAAATAGAAAATATTTGCAGTGACATGGTTTACCTGAACACAAACCTCAACAAGCAATTAAAAAAAGCAACACTAAGTTTTATTTAGAAACTATTTCACCCTTTTAGAACTGGAACAGATTATAGTAAGACTCAGTCTGTGTCCGTGTTTGTGCAGAAGGATAAAATCTGATTTCACAGATGCAATTCTCGGGAAACAGCGGTTTTGTGGCCCCACTAAACAGTGCACATTGCATTGAGGCGTACCAGTGAATGGATGAACCAACTCTCCTGCTGCTCTACAGCAGCAGGTCTTTACTGGTCAAAATTGCAGTTTATTTGGAACTTTTTATAGAACTCTGTATTTTGCTGATGTCCAGTTCCAGCACTGAGATCTCTCTGAAATCTGTCCTAATTCAGCCAAACCAGAAGAAAATGTGTCTTTGATGGTTGTTGTTTTGGTTTACTTGCTTAACTATTGTTTCATTCTCTTCACCACATCAAATTGAGCCCAAGTTTCTGTGCTCAATTTTAAGAGCATGATACAATACTCATGTCAGAAAGGGAAAATATATGCCCTGAGTTTTTGAGTTTGTGCTGTGTTGCATGCTGAAAATGTGATCTGTTTGTGACGTGTTGCCTTCTACAAAAAGCAGCTCAGGTTACTTGTTTGTACATGTTTTTACTAGAAAGCAGAATAGGAGACACTGAACAAGAAGAGCGGTAACATTCATATTTGCTGCAGTACATTTGTGATCAATTTGAAACATTTTGCACTTGATATCATATCTAAAGTTGTTAAAGTATCTTAATATCATAATTCATTTCATTTTCAAATAGCACAGTTGAGGTGCTGTGATTCTGAGATGCTTGATAAGAGTTTGCATATGGAATGGATATCATCTTTGGTTGCTAATACCCTACCATAAAATGAACAAATATGAATGAAAATATACTTTATTTGTTTGTTTTTATGTCTGTCTAAGATTAAAGTAAAAATCAAGCCCAAAATCAAATGCAAGTTTATCAGACGGAACTGCCTCAAAAATTGCTTACTGGACAATATTTTTATTCAGCGCATAACTTTTAAAGAGAGCCTTTTAAAAAAATTCTAATACGTCTACAGTAAATTAAGATGACCTATGACAGGAAAATCTGTTGTTTTATGACCTTTTGAAAAATGAAAAAAAACCCACAAAACCCCACAGTTTTAAAGTAGTTTAATTGCCTAAAGATTGGTGGCTATGTAAATATTTGGCAATAATTTTTGAATGAAGGCAACTTCATGTTTTCCATCTTTTATCCAGTTCATTAATCCATTTCCAAGTTAAGACAGATTACTGTAAAAACTGTGTTTTCATCCCTCTAATTTTAAATTATAAGCAGATTTAAGAAGTATGAAATTTTTTCACACCCACATTAAAAAAGTCACATCTAATGTTTGACATACCAATAAAAGCTTTTACAGATAGAGTTTATATGATGCACTGTATAATAAGTACATGGCAAGAAGTTTTTATTGTGCCATTTGGACTTTCTGTAACATTATTTTCTTTGACATATTTATACAGGAGCTGGAAGCAGATCTCTTAACCTTTTTATCAATATGTCAGTTCATTAGATATGTGCTGAAATTAGGGAAAAGATGGGGACAAAGAAAGGAAAAAATCAGAGAGAAATAGGTGCTGAATGACTCAGACTCAAATTAACACTTCTAATATGTTGAAAAGGAAGTAAAGACTTCTTTTGTAGCAAGGTAAATTAAACGCAAACTACTTTTTCTTTTATTCTCCATACCCTATTGAACTTAAGGACATAGGCTATATGGCTGAAGAATTGACTTCCAATACCTCTCCAGTACTTACCGATTTGCATTTGTTTGTTCTTTTGAACAGTATCCCAAGCTACTGAGCCCATATTTAATATAATTTTTGTGGTAGTGTGTTGTTAAGTTTCTTGTGTTATTCCCCCAATTTATGTATTGTTCTCTCCTATTATGTGTAAAATGGTTTCGTTCCCCCAGTTTTTCCCGCCACTGCTAGCCTGTCAGCTAAGTTGCTATAGTAACCGCTATTCATAGTTGCCGATATGTAATTGCTCCTCCCCTGGTTTCCCTTATAAGTGAAAGTTGTTTCCTCCCTGTCCAGTCAATCACTCCCTTCCTCCTCCCAGGTTTCGAGAACCTTCTCCTCTCTGGAGATGGTGGTTGACTGGGGTCCCAGGACACCTCCTTTACCTTTTGATTGTTGGTCTCCATGGAGTGTCAGTTCTGTGAAGTTCATCCCCTCACCTTTCCCGATTGGTTCCGCCTGTACCCACCCCCCTCCTTTATAATCCTGTTTTCACCCCCTATAGAAAAACTTTTTCCCGGTTGGTTTCGCCGCGTTTGGATCCCGCAACACCTTCAATAAACCGATGTTTAACCCCCGGGAAATGGTCAGCTCCGTTCCTCTCATATACCAGCAGTGTAAGCCAGTCCGCAGCCAGCACAGCCCGAGGCCATCAGACGCCGAAGGGTGCTGGCCAGGAATTGCAGAGGGGCGTCAGCCTTTCGCCCTCAGCTAGTCGGACTCTAAACTTCGGGCCACATATGCCCTCCTCCGCAAATTTTAAACCAAGAAAATACTCAAGGGGTTTATGAAATCCTCTGCATATTTGCTTACCTGTGGCTCAGTGGTTGGCTGGGTTTGAAAAGAATTGCATGTTTTGTCAGATTTCTGCAGTTTTCTGATGAGACATGTTGTGGCTGCATTGCCATTCTCTCCTTAGTCATCTGGTCCTCAGAGGATTTCCATTTTATTTTTGGTCAACTTCCACTTTTTGTCCCAAATAAGAAAATATTAATTGTACTTCTCCTATTTGTTTCAATTAGTCTTCAATTATCTTTGGAGAATGAAAACAGGGAAAAACTTGTCTTCAGTCTGATTGCACTCAAGTGACACAGTGACACATGCCAGATTATCTCACCAACTAAAGTTTATAACCTCTGTTACACAACAAATGTAGGTATAATATTAAACTATTCCTACTAATTATAGAACTCTGTCTTGCTAATGATAATTCAACCTAAGATTCTGGTGATTTAATTTGTTAAGGACACACTTCCTAATCAGAACTAGACACGCTTTCTTTGCCAGGGAAATCTGTAATTTTAAGTGATACACTTGTAGGAAGCCCTTAGAGTTTCTAAAACAAGAAAATTTTTTATTTCAACATTTCCGTAATAGCTGTTATCATCAGATAAAATAGGCAGAAACATTAGGGAGAGTGGTGTGTGTAGCACCAGCTTGATGCTTTTTAAATTTGCAGTGGAGGCTTGATTTAGTTGCCTAAATCTAGCCTCCAGCTGCCTTTCCAGATGGGCATGAGTCTCCCATAGATCCTGTTATATCTGCCATACTCCTGACAATGTCTCATATAATCCTGGAGCATGACAAATAGCATTAGACGTTTATACTTAAGCAACAGATTGAGCCCTGTATGTTTAAATACCAAGAGTATATGTCACTAAGCTTTACTGAGGGATTTCAAGAAGCATTGTGGAAAAGTAAAACATTTCTGAGCTGGGATCAGAACAGACTCAGTAGTTTAGTTCATTGTGAGTTAGGATTTAACTGTGGGGCATCAAAGGAGACATTAGTATGTGTTCCATATGAAATTAATCTTTTCTAGACTCAGGTCAAATTTGGTATTCATTTGGAATAAGGATTTTAGCTATCGCAAATAATGTGTTCTAATGATTCTATATTAAAAAAAAAAAAAAAAAGAAAAAACCCAAACAGAATGAAAATACAAAAAGCAGACGAGCAATACATCTCCAAAAACTAGTGATATTACTTCTGGTTTCTTTGCTATTTGAAAGTTTGGCTAATTCTACTCTGTTTCAAAGCACCCTGTGGTTTTTAAATGGATAGGATATTTACATCTACCTACTAATCTAAAGGGCTGACAGTGTTCATCTGTGCTGTTGAACCACTGCTGTGTTCTGTCTCATAGTTGGCTGCACTTCAGTAGTAAATGGAATTAGTCTATTATTATAGAGTTGTGAAGTGCTTTGAGGTCTGTCAGGATGTATAATATTTTATGACTGCATGCCAAATAGGTAAATACCTCAACCATTTTACACTCTTAAAAAAAGAGAAAAAAAATATTAAACTATACATTGTCATTGTCATTATTATTATTTCCACTTTTTAGCTTTACAGGAAACAAAAAACCTGAGGAAGAAGTGTTACACTGACAATTTTCCAATAACCTTTTTTTTTTAGAAATACACAATAGGTATTCCTACAGCAATGAAATATATTCACCTGAGTTTTTTCTAGGTTTCAGCTCCTAATTTTGTTACTTCTTTTAATGCTTAGGGACATGAGGAATTAATGCAGCATTGTATATATTTACATTGGAACTTCAAGAAATTTGTGTGTTTTTTTCACTCTTTTGTAGGAAGGAAATTCAACGCTTTTCACAAAACTAAAGAGGAGGAAAAAATAGTCTCTCTATCTGATGTGTTTTAGTGACCTCAACAGTGATATCATCCAAGAATAATTTAGGTTGAAGGGGCCTCTGGAGGTTGTTTTGTCTGCCTGCATACTTGAAGCAGAACCAGCTTATTTTGGATGACGATGCTCTTGAAGCTTGTTCAGTTAAATTCTGAACATGTCCAAAAATGTGAATTCCCCAGCTTCTCTGGGCACCTGTTTCAGTATTTGATCACTGTCAGTGTGAAAGGGTTTTTCCTTATATCTAATTAGAATTTTCCTTCAAGCATCTTGTGTCTGTTGTCTCTCACCCCGGCACTGTGTACCTCCAGATTATTCTGGAGGGTCTGTCTTTACCTTCTCACTAAGTAGTTAACTGTGGCAATAAGATCCTACATAAGATTTTTTTTTTTTAGGAATAGAATTAAGCCAGTTACCTCAGCATCTTCTAGCACATTGGATTCTTCAGTACCCTAGGTATATTGCTGACTCTTCACTGAATTTATAGGAATGGTTTTCCATTCTGACGTGACAGTATCTTATACTTGGAATCTCAAAATTGAAGCACAGTATTAAAGATGTAGTCCCAAAGATACAGAATGGAGGGCAATAATCACTTGTCTTAACTTACTGACCACAAGCTCTATTGCTTAGTAGGATTTAGGTCACCTTTATAACAAGGACATTGCTGTTATGCTTCTTTCTCTCCAGAGAGTCCTACTGCTCAGGTTATTCTATTCTAAATGCAAGAAGTTTGCATTTTCCTTTATTAAATTTCACTTATGCAGTGCATGAATGCCTGCAGCATGGGAATCTCACAGGAGGAATGAGAAGTCGATGTGCAGTCACAGAGCGGTTATCTCAATGGAATCACAAAGTGGTAAAGGATAGGTTACATAATTAGAGGGCTGCTTTGGATGCGTACATGCTGCTGAGAGGATCAGGATGGGAAGGAAGAGGAGATGTGCTCTGTCCAGTTGGGAACCTGTAGCTGTATCTCAGGAAAGACAAGGAGCTCTTTGGGAACTTAAGAGCAAGGATGAGATCAGCAAGTGGAATTTTGATGGGCATCTGCTATGGGCAGTCTGATCAAGAAAAAGTAGATCAAGCCTCTTTCTGGAGAACTAGAGAAAGTGTCAGTATCACAAGCATTAATCTTTAGTTTGCACTTGAACATCTTCTGCTAAGATACCTTTAGAGTCTGTCCTGGGGTGACATTATGATGTTTGTATCCCCATTCCTCTGTTCTGTGCCTTTAAGACCGGCTCTGAAGAGTGGAAGTTTTGTTTGGGTTTCTCTTATCAGGAACACAGAGAGAGCGTACATCGGGCTGTTTTTTTTCTCTTCTTGCTTAGCTTGCTGCTTGGCTGGCTTGCTTTTCTGCTCTTGCTTCTTCTTCTGCTTTGCTTTGCCTCTGCTTATTAGCTAGTCTAGCTAAACAGTCCACATTGCTTCCTGGACTGTTTCTCCTCTCCTGTTTCTGTGACCATCTGGAACCTGCTCCGGACTGGGACCTGGGAACACCGAAGGTTTGGCTGCAGCAGCTGCCCCAGGGCCGGAGGGACTGAGAACAGAGCAACCACCCCCGAAAGAGACTTTCTGATTTTGTCGTCTTTCTCAGAGCGGTGTCATCGGGTATTGTTCATTTTGTGTGCTGGGGGGTGCTGTGTCTGTCAAATAAACAGGTTCTTTCCACCTCTCTCCGAGGAATTTTTTCCCAAACCGGTTGGGGGGAGGGGCCGTGTGGGTTTTGCTTTCTGGAGGGGCCCTCCTTTGCAGATTCTTTAACAAATTTGCCCTAAACCATTACAGAGTCCAAGGTCTCTTGCTGACCACGGAGGATGATCCAGTAGACCTGCTAGGGCCAAATAAGGCAGACATGGTCAGACTTGTGGAGTCTTGGGGGAGCAGTAACCATGGAATTCTGGGTGGTTTAAGTTCTGGTAGCTCACCATGCTTGAATTGTGTGACAGTCAGACACTGAGAAAACATGCTAACATGCTGTATGTTGGTACTAAGAGTTTACATTGGGAGCTTGATGACACTGTAGGTGAGTGCTGGAGATTAGTGTAGTGTGTGGTCTGCTAGAGTATGGATTGTCACTATTTTTTTTAATGAACTTTTTTGTGGGCTTTTATATGGTGGTTTTGCTCATTTGTTTGTTTTGCATTTTTGGTTTTTTTTAGTTTTGTTTTTAACAAAGAGATACAAAAATGTCAGATAAATGGGGACAGAGGTATTTTGGGAAAGCTAGCCCCAAATAATTCATATTGAATTGTTCTCACAGATTGCTTTGTAATTCTATTATTTATGCAGAGGGGAGAAGGAATCCTCCCTCACCCAAACCTTTAAGGGAATATCCCTGTATTTGCTTCAAGGTGGATGATTGAGAAACACCTATTACATTTTGGTAATTCTTCATGAACAAAAAAAAAAAAAAGGCACAGAAATGTCAGGATTTAAAATTTCTTTTCAAGGCAAATATCAGAGAGACGGAATAACAAATAGAAGCAAATTACAGACAGAATTATTTTAAAATAGTGTGTAAAAGCTTAAATTTATGACAGAAGCAGTGAGGGCCTTTTTTTTCCTCGGGCTCTTATTTTATACTAAATATCTTCCAGTTTTGAAATAAACTTGCTTCTTTACCAAGTGATCTGAAAAAACAATTAGCTTGGCAAAGGCAGGCTGATAAAATATTGTAGTGTCATCTTTGTAATGCCAGAATATTGGAAAATAATCACAGATTGTTTTCCATTGTAAAATGAAGGATAAAGATGAAGTGGATTAATGTTGCTTCTAATGATGTACAATATAGTAATTGCAATATATAGTAATTGCAATTTTTATGGTATTTAGCTTTCGAACAATAATTTAATTCATATGAAGAATCTACTATGAACTCGCATAAAATATTTCTTTTATGTTCAGGCTCTAGCAGAGGGAATTCCTGTGAACTGCCAAAGTAAGACTTGCATTAAGGTTCACAGAGTTTTAAGTACCTTCTGTCATGTAAAAAAATCCCTCATTTCAGGGCTTGTGGTTTCTTCTGGGAATGCATTGATGAGGAATTGTTTGAAGAACAGTGAAATTAAACAGAAAACAAAGCAATAAATATGCTCAGGGGTAACAGAAGTTTGGCTTCTGATACTAAGAGTGCTTAGTCCTTTTTACCTTGCTGGGATTTATGAAACAAACATAAAAATTACAAAATAAAAACAAAAGTACTATTCAAACTGGTAGACAAACTCCAGTAGAATGGCATTGGGAATTATTAAATTTTCAGTCATATTCCAAAATGTATGTAACTTACTGGGAAATAAGTAAACAGGCTTCTCTACAGCCCAAAAAATTATGATTCATAGTAGTGGCAAGACTAAGTTGTAATACAGTCTAAAAAGGGAGGACAGCACCAGGTGTGTTTGAATAAATAGATTCCAGGTGGTATAATCTCCAAATATTGGATGCCACATGGAAGATAAATTTTTCATGAACTGCATCCCAGTATACAAGATAAGAGATGAAACATTTGCGCCAAGGTTAAAAATACTCAAAAATAAGTGAAATGTCAAGTATATATCTAGCTGCTATTTCAGTTAGCAAAAGCCATTTCAAAATCTCTTGACAAACATAAAGGAAAACACGTATGTGTGAATTTTGAATAGGTCCCTTTTTTCCCAATTTCAATTTAAAATCCTGATTTCTCAATAGCGCATGCACTACAGGTCACAGTTTAGCTGGAAACCTGAGATTAATGCAAAAACCCTAAAGACACTGCTAGCTGCAAAGCCTGCAAGTGTCATCACTGGTTTGACATAACATATGTACATTTGTGATTACAAAATGCACATACAGAATTCAAGAGGCATGTTTATCTGTTTTGTTCCCCCCTGATTTGGAAATGACTAGGTACAAAGTGTCTTTTCAGAGGGACAATTTGCATCAAGTAAATAGTTTTGAATGTCTGCAAATTCTTTTTTTTCCTGTAAATTTGGACTGAGGTTATGTTCGAAGCTGGCAATAACCCTACTGAGTGAAAGCTAGAGTGGGATTACATTCCTTTCTCTCAATCTTCTTGCTAAACCATATGGACTTTGGCTTCCCTCTAGCTCTGAAAAGTGTCTTTCTGTCACCACTCTGGTTTCACTTGTAGAAGTCTATTTCGTACTTATTTCAGTAAATCCCACAATGATATGTTGGGATGCTTTTTTTTTTTTTTTTTTCAATTCTTCAGTGCAAAGCATCTCGAGAAATGTAAACTGGTCATTCCAACAGTGTCTCATAATTCCTGGTGGTAGCAACAGTTTCAATGCACCAGAGAGAAAACAAAACACAGGATTTCTCCTGCTCCTTCAAGTAAATAACAACATGTAAATTTTGCTTTGGTGGCCCAAAATTAACCACAGTGTTAGCTGCTGTGCTGGCATCATTACAGAAAAATGTTTAGGAAAGAAAGAGGCAGCTGAGGGTGCGGGAGCATCTTACTGGAGACACGCTCATGGAACCAGGCACCACATTGGGTAGCAACAGCCTTGAAGGGGCTGTGGCTGCAGCAAGGATGCTAAGAAAGAACTGTAGGAAAACCTGAAGGAGCAGAGAACATCTGAGAGAAGAGACAAAAAGCAAAGTGTGGGACAGTAAAGCAGGAGGAACAACGAAGCATTTGAGGCAAACTTCTGTGTACATGACTCTGACATCCAAGTGTTTGCTTGACTGTATTTTTTTCTGCCCCATGCCTCACTTACTTCACTGCATTAATTAGCAGTAAATTAAACCAAGTAGAAATTCCCCAATTTGAGATTGATTGTTACATGTACACATAAGGCTGAAAAAGGAGATTGCATACATAGCACTAAAATAAACCCAAAGTGACTGAGAACATGAAGAGATTAATTTCTAAAACTAAGCCTGATGTTAGGTACCAGTTGTTTTCTTAGAACACCTGTATTTTGGCTTTTCAGCCTGGGAAAGCAAATATTTGCAGCCAGCCATATTGTTGGTAAAGTATGAGATTGTTTCTACTACCTCCCTCATACTCTTAAATATTCTCTCACATAACTGGCTTTTCATGTGAAGGATAAGCAGGAGGTAGTGCTGACATTATTCCCTTGGGATTTAATGAAGTCCTAAGCATTTGCTTTGTTTGAAAATAATTATAAATTAAGGAAAAACATTTCCAAAAGCAAATGTAAATGTTTTTGTTGCATTTTTGCTGTCAGTATGCATTTAAATAAGATACTTCCCCCATATACACCCACATACAGAAACTATAGGAACACCCATTTGAATTCTCACTCTCTCCACTGAAAATGTCTCTTCATCCTTTAATTTTATATTTAGTTATATAGTTAAAACCAGTTAGGACTGCTGGTTTTAATAGTTTAATAGTTATTAAAACCACTAATTTTAATATGCCACTCAGATGGATAATTAGGTTCCCATGTATTTTGAGGCATGTTGCCCTAGGGTTTTCTTTCTTTGCAGAGTTTAGTGGTCATAGATCATTTAAGCAAATCAATTTTTTTTAGAGTTTTGAGGGAAGCAGTCTGTTGCAGTCTTTCACAGTCAAAGGAAATACGTGCCCCACCCCCACCACACCCTCAGCTTCTGGAAAAAAGTTTGAAGATTTGCATTCTTCCTTCAATGTGATTTAAGATCTATGAGATCAGCCACCTGGATTGATGAAACTTGGTGATGACGTTTTCTTTATCCCAGTAAACATATTCTGTAGGAGTACCCTATGAATGCATTTATGGAATCCTGACATCATTGTATTCATCTCAAATAAAACCAAAAAAACCAACAACCAACCAACTAAAAAAAAAAACAAACCAACCAAAAATAAAACACAAAAAACCAAAGAAAATCAAACCCAGATCTCAAAAAACCCCATGAACATCATGGAATAGTTTGGGTTTGGAGGGACCTTAAAGATTATTTAGTAAGAATGATGTTTAGAAGGTAAAGAGGAGTACATATGTGGAATCAAACAATCTGGAGTCACCAAGATAAAATGCCTTCCCTTGGTGTATTCTAGGGTAATGTCTATTTTCCTAACAGATTGTTGGATAGATTAAAAATACAAAAATTAATACAATTATTTCCTCTCCCGTAAGCCATTTCCTCTTCCGTAAGCCATTTTCTTTGATTTTAAACAAAATTTTATAAGCAATAGCCCTTATTTCAAACTCATACCCTGTGCTTTCTATGAAAAATGCATACCTATTGCCTCTAAATTTAATTTCCTCTAGGTAATTGCAAACAAACTCTCACTTTACCTCAAGTTTACTTCGTGCTTTTACTATAGGACATAAAATATGAGTTCGAAGCAGGGAAAATCTTACTGCCTCCCATGCTGTCACTACTGTTTTCACTACCAGCTTCTCTGACATTTCAGTACCAATCTTATGTGTGATGCTAGGACTACAGAAACTCTAGTGAGCAAAAGTCAACAGAAATCCTTGGTTTATGTGGGGTAAGTGGGAAGTTAAAATATTCCAGCAGTGAAAAACCTGTGATTCTGGTATTTCTTTCACTGAACATCATCTCCACTGCTTTTTGCAGCCTCCTCTAATCAGTGCTGTCCTGTTGTTCAGCTTGGAAATCTAAGCACTATGGAAGATGGTATGTTGTGTATGAACTCAAAGTGTGAGGTGTGTATTGGAATGGTGTAAAAGATAGGTCAAAGATTTCAAGCTGAAATAAAGGAGATGCTGTCCAAGGAGAAGTCTTGCCAGCCTGCCAAGAGGCATGCTAAATGGGAATGTGTTCTAGAATATGACTTACAGATGCAAGGTGCATTTTAAACTTAGCAGATAGTGCAAAACATATCAAGAAATAGACTCTCTGTTGTTGATAAAAATCTTTTCTCTCTCTTGTGTTTTATACAATTGTTTTAAAAAATTATTTCTATCATAGATCCTGAAATATATATAAAAGCACATTAGAAAAATATTATTTAATTTTTTCCCCCCACTAAATGTACAGGTGTACCATAATTTGGTATTGATGATTGATTTGCCGTCTTTATACCCAATTGCTATCATTCCCCCTGGATCTCTTCTAGTCTGTTATCTGAAAGTTATTTCTATAATACTCTAGGAATACAGCTTTGCAGAGAGTTAAATTCTTATTTTAGCCACAGGTTAGCCACTGTGGAGAACACAGCAATGATAGGAGTGTTTTCTTACTGCTTCCTTTTCAGTTCAATGTTATATATATCATAAATTTATCAAGCTGAATGGGCACTGATTAGCTGCCCCTTATAGGCCTTGTACTGCTAGTAGATAGAGAGGATTTTCCCTGGAGATAATTTTGTAGAGAAAAAGGATCTGAGATCTGTTTGGACATTGACCATAAAATTCCTGCATGAATGAGTCTTTCTTTTGCTAAAGGTTTTTTTTTTCCTTTGGGGAAAAGAAGTCCCAACAACATAGCAGGATATCAGGTAAAACTAAAATTCTAATCAGAGATTCATTGCACATATATTGTAGATGTGTGATTCAGGAGGGGTTTAGCAATCCAGCTGAAATGGGCAGCAAGTGTTTGGAATTTGCCAACTCTGTCATTTCCTACTGCTTAATCCGTTCATTTTAGTGTCAAAAGGAATTACAAGATAGACCAATCACCAGAGTGACATGAAGAAAATCTGCTATTTTCATTGCTCTGCCTGATGTTTTAGCAGGTGAATTGTGCCAAATATTATTACACTGATTAGAGTAAGCATTAGGGTCATTGGAGGGTCAAGTTTTCCTTCTTTGACTGAATGTGTAACACTGCTTTTAGAACCCTCCAAATGGCCTAACACCTCCCTCACTTCTCTTACAAAAAAGCATATTTGACAGAAAATGCAATCTCTCCTTCTTTCTCAAAGGACACACTGGAGGTGCAATGGAATAGAGGCCTATCATCCTGCTGAATTACTCTGTTTGGGAAGCTGGTGGTAATGTCTCTAAGTGGCTTCAATAATCTACTTCTTTCTCCTCACTCTCCCTGGGAAAACCATTTGAGATTATTCTGCTCTAGAAGAGAGCAGAAGTAGCTAGGGCTTGAAATAGCTCTAAAGGATTTGAGTCTAGTTGCATAAATCCTGTAGAAGTAAAATACCTTCTGATCTCTTAAACTTTACAGAATCTGAAAAACTAGACCACGACTCAAGTGTATCTTGACTTTAGGACTTTGTTTACATTAGAAATAATTGTAGAAGATGGGTCTGTGAGAGAAAGATATTGATGAGAAAATTCAAAATAAAGGTCTAGTTGCTTCATTTTCGATGATTTTTGGTGGTATAATAGCAAGTGGCATATGGTTATATGATAATGTAAAAAAAAATTGTCTGTAGTTTACCCAAAAAGTGAAAGATTTATGAAAAGATAAATGAAGACCTTAAACATCCAGCTTAAATATATAACAAAGCTAACTAACTTTTGCTGCTTTACCATACCTGGTCTTGGTCAAATCGCTGAACTTTCTTCCTCCATTTTTGTATATATCTTACTGCTTAAGGATGTCAATTTTCATACATTACATCTGACAATCATGCCAATGATAACTTCTGAGACTGCCTATTTTTTCACTTAGAAAAGCATGTAAGAAATGATGCATTTGTAGTTTGTGTAGAGTCACACACAGTTCAAGAGAAAATCAAAAGCTGGCTAGGCAGCACAGGTTTAATATATTTATGAAGATATAACATCATGTACTTGATATTCTCTGTTGCCAAACTGTGTTCGGAAGCCCAAATTGGACATATTCTGCCTCAGAATTTGGATATGGGAGAGGCTTGTGAAGAAATTTATACAGTTCCATTTCTTGGAGGAAGAAGTGATTTTAGAGAAATATCATGTTTTAAGCATTAATTTCAAACAAAAAATACAGAAATTTTGATAAATACGTAAGCAGAAAAATTTAATTTTTGGTCTCCATGAGTATTTGAAAGAGATAATTTGCACTAAAAAGTCCCTTCTGTCTGAGATAGATGAAATGTTATAGCATAATTACCATGGATCTGTTTTTAGACTCTTGAGAGTCCTCTAGTTATGAGCTATTATCTTGAACCTATTTATTTATTAAATCATATCTTGAAATAAAATATGGATTTCTATATTTCCTAATTCTCACTTTCCTTTTGAAAAAAAAAAAAAAAAACAACTTATGTTCAATACGTGTTCAGTCCCCGTATATATATTTTAATAATGCTGGGATTGCTGCTTTTAGTTACATTACAGGTATTTGCGTCTACTATAAAACCTCATCTAAGAAACTTTTTTTAATATTGTTAATAAAACCCTTTTAGATGTTTCTTATATTTTTGTGTCTTTGTAATAATTTCTGATCTCCCTTTCATCAGTATGTGCCATCTTTACCACTACAATTTTGACTCTGTCTGCTGTAGTATGTCATCTTTCTTGTATTTAACAAAATTGACAATTTTCAAGAAATGCTGGTAGTTCTCACTGTCTCTTTCAAAGTGGTGTTATGCTCTCTATGTGGAGTCTAGCTCAGAGATGGAAAATAAATCTTCAATTTTTCTGCTATTCTTAGAAAGTTTTCTTCTTAAGAAGTATGACAGCAGGAACTTTTGCCACTAATGTTTTGAAATAATATATATTAAGATGTTATCAGTTATGATGCCATGATATACATACATGTTATCCACCAGAAATTAGTAAATAATGCTATCCAGAGTTAAAAAGGAAAGTTAAAAATAGGTGAAATATGCATGGTAAAAAAAATCCATACATGGAAATGTAGTACAATATGCTTAACTTGTTCTATGAAACTTGCCTCTTTTCAAGTATATTTTGTTTTCCAAGGTAAAACAGTGGATGATATAGTGGATAAAAGTAGCTTCTTCTTGTTGTAAGCTAAAAATATGTCTTATTGTATCTCCATTCAAATACAGTGAAAGAAAAGCAATTTTTACTTTCCAGAGGGTTCCTTGATCTCCATTCAAATACAGTGAAAGAAAAGCAATTTTTACTTTCCAGAGGGTTCCTTGATAGGACAGCCCATCAGCAAGAGCCTGGCTGTACCTGACAGGGACATGGGACATGTTCATTGTGTCTAAGGAGGCCCTCTTTTCCATAGCTGGAATTCAGTTATGAATGGCAGTGTGTCTGATGCTGGAAAACATGGCCTGACATGCTACATGTGTCACTCTTGTTCTAATTTTTCTCTGTGGTAATATGACTGTTAAGGAAAGGAGGGTTTTCTAAGTATAATGAAATTACTCTCTGGTTAGTTGTTTTCATGGATAGAAGATATTTTCTGTGATAGAAGCTGATAGATTCCTATTGAATGTATCCCATAAATGAAAGCAACCCATTACTTTAAATAGCACATGAATCTATGGATTAGAAAATACATATAAGAGAATGATATCAACAGAGTACCTTTTGTGCCTTCTACCTGAAACTGTTTGCTTTGTAGCAATGTTTAAAAGTTGCTCAATGCTGCACACTGTGAACAATGATACAGTACCAGGGGCTCATGGCCTGTTATCAGAACTAATCACAGTACAGAGAGAGCTTGTGGTTTGCCTGAAGGTCTTGCAAGCTGAACTATTTGCTATTCTTCTATGTTTCAGTGAATGTGCTAAGCAAGAGTGTACACTAGGGAAAACAAATGCTATCGTCCTGGTACCGATGACTAATCTGATAGAAATTAAAAATGAGGATCATTGTATTGGGTTTTAGTGGCAACTTTTGAGGTTGGAGAGTACAGGGGCAGCTTCAGTACAAAGCTGCTGGAACCTTTAGAGCCACTGACTAAAGCTGAGCTCATCAGCAATAGTAATAGCACCCCTGTGATACCTTACTCAAAAATAGGGAGAGAAATCCCTGTTGCAGAACAGCAGCCAGAGTGAGACTAATGTGAGAAAAACAGCCCTGCAGACACCAAGGTCAGTGCAGAAAGAGAGGCAGGAGGTGTTCAAGATTCAGAGCAGAGATTCCCCTGCAGCCTGTGGAGCAGCCTGTGTTGAGCCAGGCTGTGCCCCTGCAGCCCATGGGGGTCCATGGTGAGGCAAATATTTACTTTCAGTCCATGGAGGAACCCATGCTAGAAGAGGTGGATGTCCAAAGGAGGCTGTTACCCCATGGGAAGCCTGCACTTCAGTGTAGGCTCCTGGCAGGACCTGAGGATTTGTGGGAGACCCACACTGGCTCCTGCAGGCTCCTGCAGGGGATTTGTGACTCCACAGGGAACCCAGGCAGGAGCAGCCTGGTCGTGAAGGACCGCTCCCATTGCCTGGGGAGAAAAGCCATGTTAGAGCAGTTCATGAGCTGCAGCCTGTGGGAAGGAGTCATGTTGGAGAAGTTCATGGAGAATTGTATCCAATGGGATGTACTCTGCTGCTGAAGCAGGGGAAGAGTGTGAGTCCTCTCTCTGAGGAGGAAGGATGAGGGGAGATGTGATGAACTGACTGTAATCCCCCTTCTCTGTGCCTCTGTGCAATTGTCATGGGAAGATGGAGAGAAAATTGTGGGAGTGAGACTGAGCCCAGGAACAAGCAGGGAGTGAGAGGAAGTTGTTTGAAGGTTTAGTTTTTATTTCTCATTATCTTGCAGTGACTTCATTGGCAATAAATTAAATTAATAAATTAAATTTATTCTCTGAGGTGAGTCTGTCTTTCCCGTGATGGTAATTGTGAGTGATCTCCCTTCCTCTTAGCTTGACTCATGAGTCTTTTGTTATATTTACTGTCCCCTGTCCAGGTGAGGAAGGGGAGTGATAGAAAAGCTTGTTGGGCAGCTGTCATGCAGTCAGGGTCACCCCACCACTGCCATTTAGAGTTTAAAAATAGGTAAAGAAGATGAGACCACCTTGACGCCAATGTTTTCCTGTTATTGTATATAGGTGTGAAATCTCAAGGTTACTTTAAAGAATTAATGGGTTGTAGTTATTTCACTCATGCACCCTAACTCATCACACTAGAGGAAACCTTGGTGATAAAGGATGACCCCTCACAACAAATCGTATCTAGGAGGCTAGATCAAACACCAAAATGTGAGTTTCCACAAGTTGCTGCTCTAAACAGCAATTGAAATACTTCAGGGACTCATAGCTGACTACCCAATGTTCAAGAAAGATGATGAATGAAAAGGTGGATAATTGCAAGGAAAACATCTGACAGTTTCATTTATTTAAAATTCTAGCTACAGTTATTTGGAAGGATTGATTTTATTTTGCTTTGCAAGGGACCATGTAGGAGGCAAGGAGCAAGTGCAGGAGGCAGCTCAGTAAAAGAACACCTGTTTTGACCTGTGATACTGACTGGATCATGCATTTTACCAAGAAAATTTACTATACTAGCTGTGTAACTCAAGAATTGTTACCTCTGCTGAAGGTTGATTTTGGATTCAGATTTGATTTAGATTTTTACAGCCAATATGATTGGTGTCTTCTGGATATACTTGGAGGTCTGTACTTCCTTAAAATAACACTATATACAAATATGAATTCACATAACTCTTGCCCATTCTAAAATGGATTGAATCATTCAGAATCTGAACAAGTATCTTTGTCTAGCATAGTAAATTGTGTTATCCCAGGAGGGATTGAGTGTGAACATTTCTATTGTGTATTTTGCTATTTAGAGGCCAGTGTTGTTGCTCCTGGAGTGGGAGAACTCTTTGAAATGCTGCTGGTTTTGCTCCATGTTATATTTTGTCCTTTGCAAAGCATTATTCTGAGGTAAACTCATGTGAACATCCAGCTGTTTCATGGGGCAGAAACTTTTGCAGGGATAGTTCTGTGCTTTGGATAGGTTTCCACTGAATACTTTTGCAAGGTAATGTTACTGCTCTGCATTACTGGGGATGTCTCACAGTTTACATTACTTGTAGAAGAAGCTCTGTTTCTTTCCTCTTGTAATGCTGTCAAATACTTAGCAGGGATATTACTGAAAATAAATCAATAGCAATAGTGCACTAATGCAAGTGCTTCTCTTTCATGAGAAATGGAGAACAGCAAGGTTAGCAGGGAAGGTTAAAGGCAGCCATACCTCGTACATATCTCAATGGATTTTGTACACAAACTCTGCATTTAATGTTTCGGCCCATTAGCTGTTATTATTGCACTAAGTTAATCTAAAATAAAATAAAGCTGAAATCCTGAATTTCTTACAGCATTTTCAGAGAATGATAAAGTGAAACCGTTACTTAAATGCCCTATTGTTTTTTTAGGGGACAAAGTTGTTGAAAGAAACATATGCCTTTTATAATTAATAGTATAATTTCATTAGAAAAAAGGAGTCTTTTGTAAGAGAGCAGAGTAACAGAGAGGAAGAGAGATGGAAAAACTTGCACTGTTGAGGATTCCAAATTTTGCTTTTTGTCTGAGACTGCTGAAAATGATGTATAGTCAAATAAAAATTACCATTTAAATAAGATTTTAAACACCAGAAAATGATGTACAAAATGTACAGAAGGATACGAGAAGGTCTTCCAGCTCATCTTTGGACATTTCTAT
This sequence comes from Zonotrichia albicollis, assembly GCF_047830755.1. Taxonomy (NCBI): domain Eukaryota; kingdom Metazoa; phylum Chordata; class Aves; order Passeriformes; family Passerellidae; genus Zonotrichia; species Zonotrichia albicollis. The sequence goes on from NC_133824.1 coordinate 35,181,424, forward strand.
GTCCTTGTCTTGCAGAAGACAACATCTGCAGTGTACACTTCCTGAAAAGTAATCTAACTGAATTTTACAACATTACTGATCCATTGGTGATGTGTTCTAATGCTTGCTTGTAGAAATTACCCTGAAATGTGCTGTCTTTGTGATAATTGCATAATATTTCTTTTTGAACTACCCAGAATGCTTAATGGAGAGTAGTTTAATCTCTTTACAGTGGTCTTTTACATCCCTCAGATTTGTCTTCTCTAAACTGAATAACAGCTATTTGTTTCATTTGCTGTCACATTAGTTTTATTTGCTGTCACAAAGTACAGATTCAAGATCACTGTTTGCTGTCTAGAAGTGTGATTTCCCATTACAGAGATAATTTTGAATTGAAACTTTTCCAGGGCAGAGTAGTCTAAAAATACAATTTCGTTTGTCTCACAGACAATTTCTAGTCTACGCTTTAAGGTTTCATAATTACTTTTTTCATTAAGCCTGCTTATTTTGACTTGAGGTCACTTTCTGACCAGCAATATTCCATTTTCCACTGATCTTTACAGGTCAGTAAGTTTAGTTACAATTATTTAACCATAAGAAATCAGTTTTCTCGTCTGTTGGTACATCTGGATAAGATTAGGTTTTATGCTCAGAAATGTGATGAAAGTCTCAATAGTTCTTCTGCATGTGAGATTTTAAACTTACTATCCATGAAGTATTTCAGTTAGCAGGAACTGTTTGCTTAAAGGGCCACATTGCTGCAGTGAACGCTGGCTCTGTGCTGAGCCGTTTGGCGCCATCTGTAAGGCGGATTGTCTTACAGAACTTCATTTGAAACACCTTCACTCGCTGACTTATAGATGTTTTTCCTTGAATGTGTTGAGAGTATCAACCTGCCTGTGGCTTTTCATAACGCGTTTTTTTGTTGTTGTTGTTGTCTTGATCTCGTCATTGTCTTTCATGTAGCATGTCAGTAAATGGGATGAAGTTCAAGTTCTTTCTTTGAAACCCATTGACTCTTAGTCTCCTCAAATAACACTAAGAATAAAACTAAGGCCTGTCTGTAATTAAACTTATTAACCTCCTGTACTAGAAACATTAGATTTTGCTTTACTCTTTATGCTTGTATAAAGCTATATCTCATATACATAATTTAGGTCCCCTGCATATCAACTATAAACAACAGCAGAGATTCTCAGTTTTAGGATAAGGTTGCTCATTCAATTTGCTTTTTCTGTGTTTGTGAATGGATTATTCTCCCAGTGTGACATTTTAAGGAATTATCAAACATGTGTGGAATTTGGTAAATGAAATAAATTTTGAGAACTTATTTCCTTTATAATTTTCAAAGTTGGAACATGACTTTTGCAGCATTTTATATTTTATTAATGTAATTCACTGGTAGTTATTTCCTGGAATAGAAACACTACAAAATGAGGGGTTTGCCTCCATTTAGATAAAATTCATATTCATGTCCAGGTTTGGTTTGTTGGTTTTTATAATTTTTTTACATGTTGTTTTGTTAGTTCAAACAGATCCATACACATAGATTAATACCTAAAACCATCACTGAATCATGTTTATGATTTTTATATTTTTTTACACACGCATTGACGTAAATAAGAGTCATTATGTGTTTACTGCTTGTGAAAGTCCAGATGGTTTTGATGCTAAGGACCCTGAGTACTGATATGTGGCTAAATAAACAAATGTGTGTTGATTTTCAATACTTCCACACAACAAACATTCCTACTGACTAGAAGAAAAGGCCAAGATGGCAACCAGAACTTCTAGAATACCTGCTACCTTTGTTTGTTTACTGTTTTAAGTGTTTAAAAACTGTGCATCCACAAAAAAAAATAGAGATCTATCATAGTACTAGGATTGACATATTTTCCTTTTTCAGTTCTCAAGTTCTTGCAGACTTATATTCAATTTTTTTTTAAATGGCAAGAGAACTAAAATAGCTTGCTGTTCTGTTAGAGAAACTTTAATTATAGTGCTTGCAGGTGAGAAGAGAGGCAGTAGGTCATGTCTTTATTAAAACATATCTAATTAAGGAATGTGGATAAAGCTTTCCCTTCTTACAATATGTCACATTTTTGATAAAATTCTGACAGCTGATTGGGCTGGAGTTAAAGAGTAAGTTTCGGGTCAACCAGTGCACTCAGATGTGGCTTTCCCATTGAAGCCACACTCAGCCAAGGCAACAGGAGTCAGTTTTAATGAGGCTGGAACTGCCTCTGAAGGAGACAGATCATGAATTAGTCATGCAAGAAGAAGGAGACATAAAGGTACATACAGAGGATCTAAAGCAGTTTTGGCAAACAAAGAAAGGTGATTTCCTACTGATGGCCCTCACAAGTCCTTCAAAATGGAAGTAACAAATGGCAGAGGCATTGTCACTAGGTTGTGATGACATTTCTTTAGAAGCTGATTGTTGTCAAGGATATACCTCTAAAGAAGAATCAGAGAAGGGCTTTTCTGAATTTTGGTTGACATCTCCTATTTATCCTTGTGCATGGCAGACTGCTTCAAATGGTGGCAAGGTTTGTCTCATCCCATAACTGTGGTATCCATTTTGTGTTTATGGCTACATGAGGAAAT